>NC_091285.1:691216929-691529084 GCF_032444005.1 Ranitomeya imitator
ATTAAATCACAGAGATATGTCACACAAAATACTTAATAAGTAACATTTCCCACATGTCTACTTTACATCAGCACAATTTTGGAACCAAAATTTTTTTTTGTTAGGGAGTTATAAGGGTGAAAAATTGACCAGCAATTTCTCATTTCTACAACACCATTTTTTTTTAGGGACCACATCTCATTTGAAGTCATTTTGAGGGGTCTATATGATAGAAAATACCCAAGTGTGACACCATTCTAAAAACTACACCCCTCAAGGTGCTCAAAACCACATTCAAGAAGTTTATTAACCCTTCTGGTGCTTCACAGGAATTTTTTGAATGTTTAAATAAAAATGAACATTTAACTTTTTTTCACAAAAAATTTAATTCAGCTCCAATTTGTTTTATTTTACCAAGGGTAACAGGAGAAAATGGACCGCAATCATTGTTGTACAATTTGTCCTGAGTACGCCAATACCCCACATGTGGGGGTAAACCACTGTTTGGGCGCATGGCACAGCTCGGAAGCGAAGGAGCGCCATTTGACTTTTCAATGCAAAATTGACAGGAATTGAGATGGCACGCCATGTTGCGTTTGGAGAGCCCCTGATGTGCCTAAACATTGAAACCCCCCACAAGTGACACCATTTTGGAAAGTAGACCCCCTAAGGAACTTATCTAGAGGTGTGGTGAGCACTTTGACCCACCCAGTGCTTCACAGAAGTTTATAATGCAGAACCGTAAAAATAAAAAAAATCATATTTTTTCACAAAAATTATCTTTTCGCCCCCAATTTTTTATTTTTCCAAGGGTAAGAGAAGAAATTAGACCCTAAAAGTTGTTGTACAATTTGTCCTGAGTACGCTGATACCCCATATGTGGGGATAAACCACTGTTTGGGCGGATGGGAGAGCTCGGAAAGGAAGGAGCGCCGTTTGACTTTTCAATGCAAAATTGACTGGAATTGAGATGGGACGCCATGTTTCGTTTGGAGAGCCCCTGATGTGCCTAAACATTGAAACCCCCCACAAGTGACACCATTTTAGAAAGTAGACCCCCTAAGGAACTTATCTAGAGGTGTGGTGAGCACTTTGACCCACCCAGTGCTTCACAGAAGTTTATAATGCAGAACCGTAAAAATAAAAAAATCATATTTTTTCACAAAAATTATCTTTTCACCCCCAATTTTTTATTTTTACAAGGGTAAGAGAAGAAATTGGACCCCAAAAGTTGTTGTACAATTTGTCCTGAGTACGCTGATACCCCATATGTGGGGGTAAACCACTGTTTGGGCGGATGGGAGAGCTCGGAAAGGAAGGAGCGCCGTTTGACTTTTCAATGCAAAATTGACAGGAATTGAGAGGAGACGCCATGTTGCGTTTGCAGAGCCCCTAATGTACCTAAATAGTAGAAACCACTCACAAGTGACACCATTTTGGAAAGTAGACCCCCTAAGGAACTTATCTAGATGTGTGGTGAGCGCTTTGACCCACCAAGGGCTTCACAGAGGTTTATAATGGAGAGCCGTAAAAATAAAACAAAAATTTTTTCCCACAAAAATTATTTTTTTAGCCCCCAGTTTTCTATTTTCCCGAGGGTAACAGGAGAAATTGGACCCAAAAATGTGTTGTCCAATTTGTCCTGAGTGCGCTGATACCCCATATGTGGGGGGAAACCACTGTTTGGACGAATGGGAGGGCTCGGAAGGGAAGGAGTGCCATTTGAATGCAGACTTAGATGGAATGGTCTGCAGGTGTCACATTGCGTTTGCAGAGCCCCTAATGTACCTAAACAGTAGAAACCCCCCACAAGTGACACCATTTTGGAAAGTAGACCCCCTAAGGAACTTATCTAGATGTGTGGTGAGCGCTTTGACCCACCAAGGGCTTCACAGAAGTTTATAATGGAGAGCCGTAAAAATAAAACAAAAATTTTTTCCCACAAAAATTATTTTTTAGCCCCCAGTTTTGTATTTTCCCGAGGGTAACAAGAGAAATTGGACCCCAAAATTTGTTGTCCAATTTGTCCTGAGTGCGCTGATACGCCATATGTGGGGGGGGGAACCACTGTTTGGGCGAATGGGAGGGCTCGGAAGGGAAGGAGTGCCATTTGGAATGCAGACTTAGATGGAATGGTCTGCAGGCGTCACATTGCGTTTGCAGAACCCCTAATGTACCTAAACAGTAGAAACCCCCCACAAGTGACGCCATATTGGAAACTAGACCCCCCTGGGAACTTATCTAGATGTATTGTGAGAACTTTGAACCCCCAAGTGTTTCACTACAGTTTATAACGCAGAGCCGTAAAAATAAAAAATCTTTTTTTCCCACAAAAATTATTTTTTAGCCCCCAGTTTTGTATTTTCCCAAGGGTAACAGGAGAAATTGGACCCCAACAGTTGTTGTCCTATTTGTCCTGAGTACGCTGATACCCCATATGTTGGGGTAAACCCCTGTTTGGGCACACGGGTGAGCTCGGAAGGAAAGAAGCACTGTTTTACTTTTTCAACGCAGAATTGGCTGGAATTGAGATCGGACGCCATGTCGCTTTTGGAGAGCCCCTGATGTGCCTAAACAGTGGAAACCCCCCAATTATAACTGAAACCCTAATCCAAACACTCCCCTAACCCTAACCACACCTCTAACCCTGACACACCCCTAACCCTAATCCCAACCCTATTCCCAACTGTAAATGTAATCTAAACCCTAACTGTAACTTTAGCCCCAACCCTAACCCTAACCCTAGCCCTAACCCTAGCCCTAACCCTAGCCCCAACCCTAACCCTAACCCTAGCCCTAACCCTAGCCCTAGCCCTAACCCTAGCCCTAGCCCTAGCCCTAATGGGAAAATGGAAATAAATACATTTTTTTATTTTTCCCTAACTAAGGGGGTGATGAAGGGGGGTTTGATTTACTTTTATAGCGAGTTTTTTAGCGGATTTTTATGATTGGCAGCCGTCACACACTGAAAGACGCTTTTTATTGCAAAAAATATTTTTTGCGTTACCACATTTTGAGAGCTATAATTTTTCCATATTTTGGTCCACAGAGTCATGTGAGGTCTTGTTTTTTGTGGGACGAGTTGACGTTTTTATTGGTAACATTTTCGGGCACGTGACATTTTTTGATCGCTTTTTATTCCGATTTTTGTGAGACAGAATGACCAAAAACCAGCTATTCATGAATTTCTTTTGGGGGAGGCGTTTATACCGTTCCGCGTTTGGTAAAATTGATAAAGCAGTTTTATTCTTCGGGTCAGTACGATTACAGCGACATCTCATTTATATCTTTCTTTATGTTTTGGCGCTTTTATACGATAAAAACTATTTTATAGAAAAAATAATTATTTTGGCATCGCTTTATTCTCAGGACTATAACTTTTTCATTTTTTTGCTGATGATGCTGTATGGCGGCTCGTTTTTTGCGGGACAAGATGACGCTTTCAGCGGTACTATGGTTATTTATAGCCGTCTTTTTGATCGCGTGTTATTCCACTTTTTGTTCGGCGGTATGATAATAAAGCGTCGTTTTTTGCCTCGTTTTTTTTTTTTTCTTACGGTGTTTACTGAAGGGGTTAACTAGTGTGCCAGTTTTATAGGGCGAGTCAATACGGACGCGGCGATACTAAATATGTGTACTTTTATTGTTTTTTTTTTTTTATTTAGATGAAGAAATGTATTTATGGGAATATTTTTTTTTTTTTCATTATTTAGGAATATTTTTTTTTTATTTTTTTTACACATTTGGAAAATTTTTTTTTAACTTTTTTACTTTGTCCCAGGGGGGGACATCACAGATCAGTGATCTGACAGTTTGCACAGCACTCTGTCAGATCACTGATCTGATAGCAGTGCAGGCTGCTTCACAGTGCCTGCTCTGAGCAGGCTCTGTGAAGCCACCTCCCTCCCTGCAGGACCCGGATCCGCGGCCATCTTGGATCCGGGACCTGGAGCAGGGAGGGAGGGCGGCAAGACCCTCGCAGCAACGCGATCACATCGCGTTGCTGCGGGGGGCTCAGGGAAGCCCGCAGGGAGCCCCCTCCCTGCGCGGTGCTTCCCTGCACCACCGGCACATCGCGATCATCTTTGATCGCGGTGTGCCGGGGGTTAATGTGCCGGGGGCGGTCTGTGACCGCTCCTGGCACATAGTGCCGGATGTCAGCTGCGATAGGCAGCTGACACCTGGCCGCGATCGGCGGCGCTCCCCTGACGTACTATTGCATCCTTGGGAAGTAAAGCCCACCCCACATGGACGCAATAGTACGTCTAATGGCAGAAAGGGGTTAATATTGGCCTTTGGGCTTGTGTGCCACTCCTGACTCCTGTGTGTGCCATCTCTCTCTCTCAAATAGTGGGCCATAGAAAGCCTTTTTTTTATTTGGTTTCTAAATTCTCCCTGAAAAAATAAAAAAAAAAAATCAGTGAGAGATTAATATTGGCCTTTAAGCTTGTGTGCCACTCCTGACTCCTGTGTGTGCCATCTCTCTCTCTCAAATAGTGGGCCATAGAAAGCCTTTTTTTTTTTTTTATTTGGTTTCTAAATTCTCCCTGAAAAAATTAAAAAAAAATCAGTGGGAGATTAATATTGACCTTTGGGTTTGTGTGCCACTCCTGACTCCTGTGTGTGCCATCTCTCTCTCAAATAGTGGGTCATAGAAAGCCTTTTTTTTAATTTGGTTTCTAAATTCTCCCTAAGAAAAAAAAAATCAGTGGGAGATTAATATTGGCTGTTAGGACTGGCGGAACGCACCAAGACAGATGATAAAGGTGCGTTCGCAGTCCGGGGTCCACCGTGCAGGTGAGAACCTGCTGCTAGCAATTTGCAGACAATATGGCGGTACACTAAAGTATACACGCGTGGGTTAAACCTCACCCAGCGTGAAGAAAGCGATCCTGTTAATTCACAGGACCGCAGTACCGCACTAGTGCGCGAGCAAGTGGTCAGCGGACTTAACCCCAGAAGGGATTGGAGCCCGATTAGACCCTTGCTGGCGTAACACCGCAACTGGGTGTGTAGAGAACCTTAAGAAATCTATGTGCACAAGAGTGCGAGCGATGCCGCACTAACGGACGCCACTAACCACCCAGACTCGGGTATGGAAAGCGCAAGGCAGGCGCACGGCGCCGTACTGGCAGGCACAGCTACAGGACGCTGTGATGTGTGTTTAGTGCTGTAGGCTAAGTCGGGCGCTAGATAGCAGCCATACACCTTTCGCGAACAGACATTCAATAGGGTAGGGGTTTCCAAGGACGACTTGCACTCACAACATACACACATAAGCAATAGTAAGACAATACTAGCGCATGGCCGTGCGGTCATGCGCAGTTTATATAGCAGCAGCACAGGAAGTGGCCACAGCACTTTAGCCCTTCTAGGACCTGCCAAGAGGACCAATGGAATGTGCTGCAGAGCCTGAGCACATGACCCTCGATCTCCAACGGGAGACCTTACGCTGGGCATGCTCAGTACATGCAGACAAGGACTTAGTCCCAGAGAAGTCCGCTCGCTGCTGACCAGCACTGACTTTAATGGCAGAGACTGGAGAAGCAGCACTAACTCTCAGAACAGAGTGAGAATGAGCAAGACGCTGGGACCGACGTCCTTGCTGAGCAGGCTCCACTGCGGCTGGACAAGAATGGGAGACCGCAGCGGAAGTGGCTCGAGATTCCCCCTGTGCAGAAGCGGGGAACTCGACCCCTAACATTACCCCCCCTCCTAGGGCCCCCCCCTCCTTGGGCCTTGCTACGCTCGAAGGCAGCAATGAGCTGCGGAGCCCGAATGTGCTCAACAGGCTCCCAGGACCTGTCCTCGGGGCCATAACCCTTCCAGTCCACCAAATAAAATTTTTTACCACGCACCACCCTGCACCCCAAAATAGCGTTCACCTCATAATCGTCCGTAGACGAACCCGATGTCCCAGCAGATGACTCGGAAAAGCGGGACATATACACGGGTTTCAAGAGGGACACATGAAAGGTGTCGGTGATACCCAGGCGTGGCGGAAGGGCCAAACGATAGACCACAGGATTAACCTGCTCGAGGACCTTGAATGGACCCAAGTAGCGAGGAGCAAATTTAGTGGACTCAACTCGCAGCCTGATGTTACGGGCGGAGAGCCACACCAAGTCGCCAGGAGCAAAGGTCGGAGCGGGGCGCCGATGAGCATCAGCGGAGGACCTCATTCTCTCCTTAGAGGCCCGAATGGCATCCTGAGTGCGGTCCCAAATATCCCGTGCCTCCACAGCCCAGTCTGCCACCCTGGAGTCGGCGGAAGACACGGGCATAGGCACAGGTACCCGTGGATGCTGACCATAGTTGAGGAGGAATGGGGTTTGTCCAGTGGAGTCGGCTACGGCGTTGTTCAGTGCAAACTCTGCCCATGATAGCAAGGATGCCCAGTCATCCTGCCTGGCTGAAACAAAATGTCGCAGGTATGTGACCAAGGTCTGGTTGGCCCTCTCTACCAACCCATTCGTCTCGGGATGATAAGCGGAAGAGAGATTCAACTCAATACTGAGAAGACGACAGAGCTCTCTCCAGAACCGAGACGCAAACTGGGGACCCCGGTCACTGACAATTTTGTCTGGCATACCATGTAGGCGGAAGATATGTCTAATGAACAACGCTGCCAAGGCCCGTGCAGAAGGTAACCGCGGCAGCGGCACCAAATGCACCATTTTTGAGAAATGATCGGTGATGACCCAAATGATGGTACAGCCGCGAGACTTGGGCAAACCCACAACAAAGTCCATCCCGACCATCTCCCAGGGCCTATCTGCCACCGGCAAGGGATAGAGCAAACCAGCTGGCCTTTGACGCGGAGATTTATTTTTGGCGCAGGAGACACACGCCAGAACATAATCCCTGACATCCCGGACCATATGCGGCCACCAGTACGTCCTCGCCAGTAGCTCAGATGTCCTCTTTGTCCCAAAGTGTCCACCCACCCTGGACGAATGAGCCCAAGAGAGAACCTCCGGTCGCAAATTAATGGGCACAAAAGTCTTGCCCGGAGGCACAGACTCTAGCGAAACCGGCGCCACGGTTCTCAGGCTCTCGGAAGGGACAATAAGCCGAGGCTCCTCTTCCTCCTCCTCAGTTGACATAAGGGAGCGAGAGAGGGCGTCAGCACGGATATTCTTCTCCCCGGCGAGATAATGAAGGGAAAAGTGGAACCGGGAGAAGAACAGGGACCATCTGGCCTGGCGAGAATTTAGCCTCTGGGCTGTCTGCAAATAGACCAAATTTTTGTGGTCCGTGTAAACTTGGAAGGGAAACCGCGCACCTTCCAGAAGGTGTCTCCACTCCGAAAAGGCCAACTTCATTGCTAGCAACTCCCTGTCCCCGATGGAGTAGTTCCTCTCCGCTGGCGTGAAGGTCTTGGAGAAGAAGAAGAATGGATGCTTCCGACCTTGAGCATCCTTTTGGTAGAGGACTGCTCCAGCACCAACGGACGAGGCATCCACCTCCAGTAGGAATGGCTTATCCACATCGGGACGATGTAAGATGGGAGCGCTAGCAAAGTGGGACTTAATAGAAGTGAAGGCCTTGGAGACCTCTTCCGACCACAATTTGGGATTCGCTCCCTTCTTGGTGAGGGCTACCAAGGGAGCTACCAGAGTTGAGAAGTGGGGAATGAACTGGCGGTAATAGTTTATGAACCCCATAAAGCGCTGCACCGCTTTAAGAGAATGGGGCTCTTGCCAGTCCATCACAGCCTGTAGTTTGGCAGGATCCATAGCCAATCCCTGGGCGGAGATGATATAGCCCAGGAAAGGTAAGGACTCCTGCTCAAACACACACTTCTCCAACTTTGCGTAAAGAGAGTTTGCCCGTAGGAGGTCGAAGACTCTGCCAACATCTCTCCGGTGGGAGTCAATATCTGGAGAAAAGATGAGAATATCATCCAGATAGACTACAACCGAGGTGGAAAGCATATCCCGGAAGATGTCGTTGACAAAGTCTTGAAAAACGGCAGGTGCATTACAGAGCCCGAAGGGCATCACCAGATACTCATAGTGCCCATCTCTGGTGTTAAATGCCGTTTTCCATTCGTCCCCCTCACGGATGCGAATCAGGTTGTAAGCACCCCGCAGATCTAGTTTCGTAAACACTCTAGCTCCCCGAAGCCTATCGAAAAGCTCAGATATCAACGGCAAAGGGTACTTGTTCTTAACTGTGATAGCATTAAGACCCCTGTAGTCTATGCATGGACGTAGCTCTCCATTCTTCTTCTGCACGAAGAAGAACCCTGCCCCAGCAGGTGACACTGACTTCCTGATGAACCCTCTTGCCAGATTCTCTTGTATGTACTGAGACATTGCCTCCGTTTCCGGGAGAGATAATGGATAGACTCGACCCCGGGGAGGCTCAGCACCAGGCAAGAGATCGATAGGACAGTCATAGGGGCGATGGGGCGGAAGGGTCTCCGCCGCCTTCTTGGAGAACACGTCTGCATAAGACCAATATTGCTTGGGGAGAGAGGATAGATCTGCGGGTACCTCAGTAGTAGCAACCTGAACGCACTCTCGGTGACACCTACCCCCACATGATTCACCCCATCCCAGAATTCTGCCTGAGGACCACTCGATGTGAGGAGAGTGGTACCGTAGCCAAGGTATCCCCAACAGGACCTCATCAATACCCTCAGGAATGACGAGCAGAGAAATAATCTCCTGATGGGATGGCGACAGGGACAGAGTAACAGGGATGGTCTGATGTGTTATCTGTGCGGGGAGTGTCGACCCATTCACCACTCGTACCGTTACTGGTTGGGATAGCATAACCAGGGGTATTGCGTGACGTTGGGCGAAGGCAGAAGACATAAAATTGCCCTCCGCCCCAGAATCCACGCAGAGGTCTACCGAGTGGGAGGATGAGCCAAAGGTAATTGTCCCCTTAAAGGACAATTTGGAGGCAAACGTCGCAGTGTCTAGTGCACCTCCACCTACTACCACTAGACGCTGACGTTTCCTCGACCGCTGATGACATCTGGTGGCAAGATGTCCTGACTGTTGGCAAACATGGCAACCCTGGAGTGCACGAGCAGTCTGGGACTTAGATCCCGCTCGTGACACCACCTTAGGTTCCTGGAACTCAGGAGCCTGAACTGGAGATTCCAAAGGTTTGGCGAAGGTGGGAGCCAGCCGAAACCTCTGCCTACACTGGGCTCGCTCTAACCTCCGCTCGTGAAAACGGAGGTCAATGCGAGTAGATACTGCTATTAACTCCTCCAGTGTGGCGGGAATCTCCCTAGTGGCCAGAGCATCCTTAACGTGGTCAGCCAGCCCCCTCCAAAATATAGGGATAAGGGCTTTATCCGACCACTCCAGCTCAGATGCCAGAGTGCGGAAATGGACGGCAAAAAGGCTGACCAAGGACGAGCCCTGAGTCAGTGCCAACAGTTGGAGCGCCGTGTCATGGGTGACACGAGGTCCTAGAAAGACCTGTTTCAGAGTGCTCAGGAATAACGGAGCACTCTGCACCACATGATCGCCACGCTCCCACAGCGGCGTAGCCCACTGCAACGCCCTGTCCGACAATAAGGAAATTATAAAGCCCACCTTAGCCCGCTCTGTAGGGAAACGAGAGGCCAGAAGCTCGAGATGTATTGAGCACTGGCTCACGAAACCCCTACAGGACTTACTGTCACCAGAAAATTTCTCTGGTAGCGGGAGGCGAGATAGCGTCGGTACAGGAGCGGCAGTGGACAAGGTAGCTGCAGCCACACTTGCAGCCTGAACAGCGACAGCAGTAACATCCACAGCTGAGGTTGAACGCTCAAGAGCCGCCAACCTTCCCTCCAGCTGCTGGATGTACCGCTGTGAACGCTGATCGTCCGCCATTTTACTAGCCAGACCCTGGCGCTAGTATTCTGTTAGGACTGGCGGAACGCACCAAGACAGATGATAAAGGTGCGTTCGCAGTCCGGGGTCCACCGTGCAGGTGAGAACCTGCTGCTAGCAATTTGCAGACAATATGGCGGTACACTAAAGTATACACGCGTGGGTTAAACCTCACCCAGCGTGAAGAAAGCGATCCTGTTAATTCACAGGACCGCAGTACCGCACTAGTGCGCGAGCAAGTGGTCAGCGGACTTAACCCCAGAAGGGATTGGAGCCCGATTAGACCCTTGCTGGCGTAACACCGCAACTGGGTGTGTAGAGAACCTTAAGAAATCTATGTGCACAAGAGTGCGAGCGATGCCGCACTAACGGACGCCACTAACCACCCAGACTCGGGTATGGAAAGCGCAAGGCAGGCGCACGGCGCCGTACTGGCAGGCACAGCTACAGGACGCTGTGATGTGTGTTTAGTGCTGTAGGCTAAGTCGGGCGCTAGATAGCAGCCATACACCTTTCGCGAACAGACATTCAATAGGGTAGGGGTTTCCAAGGACGACTTGCACTCACAACATACACACATAAGCAATAGTAAGACAATACTAGCGCATGGCCGTGCGGTCATGCGCAGTTTATATAGCAGCAGCACAGGAAGTGGCCACAGCACTTTTGCACTTCTAGGACCTGCCAAGAGGACCAATGGAATGTGCTGCAGAGCCTGAGCACATGACCCTCGATCTCCAACGGGAGACCTTACGCTGGGCATGCTCAGTACATGCAGACAAGGACTTCGTCCCAGAGAAGTCCGCTCGCTGCTGACCAGCACTGACTTTAATGGCAGAGACTGGAGAAGCAGCACTAACTCTCAGAACAGAGTGAGAATGAGCAAGACGCTGGGACCGACGTCCTTGCTGAGCAGGCTCCACTGCGGCTGGACAAGAATGGGAGACCGCAGTGGAAGTGGCTCGAGATTCCCCCTGTGCAGAAGCGGGAACTCGACCCCTAACAATTGGCCTTTGGGTTTGTGTGCCACTCCTGAGTGTGCCATCTCTCTCTCAAATAGTGGGCCATAGAAAGCCTATTAATTTTTTTTTAATTTGGTTTCTAAATTCTACCTGAAAAAATCATTAAAAAATCAGTGGGAGATTAATATTGGCCTTTAGGCTTGTGTGCCACTCCTGACTCCTGTGTGTGCCATCTCTCTCTCAATTAGTGGGTCATAGAAAGCCTTTTTTTTATTTGGTTTCTATATTCTCCCTGAGAAAATAAAAAAAAATCAGTGGGAGATTAATATTGGCCTTTGGGCTTGTGTGCCACTCCTGACTCCTGTGTGTGCCATCTCTCTCTCTCAAATAGTGCGCCATAGAAAGCCTTTTTTTTTATTTGGTTTCTAAATTCTCCCTGAAAAAATGAAAAAAAAAAATCAGTGGGAGATTAATATTGGCCTTTGGGTTTGTGTGCCACTCCTGACTCCTGAGTGTGCCATCTCTCTCTCAAATAGTGGGCCATAGAAAGCCTATTCATTTTTTTTTTATTTGGTTTCTAAATTCTACCTGAAAAAAATCATAAAAAAATCAGTGGGAGATTAATATTGGCCTTTGGGCTTGTGTGCCACTCCTGACTCATCAGTGGGAGATTAATATTGGCCTTTGGGTTTGTGTGCCACTCCTGACACCTGTGTGTGCCATCTCTCTCTCAAATAGTGGGCCATAGAAAGCCTATTATTTTTTTTTATTTGGTTTCTAAATTCTCCTTGAAAAAAAAAAAAAAAAAATCAGTGGGAGATTAATATTGGCCTTTGGGCTTGTGTGCCACTCCTGACTCCTGTGTGTGCCATCTCTCTCTCTCAAATAGTGGGCCATAGAAAGCCTTTTTTTTATTTGGTTTCTAAATTCTCCCTGAAAAAATAAAAAAAAAATCAGTGAGAGATAAATATTGGCCTTTAGGCTTGTGTGCCACTCCTGACTCCTGTGTGTGCCATCTCTCTCTCTCAAATAGTGGGCCATAGAAAGCCTTTTTTTTATTTGGTTTCTAAATTCTCCCTGAAAAAAATAAAAAATCAGTGGGAGATTAATATTGGCCTTTGGGCTTGTGTGCCACTCCTGACTCCTGTGTGTGCCATTTCTCTCTCTGAAATAGTGGGCCATAGAAAGCCTTTTTTTTTATTTGGTTTCTAAATTCTCCCTGAAAAAATTAAAAAAAAATCAGTGAGAGATTAATATTGGCCTTTAGGCTTGTGTGCCACTCCTGACTCCTGTGTGTGCCATCTCTCTCTCTCAAATAGTGGGCCATAGAAAGCCTTTTTTTTTTTTTATTTGGTTTCTAAATTCTCCCTGAAAAAATAAAAAAAAAATCATTGGGAGATTAATATTGACCTTTGGGTTTGTGTGCTACTCCTGACTCCTGTGTGTGCCATCTCTCTCTCAAATAGTGTGTCATAGAAAGCCTTTTTTTTATTTATTTGGTTTCTAAATTCTCCCTGAGAAAAAAAAATCAGTGGGAGATTAATATTGGCCTTTAGGCTTGTGTGCCACTCCTGACTCCTGTGTGTGCCATCTCTCTCAATTAGTGGGTCATAGAAAGCCTTTTTTTTATTTGGTTTCTATATTCTCCCTGAGAAAATAAAAAAAAATCAGTGGGAGATTAATATTGGCCTTTGGGCTTGTGTGCCACTCCTGACTCCTGTGTGTGCCATCTCTCTCTCTCAAATAGTGCGCCATAGAAAGCCTTTTTTTTTATTTGGTTTCTAAATTCTCCCTGAAAAAATGAAAAAAAAAATCAGTGGGAGATTAATATTGGCCTTTGGGTTTGTGTGCCACTCCTGACTCCTGAGTGTGCCATCTCTCTCTCAAATAGTGGGCCATAGAAAGCCTATTCATTTTTTTTTATTTGGTTTCTAAATTCTACCTGAAAAAATCATAAAAAAATCAGTGGGAGATTAATATTGGCCTTTGGGCTTGTGTGCCACTCCTGACTCATCAGTGGGAGATTAATATTGGCCTTTGGGTTTGTGTGCCACTCCTGACTCCTGTGTGTGCCATCTCTCTCTCAAATAGTGGGCCATAGAAAGCCTATTATTTTTTTTATTTGGTTTCTAAATTCTCCTTGAAAAAAAAAAAAAAAATCAGTGGGAGATTAATATTGGCCTTTGGGCTTGTGTGCCACTCCTGACTCCTGTGTGTGCCATCTCTCTCTCTGAAATAGTGGGCCATAGAAAGCCTTTTTTTTATTTGGTTTCTAAATTCTCCCTGAAAAAATAAAAAAAAAATCAGTGAGAGATTAATATTGGCCTTTAGGCTTGTGTGCCACTCCTGACTCCTGTGTGTGCCATCTCTCTCTCTCAAATAGTGGGCCATAGAAAGCCTTTTTTTTTATTTGGTTTCTAAATTCTCCCTGAAAAAAATAAAAAATCAGTGGGAGATTAATATTGGCCTTTGGGCTTGTGTGCCACTCCTGACTCCTGTGTGTGCCATTTCTCTCTCTGTAATAGTGGGCCATAGAAAGCCTTTTTTTTTATTTGGTTTCTAAATTCTCCCTGAAAAAATAAAAAAAAAATCAGTGAGAGATTAATATTGGCCTTTAGGCTTGTGTGCCACTCCTGACTCCTGTGTGTGCCATCTCTCTCTCTCAAATAGTGGGCCATAGAAAGCCTTTTTTTTTTTTATTTGGTTTCTAAATTCTCCCTGAAAAAATTAAAAAAAAATCATTGGGAGATTAATATTGACCTTTGGGTTTGTGTGCCACTCCTGACTCCTGTGTGTGCCATCTCTCTCTCAAATAGTGTGTCATAGAAAGCCTTTTTTTTATTTATTTGGTTTCTAAATTCTCCCTGAGAAAAAAAAAATCAGTGGGAGATTAATATTGGCCTTTGGGCTTGTGTGCCACTCCTGACTCCTGTGTGTGCCATCTCTCTCTCTCAAATAGTGGGCCATAGAAAGCCTTTTTTTTTTTTATTTGGTTTCTAAATTCTCCCTGAGAAAATAAAAAAAAAATCAGTGGGAGATTAATATTGGCCTTTGGGCTTGTGTGCCACTCCTGACTCCTGTGTGTGCCATCTCTCTCTCTCAAATAGTGGGCCATAGAAAGCCTTTTTTTTTTTTTATTTGGTTTCTAAATTCTCCCTGAAAAAATAAAAAAAAAAATTAGTGGGAGATTAACCCCTTTACCCCCAAGGGTGGTTTGCACGTTAATGACCGGGCCAATTTTTACAATTCTGACCACTGTCCCTTTATGAGGTTATAACTCTGGAACGCTTCAACGGATCCCAGTGATTCTGACATTGTTTTCTCGTGACATATTGTACTTTATGATAGTGGTAAAAATTCTTTGATATTACTTGCGTTTATTTGTGAAAAAAACGGAAATTTGGCGAAAATTATGAAAATTTTGCAATTTTCCAACTTTGAATTTTTATGCAATTAAATCACAGAGATATGTCCCACAAAATACTTAATAAGTAACATTTCCCACATGTTTACTTTACATCAGCACAATTTTGGAACCAAAATTTTTTTTTGTTAGGGAGTTATAAGGGTTAAAAGTTGACCAGCAATTTCTCATTTTTATAAAACCATTTTGTTTTAGGGACCACATCTCATTTGAAGTCATTTTGAGGGGTCTATATGATAGAAAATACCCAAGTGTGACACCATTCTAAAAACTACACCCCTCATGGTGCTCAAAACCATATTCAAGAAGTTTATTAACCCTTCTGGTGCTTCACAGGAATTTTTAGAATGTTTAAATAAAAATGAACATTTAACTTTTTTTCACAAAAAATTTAATTCAGCTCCAATTTGTTTTATTTTACCAAGGGTAACAGGAGAAAATGGACCACAAAAGTTGTTGTACAATTTGTCCTGAGTACACCGATACCCCATATGTGGGGGTAAACCACTGTTTGGGCGCATGACAGAGCTCGGAAGCGAAGGAGCGCCATTTGACTTTTCAATGCAAAATTGACTGGAATCGAGATGGGACACCATGTTGCGTTTGGAGAGCCCCTGATGTGCCTAAACATTGAAACCCCCCACAAGTGACAACATTTTGGAAAGTAGACCCCCTAAGGAACTTATCTAGAGGTGTGGTGAGCACTTTGACCCACCAAGTGCTTCACAGAAGTTTATAATGCAGAACCGTAAAAATTAAAAATCTTATTTTTTCACAAAAATTATCTTTTCGCCCCCAATATTTTATTTTCCTAAGGGTAAGAGAAGTAATTGGACCCAAAAAGTTGTTGTACAATTTGTCCTGAGTACGCTGATACCCCATAAGGCGGGGGGAACCACTGTTTGGGCACATGGGAGGGCTCGGAAGGGAAGGAGCTCCATTTGGAATGCAGACTTAGATGGAATGGTCTGCAGGTGTCACATTGCATTTGCAGAGCCCCTAATGTACCTAAACAGTAGAAACCCCCCACAAGTGACACCATTTTGGAAAGTAGACCCCCTAAGGAACTTATCTAGATGTGTGGTGAGCGCTTTGACCCACCAAGGGCTTCACAGAAGTTTATAATGCAGAGCCGTAAAAATAAAACAAAAATTTTTTCCCACAAAAATTATTTTTTAGCCCCCAGTTTTGTATTTTCCCGAGGGTAAGAGGAGAAATTCGACCCCAAAAGTTGTTGTCCAATTTGTCATGAGTACGCTGATACCCCATATGTGGAGGGAACCACCGTTTGGGCGCATGGGAGGGCTCGGAAGGGAAGGAGTGCCATTTGGAATGCAGACTTAGATGGAATAGTCTGCAGGCGTCACATTGCGTTTGCAGAGCCCCTAATGTACCTAAACAGTAGAAACCCCCCACAAGTGACCTCATATTGGAAACTAGACCCCCAAGGGAACTGATCTAGATGTGTTGGGAGAACTTTGAACCCCCAAGTGTTTCACTACAGTTTATAACGCAGAGCCGTGAAAATAAAAAATCTTTTTTTTTTTCCCACAAAAATTATTTTTTAGCCCCTAGTTTGTTTTTTCCCAAGGGTAAAAGGAGAAATTGGACCCCAAAAGTTGTTGTCCTATTTGTCCTGAGTACGCTGATACCCCATATGTTGGGGCAAACCCCTGTTTGGGCACACGGGAGAGCTCGGAAGGGAAGGAGCACTGTTTTACTTTTTCAATGCAGAATTGGCTGGAATTGAGATCGGACGCCATGCCGTGTTTGGAGAGCCCCTGATGTGCCTAAACAGTGGAAACCCCCCAATTATAACTGAAGCCCTAATCCAAACACACCCCTAACCCTAATTCCAACCGTAACCCTAACCACACCTCTAACCCTGACACACCCCTAATCCCAACCCTATTCCCAACTGTAAATGTAATCTAAACCCTAACCCTAACTTTAGCCCCAACCCTAACTGTAGCCCCAACCCTAACCCTGGCCCTAACCCTAGCCCTAACCCTAGCCCTAGCCCTAACCCTAGCCCTAACCCTAACCCTAGCCCTAACCCTAGCCCTAACCCTAGCCCCAACCCTAGCCCTAACCCTAGCCCTAACCCTAGCCCTAACCCTAACCCTAGCCCTAAACCTAGTCCTGACCCTAGCCCTAACCCTAGCCCTAACCCTAACCCTAGCCCTAACCCTAGCCCTAACGGGAAAATGGATATAAATACATTTTTTTAATTTTTCCCTAACTAAGGGGGTGATGAAGGGGGGTTTGATTTACTTTTATAGCGGGTTTTTTAGCGGATTTTTATGATTGGCAGCCGTCACACACTGAAAGACGCTTTTTATTGCAAAAAATATTTTTTGCGTTACCACATTTTGAGAGCTATAATTTTTCCATATTTTGGTCCACAGAGTCATGTGAGGTCTTGTTTTTTTGCGGGCCGAGTTGACGATTTTATTGGTAACATTTTCGGGCACGTGACATTTTTTGATCGCTTTTTATTCCGATTTTTGTGAGGAAGAATGACCAAAATCCAGCTATTCATGAATTTCTTTTGGGGGAGGCGTTTATACCGTTCCGCGTTTGGTAAAATTGATAAAGCAGTTTTATTCTTCGGGTCAGTACGATTACAGCGACACCTCATTTATATCATTTTTTTATGTTTTGGCGCTTTTATACGATAAAAACTATTTTACAGAAAAAATAATTATTTTTGCATCGCTTTATTCTCAGGACTATAACTTTTTTATTTTTTTGCTGATGATGCTGTATGGTGGCTCGTTTTTTGCGGGACAAGATGACGCTTTCAGCGGTACCATGGATAGTTATATCCATCTTTTTGATCGCGTGTTATTCCACTTTTTGTTCGGCGGTATGATAATAAAGCGTTGTTTTTTGCCTCGTTTTTTTTTTTTTTTTCTTACGGTGTTTACTGAAGGGGTTAACTAGAGTGCCAGTTTTATAGGGCGAGTCGATATGGACGCGGCGATACTAAATATGTGTACTTTTATTGTTTTTTTTATTATTTAGATGAAGAAATGTATTTATGGGAATATTTTTTTTCATTATTTAGGAATATTTTTTTTTATTTTTTTTTTACACATTTGGAAACATTTTTTTTTACTTTTTTACTTTGTCCCGGGGGGGACATCACAGATCAGTGATCTGACAGTTTGCACAGCACTCTGTCAGATCACTGATCTGACATGCAGCAGTGCAGGCTTCACAGTGCCTGCTCTGAGCAGGCTCTGTGAAGCCACCTCCCTCCCTGCAAGACCCGGATCCGCGGCCATCTTGGATCCGGGCCTGGAGCAGGGAGGGAGGGAGGTAAGACCCTCGCAGCAACGCGATCACATCGCGTTGCTGCGGGGGGCTCAGGGAAGCCCGCAGGGAGCCCCCTCCCTGTGCGGTGCTTCCCTGCACCGCCGGCACATCGCGATCATCTTTGATGTGCCGGGGGTTAATGTGCCGGGGGCGGTCTGTGACTGCCCCTGGCACATAGTGCCGGATGTCAGCTGCGATAGGCAGCTGACATCCGGCCGCGATCGGCGGCGCTCCCCCGTGAGCGCTGCCGATCGCATATGACGTACTATTGAGTCCTTGGGAAGTAAAGCCCACCCCACATGGACGCAATAGTACGTCAGATGGCAGAAAGGGGTTAATATTGACCTTTGGGTTTGTGTGCCACTCCTGACTCCTGTGTGTGCCATCTCTCTCTCTCAAATAGTGGGCCATAGAAAGCCTATTAATTTTTTTTATTTGGTTTCTAAATTCTCCCTGAAAAAATCATAAAAAGATCAGTGGGAGATTTATATTGGCCTTTGGGCTTGTGTGCCAGTCCTGAGTGTGCCATCTCTCTCTCAAATAGTGGGCCATAGAAAGCCTATTAATTTTTTTTATTTGGTTTCTAAATTCTACCTGAAAAAATCATAAAAAAAATCAGTGGGAGATTAATATTGGCCTTTGGGCTTGTGTGCCACTCCTGACTCCTGTGTGTGCCATCTCTCTCTCTGAAATAGTGGGCCATAGAAAGCCTTTTTTTTTATTTGGTTTCTAAATTCTCCCTGACAAAAAAAAATAAAAATCAGTGGGAGATTAATATTGGCCTTTGGGCTTGTGTGCCACTCCTGACTCCTGTGTGTGCCATCTCTCTCTCTCAAATAGTGGGCCATAGAAAGCCTTTTTTTTTTATTTGGTTTCTAAATTTTCCTTGAAAAAATCATTTTTTTTAATTTGGTTTCTAAATTCTCCCTTTTAAAATCACAAAAAAAACAGTGGGAGATTAATATTGGCCTTTCTGCTTGTGTGCCAGTCCTGACTCCTGGGTGTGCCATCTCTCTCTCTCTCAAATAGTGGGCCATAGAAAGCCTTTTTTTTTTTTTATTTGGTTTCTAAATTTTCCTTGAAAAAAATAAATTTTTATTTATTTGGTTTCTAAATTCTCCCTTTTAAAATCACAAAAAAAACAGTGGGAGATTAATATTGGCCTTTCTGCTTGTGTGCCAGTCCTGACTCCTAGGTGTGCCATCTCTCTCTCTCTCAAATAGTGGGCCATAAAAAGCCTTTTTTTTTTTTTGTTTCTAAATTCTCCCTTTTAAAATCACAAAAAAACAGTGGGAGATTAATATTGGCCTTTCTGCTTGTGTGCCAGTCCTGACTCCTGGGTGTGCCATCTCTCTCTCTCTCCCTCAAATAGTGGGCCATAGAAAGCCTTTTTTTATTTTTTATTTGGTTTCTAAATTCTCCCTGATAAAATAAAAAACAAATCAGTGGGAGATTAATATTGGCCTTTGGGCTTGTGTGCCACTCCTGACTCCTGTGTGTGCCATCTCTCTCTCTCTCAAATAGTGGGCCATAGAAAGCCTTTTTTTTTTTTTTATTTGGTTTCTAAATTTTCCTTGAAAAAATCATTTTTTTTAATTTGGTTTCAAAATTCTCCCTTTTAAAATCACAAAAAAACTGGGAGATTAATATTGGCCTTTCTGCTTGTCTGC
This sequence comes from Ranitomeya imitator, assembly GCF_032444005.1. Classification (NCBI taxonomy): domain Eukaryota; kingdom Metazoa; phylum Chordata; class Amphibia; order Anura; family Dendrobatidae; genus Ranitomeya; species Ranitomeya imitator. Next base: position 691,236,131 of record NC_091285.1, read on the forward strand.
CAGTCCTGACTCCTGGGTGTGCCATCTCTCTCTCTCTCAAATAGTGGGCCATAGAAAGCCTTTTTTTTTATTTGGTTTCTAAATTCTCCCTGAGAAAATAAAAAAAAAATCAGTGGGAGATTAATATTGGCCTTTGGGCTTGTGTGCCACTCCTGACTCCTGTGTGTGCCATCTCTCTCTCTCAAATAGTGGGCCATAGAAAGCCTTTTTTTTTTTATTTGGTTTCTAAATTTTCCTTGAAAAAATCATTTTTTTTTTTGTTTCTAAATAATCCCTTTTAAAATCACAAAAAAACAGTGGGAGATTAATATTGGCCTTTCTGCTTGTGTGCCAGTCCTGACTCCTGGGTGTGCCATCTCTCTCTCTCTCCCTCAAATAGTGGGCCATAGAAAGCCTTTTTTTATTTTTTATTTGGTTTCTAAATTCTCCCTGAGAAAATAAAAAACAAATCAGTGGGAGATTAATATTGGCCTTTGGGCATGTGTGCCACTCCTGACTCCTGTGTGTGCCATCTCTCTCTCTCAAATAGTGGGCCATAGAAAGCCTTTTTTTTTTATTTGGTTTCTAAATTCTACTTGAGAAAATTAAAAAAAAATCAGTGGGAGATTAATATTGGCCTTTGGGCTTGTGTGCCACTCCTGACTCCTGTGTGTGCCATCTCTCTCTCTCTCAAATAGTGGGCCATAGAAAGCCTTTTTTTTTTTAATTTGGTTTCTAAATTTTCCTTGAAAAAAACATTTTTTTTAATTTGGTTTCTAAATTCTCCCTTTTAAAATCACAAAAAAACTGGGAGATTAATATTGGCCTTTCTGCTTGTGTGCCAGTCCTGACTCCTGTGTGTGCCATCTCTCTCTCTCTCTCTCAAATAGTGGGCCATAGAAAGCATTTTTTTTTTATTTGGTTTCTAAATTTTCCTTGAAAAAAATCAATTTTTATTTATTTGGTTTCTAAATTCTCCCTTTTAAAATCACAAAAAAAACAGTGGGAGATTAATTTTGGCCTTTCTGCTTGTGTGCCAGTCCTGACTCCTGGGTGTGCCATCTCTCTCTCTCTCAAATAGTGGGCCATAGAAAGCCTTTTTTTTTATTTGGTTTCTAAATTCTCCCTGAGAAAATAAAAAAAAAATCAGTGGGAGATTAATATTGGACTTTGGGCTTGTGTGCCACTCCTGACTCCTGTGTGTGCCATCTCTCTCTCTCAAATAGTGGGCCATAGAAAGCCTTTTTTTTTTATTTGGTTTCTAAATTTTCCTTGAAAAAATCATTTTTTTTTTGTTTCTAAATTCTCCCTTTTAAAATCACAAAAAAACAGTGGGAGATTAATATTGGCCTTTCTGCTTGTGTGCCAGTCCTGACTCCTGGGTGTGCCATCTCTCTCTCTCTCCCTCAAATAGTGGGCCATAGAAAGCCTTTTTTTATTTTTTATTTGGTTTCTAAATTCTCCCTGAGAAAATAAAAAAACAAATCAGTGGGAGATTAATATTGGCCTTTGGGCATGTGTGCCACTCCTGACTCCTGTGTGTGCCATCTCTCTCTCTCTCAAATAGTGGGCCATAGAAAGCCTTTTTTTTTTTATTTGGTTTCTAAATTCTCCCTGAGAAAATTTAAAAAAAATCAGTGGGAGATTAATATTGGCCTTTCTGCTTGTGTGCCAGTCCTGACTCCTGGGTGTGCCATCTCTCTCTCTCTCCCTCAAATAGTGGGCCATAGAAAGCCTTTTTTTATTTTTTATTTGGTTTCTAAATTCTCCCTGAGAAAATAAAAAACAAATCAGTGGGAGATTAATATTGGCCTTTGGGCTTGTGTGCCACTCCTGACTCCTGTGTGTGCCATCTCTCTCTCTCTCTCTCAAATAGTGGGCCATAGAAAGCCTTTTTTTTTTTTATTTGGTTTCTAAATTTTCCTTGAAAAAAATCAATTTTTATTTATTTGGTTTCTAAATTCTCCCTTTTAAAATCACAAAAAAAACAGTGGGAGATTAATATTGGCCTTTCTGCTTGTGTGCCAGTCCTGACTCCTGGGTGTGCCATCTCTCTCTCTCTCAAATAGTGGGCCATAGAAAGCCTTTTTTTTTATTTGGTTTCTAAATTCTCCCTGAGAAAATAAAAAAAAAATCAGTGGGAGATTAATATTGGCCTTTGGGCTTGTGTGCCACTCCTGACTCCTGTGTGTGCCATCTCTCTCTCTCAAATAGTGGGCCATAGAAAGCCTTTTTTTTTTTATTTGGTTTCTAAATTTTCCTTGAAAAAATCATTTTTTTTTTTGTTTCTAAATTCTCCCTTTTAAAATCACAAAAAAACAGTGGGAGATTAATATTGGCCTTTCTGCTTGTGTGCCAGTCCTGACTCCTGGGTGTGCCATCTCTCTCTCTCTCCCTCAAATAGTGGGCCATAGAAAGCCTTTTTTTATTTTTTATTTGGTTTCTAAATTCTCCCTGAGAAAATAAAAAACAAATCAGTGGGAGATTAATATTGGCCTTTGGGCTTGTGTGCCACTCCTGACTCCTGTGTGTGCCATCTCTCTCTCTCTCAAATAGTGGGCCATAGAAAGCCTTTTTTTTTTTATTTGGTTTCTAAATTTTCCTTGAAAAAATCATTTTTTTTAATTTGGTTTCAAAATTCTCCCTTTTAAAATCACAAAAAAACTGGGAGATTAATATTGGCCTTTCTGCTTGTCTGCCAGTCCTGACTCCTGGGTGTGCCATCTCTCTCTCTCTCAAATAGTGGGCCATAGAAAGCCTTTTTTTTATTTGGTTTCTAAATTCTCCCTGAGAAAATAAAAAAAAAATCAGTGGGAGATTAATATTGGCCTTTGGGCTTGTGTGCCACTCCTGACTCCTGTGTGTGCCATCTCTCTCTCTCAAATAGTGAGCCATAGAAAGCCTTTTTTTTTTATTTGGTTTCTAAATTTTCCTTGAAAAAATCATTTTTTTTTTTGTTTCTAAATTCTCCCTTTTAAAATCACAAAAAAACAGTGGGAGATTAATATTGGCCTTTCTGCTTGTGTGCCAGTCCTGACTCCTGGGTGTGCCATCTCTCTCTCTCTCCCTCAAATAGTGGGCCATAGAAAGCCTTTTTTTATTTTTTATTTGGTTTCTAAATTCTCCCTGAGAAAATAAAAAACAAATCAGTGGGAGATTAATATTGGCCTTTGGGCATGTGTGCCACTCCTGACTCCTGTGTGTGCCATCTCTCTCTCTCAAATAGTGGGCCATAGAAAGCCTTTTTTTTTTATTTGGTTTCTAAATTCTACCTGAGAAAATTAAAAAAAAATCAGTGGGAGATTAATATTGGCCTTTGGGCTTGTGTGCCACTCCTGACTCCTGTGTGTGCCATCTCTCTCTCTCTCAAATAGTGGGCCATAGAAAGCCTTTTTTTTTTTTTATTTGGTTTCTAAATTTTCCTTGAAAAAAACTTTTTTTTAATTTGGTTTCTAAATTCTCCCTTTTAAAATCACAAAAAAACTGGGAGATTAATATTGGCCTTTCTGCTTGTGTGCCAGTCCTGACTCCTGGGTGTGCCATCTCTCTCTCTCTCTCAAATAGTGGGCCATAGAAAGCATTTTTTTTTATTTGGTTTTTAAATTTTCCTTGAAAAAAATCAATTTTTATTTATTTGGTTTCTAAATTCTCCCTTTTAAAATCACAAAAAAAACAGTGGGAGATTAATATTGGCCTTTCTGCTTGTGTGCCAGTCCTGACTCCTGGGTGTGCCATCTCTCTCTCTCTCAAATAGTGGGCCATAGAAAGCCTTTTTTTTTATTTGGTTTCTAAATTCTCCCTCAGAAAATAAAAAAAAATCAGTGGGAGATTAATATTGGCCTTTGGGCTTGTGTGCCACTCCTGACTCCTGTGTGTGCCATCTCTCTCTCTCAAATAGTGGGCCATAGAAAGCCTTTTTTTTTATTTGGTTTCTAAATTTTCCTTGAAAAAATCATTTTTTTTTTGTTTCTAAATTCTCCCTTTTAAAATCACAAAAAAACAGTGGGAGATTAATATTGGCCTTTCTGCTTGTGTGCCAGTCCTGACTCCTGGGTGTGCCATCATTCTCTCTCCCTCAAATAGTGGGCCATAGAAAGCCTTTTTTTATTTTTTATTTGGTTTCTAAATTCTCCCTGAGAAAATAAAAAAACAAATCAGTGGGAGATTAATATTGGCCTTTGGGCATGTGTGCCACTCCTGACTCCTGTGTGTGCCATCTCTCTCTCTCAAATAGTGGGCCATAGAAAGCCTTTTTTTTTTTATTTGGTTTCTAAATTCTCCCTGAGAAAATTTAAAAAAAATCAGTGGGAGATTAATATTGGCCTTTGGGCTTGTGTGCCACTCCTGACTCCTGTGTGTGCCATCTCTCTCTCTCAAATAGTGGGCCATAGAAAGCCTTTTTTTTATTATTTGGTTTCTAAATTTTCCTTGAAAAAATCTTTTTTTTTTTTTGGTTTCTAAATTCTCCCTTTTAAAATCACAAAAAAAAACAGTGGGAGATTAATATTGGCCTTTCTGCTTGTGTGCCAGTCCTGACTCCTGGGTGTGCCATCTCTCTCTCTCAAATAGTGGGCCATAGAAAGCCTTTTTTTTTAATTTGGTTTCTAAATTTTCCTTGAAAAAATCATTTTTTTTTATTTGGTTTCTAAATTCTCCCTTTTAAAATCACAAAAAAAACAGTGGGAGATTAATATTGGCCTTTCTGCTTGTGTGCCAGTCCTGACTCCTGGGTGTGCCATCTCTCTCTCTCTCAAATAGTGGGCCATAGAAAGCCTTTTTTTTTATTTGGTTTCTAAATTCTCCCTCAGAAAATAAAAAAAAATCAGTGGGAGATTAATATTGGCCTTTGGGCTTGTGTGCCACTCCTGACTCCTGTGTGTGCCATCTCTCTCTCTCAAATAGTGGGCCATAGAAAGCCTTTTTTTTTATTTGGTTTCTAAATTTTCCTTGAAAAAATCATTTTTTTTTTGTTTCTAAATTCTCCCTTTTAAAATCACAAAAAAACAGTGGGAGATTAATATTGGCCTTTCTGCTTGTGTGCCAGTCCTGACTCCTGGGTGTGCCATCTCTCTCTCTCCCTCAAATAGTGGGCCATAGAAAGCCTTTTTTTATTTTTTATTTGGTTTCTAAATTCTCCCTGAGAAAATAAAAAAACAAATCAGTGGGAGATTAATATTGGCCTTTGGGCATGTGTGCCACTCCTGACTCCTGTGTGTGCCATCTCTCTCTCTCAAATAGTGGGCCATAGAAAGCCTTTTTTTTTTTATTTGGTTTCTAAATTCTCCCTGAGAAAATTTAAAAAAAAATCAGTGGGAGATTAATATTGGCCTTTGGGCTTGTGTGCCACTCCTGACTCCTGTGTGTGCCATCTCTCTCTCTCAAATAGTGGGCCATAGAAAGCCTTTTTTTTATTATTTGGTTTCTAAATTTTCCTTGAAAAAATCTTTTTTTTTTTTTGGTTTCTAAATTCTCCCTTTTAAAATCACAAAAAAAAACAGTGGGAAATTAATATTGGCCTTTCTGCTTGTGTGCCAGTCCTGACTCCTTGGTGTGCCATCTCTCTCTCTCAAATAGTGGGCCATAGAAAGCCTTTTTTTTTTCTTTATTTGGTTTCTAAATTTTCCTTGAAAAAAATCAATTTTTATTTATTTGGTTTCTAAAGTCTCCCTTTTAAAATCACACAAAAAAAAACAATGGGAGATTAATATTGGCCTTTCTGCTTGTGTGCCAGTCCTGACTCCTGGGTGTGCCATCTCTCTCTCTCTCTCTCTCTCTCAAATAGTGGCCCATAGAAAGCCTTTTTTTTTTTATTATTTGGTTTCTAAATTTTCCTTGAAAAAATCTTTTTTTTTTTTTTTTTTGGGTTTCTAAATTCTCCCTTTTAAAATCACAAAAAAAACAGTGGGAGATTAATATTTGCCTTTCTACTTGTGTGCCAGTCCTGACTCCTGGGTGTGGCATCTCTCTCATTTGGTGCCACCGAAAACAGAGTGTGTAACATTGTGCCTGATTTTCCTTGCGGTCTCACCCACCTGTAAAGGGATATCTAAATCATACTGAAGTTATAGCTCACCGTGTAAGTTGTTTGACAGCAACAAATAAAGTTACTTTGGTTACGTTTTTAAAACAATGAGGAAGTCTGGTAGGTCGTGGCCGTGGGCGTGCATTGTCAGCTGGTAATGATGGTAGTGGTAGTGGAGCATCAGGTGGTCGTGGGAAAAAAAATATTCCACCTAAGTCTGGAGCTGTGGAGCTAGGTTCGTTGTCTGGCTACACAAGGTCTCGAACGCTCCCTTTTCTGGGAGTAGGAAAACCGCTTTTAAAGCCGGAGCAGCAAGAGCAAGTTTTGGCTTACCTTGCTGACTCAGCCTCTAGCTCTTTTGCCTCCTCTTTTGAAACTGGTAAATGTAAAAGCAGCGCGTCATTAGTCGATGTTCACGGTCAGGGACAAGTCGCTTCCTTGTCCTCTTCAGCAAAAACAACAACAGATAAGGATGCAGCAGGCGACACAACGGGTTACTCCATGGAGCTCTTTACACATACCGTCCCTGGCTTAGAAAGTGAAACAGTTAACCGGCCATGCCATTACAAGTTGAATCTGACATGGAGTGCACTGATGCACAGCCACAGCCAGACTACTATGCTGATCCTTTGACTCAGACCACAACATTGCCCTCGCAGGGTACTGATCCAGAATCAGACCCTGATGAGACTATGTTGCCCCATCACGAACGCTATACCACTGACTTACACGGTGACACAGACGAAGTTGCACATGAGCTAGAAGAGGAGGTTATAGATGATCCAGTTGTTGACCCCGATTGGCAGCCATTGGGGGAACAGGGTGCAGGCTGCAGTAGTTCTGTGTGTGCCATCTCTCTCTCAAATAGTGGGCCATAGAAAGCCTATTATTTTTTTTATTTGGTTTCTAAATTCTCCCTGAAAAAAAAAAAAAAAATCAGTGGGAGATTAATATTGGCCTTTGGGCTTGTGTGCCACTCCTGACTCCTGTGTGTGCCATCTCTCTCTCTCAAATAGTGGGCCATAGAAAGCCTTTTTTTTTTATTTGGTTTCTACATTCTCCCTGAAAAAAAAAAATCAGTGGGAGATTAATATTGGCCTTTGGGCTTGTGTGCCACTCCTGACTCCTGTGTGTGCCATCTCTCTCTCTCTCAAATAGTGGGCCATAGAAAGCCTTTTTTTTTTTTTTTGGTTTCTAAATTCTCCCTGAAAAAATAAAAAAAAAATCAGTGGGAGATTAATATTGGCCTTTGGGTTTGTGTGCCACTCCTGACTCCTGTGTGTGCCATCTCTCTCTCAAATAGTGGGCCATCTCTCTCTCTCAAATAGTGGGCCATAGAAAGCCTTTTTTTTAATTTGGTTTCTAAATTCTCTCTGAAAAAATAAAAAAAAAAATCAGTGAGAGATTAATATTGGCCTTTAGGCTTGTGTGCCACTCCTGACTCCTGTGTGTGCCATCTCTCTCTCTCAAATAGTGGGCCATAGAAAGCCTTTTTTTTTTATTTGGTTTCTAAATTCTCCCTGAAAAAAAAAAAAAATCAGTGGGAGATTAACCCCTTCATGACCCAGCCTATTTTGACCTTAAAGACCTTGCCGTTTTTTGCAATTCTGACCAGTGTCCCTTTATGAGGTAATAACTCAGGAACGCTTCAACGGATCCTAGCCGTTCTGAGAATGTTTTTTCGTGACATATTGGGTTTATTTGTGATAAAAACGGAAATTTGGCGACAATTTTGAAAATTTCGCAATTTTCACATTTTGAATTTTTATTCTGTTAAACCAGAGAGTTATGTGACACAAAATAGTTAATAAATAACATTTCCCATATGTATACTTTACATCAGCACAATTTTGGAAACAACATTTTTTTTTGCTAGGAAGTTATAAGGGTTAAAATTTGACCAGCGATTTCTCATTTTTACAACGAAATTTACAAAACCATTTTTTTTAGGGACCACCTCACATTTGAAGTCAGTTTGAGGGGTCTATATGGCTGAAAATACCCAAAAGTGACACCATTCTAAAAAATGCACCCCTCAAGGTACTCAAAACCACATTCAAGAAGTTTATTAACCCTTCAGATACTTCACAGCAGCAGAAGTAACATGGAAGGAAAAAATTAACATTTAACTTTTTAGTCACAAAAATTATCTTTTAGCAAAAATTTTTTTATTTTCCCAATGGTAAAAGGAGAAACTGAACCACGAAAGTTGTTGTCCAATTTGTCCTGAGTACACTGATACCTCATATGTTGGGGTAAACCACTGTTTGGGCACACGGCAGGGCTTGGAAGGGAAGGAGCGCCATTTCACCATGTCACGTTTGGAGAGCCCCCGTGTGCCTAAAAATTGGAGCTCCCCCACAAGTGACCCCATTTTGGAAACTAGACGCCCCAAGGAACTTATGTAGATGCATAGTGAGCACTTTGAACCCCCAGGTGCTTCACAAATTGATCCGTAAAAATGAAAAAGTACTTTTTTTTCACAAAAAAATTATTTTAGCCTCAATTTTTTCATTTTTACATGGGCAACAGGATAAAATGGATCCTAAAATTTGTTGGGCAATTTCTCCTGAGTACACCAATACCTCACATGTGGGGGTAAACCACTGTTTGGGCACATGGTAAGGCTCGGAAGGGAAGGAGCGCCATTTGACTTTTTGAATGAAAAATTATCTCCATCGTTAGCGGACACCATGTCGCGTTTGGAGAGCCCCTGTGTGCCTAAACATTGGAGCTCCCCCACAAGTGACCCTATTTTGGAAACTAGACCCCCCAAGGAACTTATCTAGATGCCTAGTGTGCACTTTAAACCCTCAAGTGCTTCACAAATTGATCTGTAAAAATGAAAAAGTACTTTTTTTTCACCCAAAAAAAATGTTTGCCTCAATTTTTTCATTTTCTCATGGGCAATAGGATAAAATGGATCATAAAATTTGTTGGGCAATTTCTCCCGAGTACGCCGATACCTCATATGTGGGGGTAAACCACTGTTTGGGCACACGGCAGGGCTCGGAAGGGAAGGCGCGCCATTTGACTTTTTGAATGGAAAATTAGCTCCAATTGTTAGCGGCCACCATGTCGCGTTTGGAGAGCCCCTGTGTGCCTAAACATTGGAGCTCCCCCACAAGTGACCCCATTTTGGAAACTAGACCCCCCAAGAAACTTATCTAGATGCATATTGAGCACTTTAAACCCCCAGGTGCTTCACAGAAGTTTATAACGCAGAGCCATGAAAATAAAAAATAATTTTTCTTTCCTCAAAAATGATTTTTTAGCCTGGAATTTCCTATTTTGCCAAGGGTAATAGGAGAAATTGGACGCCAAATGTTCTTGTCCAGTTTGTCCTGAGTACGCTGATACCCAATATGTGGGGGTAAACCACTGTTTGGGCGCACGGCAGGGCTCGGAAGGGAAGGCACGCCATTTGGCTTTTTAAATGGAAAATTAGCTCCAATCGGACACCATGTCACGTTTGGAGAGCCCCTGTATGCCTAAACATTGGAGATCCCCCACAAATGACCCCATTTTGGAAACTAGACCCCCCCAAGGAACTTATCTAGATGCATATTGAGCACTTTGAACCCCCAAGTGCTTCACAGAAGTTTATAACGCAGAGCCCTGAAAAAAAAAAATATTTTCTCAAAAATGATCTTTTAGCCTGCAATTTTTTATTTTCCCAAGGGTAACAGGAGAAATTTCACCCCAAAAGTTGTTGTCCAGTTTCTCCTGAGTACGCTGATACCCCATATGTGGGGGTAAACCACTGTTTGGGCACATGCCGGGGCTCGGAAGAGAAGTAGTGACGTTTTGAAATGCAGACTTTGATGGAATGGTCTGCGGGCGTCACGTTGCGTTTGCAGAGCCCCTGGTGTGCCTAAACAGTAGAAACCCCCCACAAGTGACCCCATTTTAGAAACTAGACCCCCCAAGGAACTTATCTAGATGTGTCGTGAGCACTTTGAACCCCCAAGTGCTTCACAGAAGTTTATAATACAGAGCCGTGAAAATAATAAATACGTTTTCTTTCCTCAAAAATAATTATTTAGCCCAGAATTTTTTATTTTCCCAAGGGTTACAGGAGAAATTGGACCCCAAAAGTTGTTGTCCAGTTTCTCCTGAGTACGATGATACACCATATGTGGGGGTAAACCACTGTTTGGGCACACGTCGGGGCTCAGAAGGGAAGTAGTGACTTTTGAAATGCAGACTTTGATGGAATGGTCTGCGGGCGTCACATTGCGTTTGCAGAGCCCCTGGTGTACCTAAACAGTAGAAACCCCCCACAAGTGACCCCATTTTAGAAACTAGACCCCCCAAGGAACTTATCCAGATATGTGGTGAGCACTTTGAACCCCCAAGTGCTTCACAGACGTTTACAACGCAGAGCCGTGAAAATAAAAAAATCATTTTTCTTTCCTCAAAAATGATGTTTTAGCAAGCATTTTTTTATTTTCACAAGGGTAACAGGAGAAATTGGACCCCAGTAATTGTTGCGCAGTTTGTCCTGAGTATGCTGGTACCCCATATGTGGGGGTAAACCACTGTTTGGGCACACGTCGGGGCTCGGAAGTGAGGGAGCACCATTTGACTTTTTGAATACAAGATTGGCTGGAATCAATGGTGGCGCCATGTTGCGTTTGGAGACCCCTGATGTGCCTAAACAGTGGAAAACCCTCAATTATACCTCCAACACTAAGCCCCCCACACCCCTAACCTTAATCCCAACTGTAGCCATAACCCTAATCACAACCCTAACCACAACCCTAATTCCAACCCTAACCCTAAGGCTATGTGCCCACATTGCGGATTCGTGTGAGATTTTTCTGCATCATTTTTGAAAAATACGCGGGTAAAAGGCACTGCGTTTTACCTGCGGATTTACCGCGGATTTCCAGTGTTTTTTGTGCTGATTTCACCTGCGGATTCCTATTGAGGAACAGGTGTAAAACGCTGCGGAATCCGCACAAAGAATTGACATGCTGCGGAAAATACAACGCAGCGTTTCCGCGCGGTATTTTCCGCACCATGGGCACAGCGGATTTGGTTTTCCATAGGTTTACTTGGTACTGTAAACCTGATGGAACACTGCTGCGAATCCGCAGCGGCCAATCCGCTGCGGATCCGCAGCCAAATCCGCACCGTGTGCACATAGCTTAATTCTAAAGGTATGTGCACACGCTGCGGAAAACGCTGCGGATCCGCAGCAGTTTCCCATGAGTTTACAGTTCACTGTAAACCTATGGGAAACAAACATCGCTGTACACATGCTGCAGAAAAACTGCACGGAAACGCAGCGGTTTACATTCCGCAGCATGTCACTTCTTTGTGCGGATTTCACAGCGGTTTTACAACTGCTCCAGTAGAAAATCGCAGTTGTAAAACCGCAGTGAAATGCGCAGAAAAAACACGGTAAATCCGCCATAAATCCGCAGCGGTTTAGAACTGCGGATTTATGAAATCCGCAGCGGAAAAATCCGCAGAGGACCAGAATACGTGTGCACATACCGAAACCCTAACCCTAACCCTACCCCTAACCCTACCCCTAACCTTACCCCTAACCCTACCCCTAACACTACCCCTAACCCTAACCCTACCCCTACCCCTAACCCTAACCCTAGCCCTACCCCTAACCCTACCCCTAACCCTACCCCTAACCCTATTCTAACATTAGTGGAAAAAAAAAAATCTTTATTTTTTTATTGTCCCTACCTATGGGGGTGACAAAGGGGGGGGGGAGTCATTTATTATTTTTTTTATTTTGATCACTGGGATAGATTATATCTCAGTGATCAAAATGCACTTTGAACGAATCTGCCGGCCGGCAGATTCGGCGGGCGCACTGCGCATGCGCCCGCCATTTTGGAAGATGGCGGCGCCCAGGGAGAAGACGGACGGACCCCGGCAGCATCGGTAAGTATGATGGGGTGCGGGGGGAGCAGGGGGGGGATCGGAGCATGGGGGGGTGGATCGGAACGCGGGAGGGGTGGAATGGAGCACCGGGGGGGTGGAACGGAGCACGGGGGGGTGGAACGGAGCACGGGGGGGTGGAACGGAGCACGGGGGGTGGATCGGAGTGCAGGGGGGGGTGATTGGAGCACGGGGGTGAGCGGACAAGAGCACAAGGGGGGAGCGGAGCACAGGACGGAGGGGAGCGGGGCAGTGTACCGGGCAGATCGGAGGGCTGGGGGGGCGATCGGTGGGGTGGGGTGGGGGCACATTAGTATTTCCAGCCATGGCCGATGATATTGCAGCATCGGCCATGGCTGGATTGTAATATTTCACCCGTTATAATAGGTGAAATATTACAAATCGCTCTGATTGGCAGTTTCACTTTCAACAGCCAATCAGAGCGATCGTAGCCACGGGTGGGTGAAGCCACCCCCCCCCCCCGGGCTAAACTACCACTCCCCCTGTCCCTGCAGATCGGGTGAAATGGGAGTTAACCCTTTCACCCGATCTGCAGGGACGCGATCTTTCCATGACGCATATGCTGCGTCATGGGTCGGATTGGCACCGACTTTCATGACACAGCGTATGCGTCAAAGGTCGGGAAGGGGTTAATATTGGCCTTTGGGTTTGTGTGCCACTCCTGACTCCTGTGTGTGCCATCTCTCTCTCAAATAGTGGGCCATAGAAAGCCTATTATTTTTTTTTATTTGGTTTCTAAATTCTCCCTGAAAAAATAAAAAAAAAAAATCAGTGGGAGATTAATATTGGCCTTTGGGCTTGTGTGCCACTCCTGACTCCTGTGTGTGCCATCTCTCTCTCTCAAATAGTGGGCCATAGAAAGCCTTTTTTTTTAATTTGGATTCTAAATTCTCCCTGAAAAAAAAAAAAAAAATCAGTGAGAGATTAATATTGGCCTTTAGGCTTGTGTGCCACTCCTGACTCCTGTGTGTGCCATCTCTCTCTCTCAAATAGTGGGCCATAAAAAGCCTTTTTTTTTTATTTGGTTTCTAAATTCTCCCTGAAAAAATAAAAAAAAAATCAGTGGGAGATTAATATTGACCTTTGGGTTTGTGTGCCACTCCTGACTCCTGTGTGTGCCATCTCTCTCTCAAATAGTGGGTCATAGAAAGCCTTTTTTTTATTTTTTATTTGGTTTCTAAATTCTCCCTGAGAAAAAAAAAATCAGTGGGAGATTAATATTGGCCTTTGGGCTTGTGTGCCACTCCTGACTCCTGTGTGTGCCATCTCTCTCTCTCAAATAGTGGGCCATAGAAAGCCTTTTTTTATTTTTTATTTGGTTTCTAAATTCTCCCTGAAAAAATAAAAAAAAAATCAGTGGGAGATTAATATTGACCTTTGGGTTTGTGTGCCACTCCTGACTCCTGTGTGTGCCATCTCTCTCTCTCAAATAGTGGGCCATAGAAAGCCTATTAATTTTTTTTATTTGGTTTCTAAATTCTCCCTGAAAAAATCATAAAAAGATCAGTGGGAGATTAATATTGGCCTTTGGGCTTGTGTGCCAGTCCTGAGTGTGCCATCTCTCTCTCAAATAGTGGGCCATAGAAAGCCTATTAATTTTTTTTTTATTTGGTTTCTAAATTCTACCTGAAAAAATCATAAAAAAATCAGTGGGAGATTAATATTGGCCTTTGGGCTTGTGTGCCACTCCTGACTCCTGTGTGTGCCATCTCTCTCTCTGAAATAGTGGGCCATAGAAAGCCTTTTTTTTTATTATTTGGTTTCTAAATTTTCCTTGAAAAAATCATTTTTTTTAATTTGGTTTCTAAATTCTCCCTTTTAAAATCACAAAAAAACAGTTGGAGATTAATATTGGCCTTTCTGCTTGTGTGCCAGTCCTGACTCCTGGGTGTGCCATCTCTCTCTCTCAAATAGTGGGCCATAGAAAGCCTTTTTTTTTGTATTTGGTTTCTAAATTTTCCTTGAAAAAATCAATTTTTTTTAATTTGGTTTCTAAATTCTCCCTTTTAAAATCACAAAAAAAACAGTGGGAGATTAATATTGGCCTTTCTGCTTGTGTGCCAGTCCTGACTCCTGGGTGTGCCATCTCTCTCTCTCAAATAATGGGCCATAGAAAGCCTTTTTTTTATTTGGTTTCTAAATTCTCCCTGAGAAAATAAAAAAAAAAAATCAGTGGGAGATTAATATTGGCCTTTGGGCTTGTGTGCCACTCCTGACTCCTGTGTGTGCCATCTCTCTCTCTCAAATAGTGGGCCATAGAAAGCCTTTTTTTTTTTTTTATTTGGTTTCTAAATTGTCCTTGAAAAAATCATTTTTTTTTGGTTTCTAAATTCTCCCTTTTAAAATCACAAAAAACAGTGGGAGATTAATATTGGCCTTTCTGCTTGTGTGCCAGTCCCGACTCCTGGGTGTGCCATCTCTCTCTCTCTCAAATAGTGGGCCATAGAAAGCCTTTTTTTTATTTTTTATTTGGTTTCTAAATTCTCCCTGAGAAAATAAAAAAAAAATCAGTGGGAGATTAATATTGGCCTTTGGGCATGTGTGCCACTCCTGACTCCTGTGTGTGCCATCTCTCTCTCTCAAATAGTGGGCCATAGAAAGCCTTTTTTTTTTATTTGGTTTCTAAATTTTCCTTATAAAAAATCTTTTTTTTTTTTTTTGGTTTCTAAATTCTCCCTTTTAAAATCACAAAAAAAACAGTGGGAGATTAATATTGGCCTTTCTGCTTGTGTGCCAGTCCTGACTCCTGGGTTTGCCATCTCTCTCTCTCTCAAATAATGGGCCATAGAAAGCCTTTTTTTTTATTTGGTTTCTAAATTCTCCCTGAGAAAATAAAAAAAAAATCAGTGGGAGATTAATATTGGCCTTTGGGCATGTGTGCCACTCCTGACTCCTGTGTGTGCCATCTCTCTCTCTCAAATAGTGGGTCATAGAAAGCCTTTTTTTTTTTTTATTTGGTTTCTAAATTTTCATTGAAAAAAATCTTTTTTTTTTTTTGGTTTCTAAATTCTCCCTTTTAAAATCACAAAAAAAAACAGTGGGAGATTAATATTGGCCTTTCTGCTTGTGTGCCAGTCCTGACTCCTGGGTGTGCCATCTCTCTCTCTCAAATAGTGTGCCATAGAAAGCTTTTTTTTTTGTATTTGGTTTCTAAATTTTCATTGAAAAAATCAATTTTTATTTATTTGGTTTCTAAATTCTCCCTTTTAAAATCACACAAAAAAAACAGTGGGAGATTAATATTGGCCTTTCTGCTTGTGTGCCAGTCCTGACTCCTGGGTGTGCCATCTCTCTCTCTCAAATAGTGGGCCATAGAAAGCCTTTTTTTTTATTTGGTTTCTAAATTTTCCTTGAAAAAATCATTTTTTTTTATTTGGTTTCTAAATTCTCCCTTTTAAAATCACAAAAAAAACAGTGGGAGATTAATATTGGCCTTTCTGCTTGTGTGCCAGTCCTGACTCCTGGGTGTGCCATCTCTCTCTCTCAAATAATGGGCCATAGAAAGCCTTTTTTTTTATTTGGTTTCTAAATTCTCCCTGAGAAAATAAAAAAAAAATCAGTGGGAGATTAATATTGGCCTTTGGGCTTGTGTGCCACTCCTGACTCCTGTGTGTGCCATCTCTCTCTCTCAAATAGTGGGCCATAGAAAGCCTTTTTTTTTTTATTTGGTTTCTAAATTGTCCTTGAAAAAATCATTTTTTTTTTGGTTTCTAAATTCTCCCTTTTAAAATCACAAAAAAACAGTGGGAGATTAATATTGGCCTTTCTGCTTGTGTGCCAGTCCTGACTCCTGGGTGTGCCATCTCTCTCTCTCTCAAATATAGTGGGCCATAGAAAGCCTTTTTTTATTTTTTATTTGGTTTCTAAATTCTCCCTGAGAAAATAAAAAACAAATCAGTGGGAGATTAATATTGGCCTTTGAGCATGTGTGCCACTCCTGACTCCTATGTGTGCCATCTCTCTCTCTCAAATAGTGGGCCATAGAAAGCCTTTTTTTTTTTTTTTGTTTCTAAATTTTCCTTGAAAAAAATCTTTTTTTTTTTTTTTGGTTTCTAAATTCTCCCTTTTAAAATCACAAAAAAAAAACAGTGGGAGATTAATATTGGCCTTTCTGCTTGTGTGCCAGTCCTGACTCCTAAGTGTGCCATCTCTCTCTCTCTCAAATAGTGGGCCATAGAAAGCCTTTTTTTTTTGTATTTGGTTTCTAAATTTTCCTTGAAAAAATAAATTTTTATCTATTTGGTTTCTAAATTCTCCCTTTTAAAATCACACAAAAAAAACAGTGGGAGATTAATATTGGCCTTTCTGCTTGTGTGCCAGTCCTGACTCCTGGGTGTGCCATCTCTCTCTCTCTCTCTCTCTCTCTCAAATAGTGGCCCATAGAAAGCCTTTGTTTTTTTTTTTTATTTGGTTTCTAAATTTTCCTTGAAAAAATCTTTTTTTTTTTTTTTGGTTTCTAAATTCTCCCTTTTAAAATAAAAAAAAAAAAACAGTGGGAGATTAATATTGGCCTTTCTGCTTGTGTGCCAGTCCTGACTCCTGGGTGTGCCATCTCTCTCTCTCAAATAGTTGGCCATAGAAAGCCTTTTTTTTTATTTGGTTTCTAAATTTTCCTTGAAAAAATCAATTTTTTTTATTTGGTTTCTAAATTCTCCCTTTTAAAATCACAAAAAAAACAGTGGGAGATTAATATTTGCCTTTCTGCTTGTGTGCCAGTCCTGCGTGTGTGGCATCTCTCTCATTTGGTGCCACCGAAAACAGAGTGTGTAACATTGTGCCTGATTTTCCTTGCGGTCTCACCCACCTGTAAAGGGATATCTAAATCATACTGAAGTTATAGCTCACCGTGTAAGTTGTTTGACAGCAACAAATAAAGTTACTTTGGTTACGTTTTTAAAACAATGAGGAAGTCTGGTGGAATAGGTCGTGGCCGTGGGCGTTCATTGTCAGCTGGTAATGATGGTAGTGGTAGTGGAGCATCAGGTGGTCGTGGGAAAAAAAATATTCCACCTAAGTCTGGAGCTGTGGAGCTAGGTTCGTTGTCTGGCTACACAAGGTCTCGAACGCTCCCTTTTCTGGGAGTAGGAAAACCGCTTTTAAAGCCGGAGCAGCAAGAGCAAGTTTTGGCTTACCTTGCTGACTCAGCCTCTAGCTCTTTTGCCTCCTCTTTTGAAACTGGTAAATGTAAAAGCAGCGCGTCATTAGTCGATGTTCACGGTCAGGGACAAGTCGCTTCCTTGTCCTCTTCAGCAAAAACAACAACAGATAAGGATGCAGCAGGCGACACAACGGGTTACTCCATGGAGCTCTTTACACATACCGTCCCTGGCTTAGAAAGTGAAACAGTTAACAGGCCATGCCATTACAAGTTGAATCTGACATGGAGTGCACTGATGCACAGCCACAGCCGGACTACTATGCTGGTCCTTTGACTCAGACCACAACATTGCCCTCGCAGGGTACTGATCCAGAATCAGACCCTGATGAGACTATGTTGCCCCGTCACGAACGCTATACCACTGACTTACACGGTGACACAGATGAAGTTGCACACGAGCTAGAAGAGGAGGTTATAGATGATCCAGTTGTTGACCCCGATTGGCAGCCATTGGGGGAACAGGGTGCAGGCTGCAGTAGTTCTGTGTGTGCCATCTCTCTCTCAAATAGTGGGCCATAGAAAGCCTATTATTTTTTTTTATTTGGTTTCTAAATTCTCCCTGAAAAAAAAAAAAAAATCAGTGGGAGATTAATATTGGCCTTTGGGCTTGTGTGCCACTCCTGACTCCTGTGTGTGCCATCTCTCTCTCTCAAATAGTGGGCCATAGAAAGCCTTTTTTTTTTTATTTGGTTTCTAAATTCTCCCTGAAAAAATTAAAAAAAAATCAGTGGGAGATTAATATTGGCCTTTGGGCTTGTGTGCCACTCCTGACTCCTGTGTGTGCCATCTCTCTCTCAAATAGTGGGCCATAGAAAGCCTATTATTTTTTTTTACTTGGTTTCTAAATTCTCCCTGAAAAAATAAAAAAAAAATCAGTGGGAGATTAATATTGGCCTTTGGGCTTGTGTGCCACTCCTGACTCCTGTGTGTGCCATCTCTCTCTCAAATAGTGGGCCATAGAAAGCCTTTTTTTTTATTTGGTTTCTAAATTCTCCCTGAAAAAAAAAAAAAAAAATCAGTGAGAGATTAATATTGGCCTTTAGGCTTGTGTGCCACTCCTGACTCCTGTGTGTGCCATCTCTCTCTCTCAAATAGTGGGCCATAGAAAGCCTTTTTTTTTTATTTGGTTTCTAAATTCTCCCTGAAAAAATAAAAAAAAAATCAGTGGGAGATTAACCCCTTCATGACCCAGCCTATTTTGACCTTAAAGACCTTGCCGTTTTTTGCAATTCTGACCAGTGTCCCTTTATGAGGTAATAACTCAGGAACGCTTCAACGGATCCTAGCGGTTCTGAGAATGTTTTTTCGTGACATATTGGGCTTCATGTTAGTGATAAATTTAGGTCAATAAATTCTGCGTTTATTTGTGATAAAAATGGAAATTTGGCGACAATTTTGAAAATTTCGCAATTTTCACATTTTGAATTTTTATTCTGTTAAACCAGAGAGTTATGTGACACAAAATAGTTAATAAATAACATTTCCCATATGTATACTTTACATCAGCACAATTTTGGAAACAACATTTTTTTTTGCTAGGAAGTTATAAGGGTTAAAATTTGACCAGCGATTTCTCATTTTTACAACGAAATTTACAAAACCATTTTTTTTAGGGACCACCTCACATTTGAAGTCAGTTTGAGGGGTCTATATGGCTGAAAATACCCAAAAGTGACACCATTCTAAAAATTGCACCCCTCAAGGTACTCAAAACCACATTCAAGAAGTTTATTAACCCTTCAGATACTTCACAGCAGCAGAAGTAACATGGAAGGAAAAAATTAACATTTAACTTTTTAGTCACAAAACTTATCTTTTAGCAACAATTTTTTTATTTTCCCAATGGTAAAAGGAGAAACTGAACCACGAAAGTTGTTGTCCAATTTGTCCTGAGTACACTGATACCTCATATGTTGGGGTAAACCACTGTTTGGGCGCACGGCAGGGCTTGGAAGGGAAGGAGCGCCATTTGACTTTTTGAATGAAAAATTGGCTGCACTCTTTAGCGGACACCATGTCACGTTTGGAGAGCCCCCGTGTGCCTAAAAATTGGAGCTCCCCCACAAGTGACCCCATTTTGGAAACTAGACGCCCCAAGGAACTTATGTAGAAGCATAGTGAGCACTTTGAACCCCCAGGTGCTTCACAAATTGATCCGTAAAAATGAAAAAGTACTTTTTTTTCACAAAAAAATTCTTTTAGCCTCAATTTTTTCATTTTTACATGGGCAACAGGATAAAATGGATCCTAAAATTTGTTGGGCAATTTCTCCTGAGTACACCAATACCTCACATGTGGGGGTAAACCACTGTTTGGGCACATGGTAAGGCTCGGAAGGGAAGGAGCGCCATTTGACTTTTTGAATGAAAAATTATCTCCATCGTTAGCGGACACCATGTCGCGTTTGGAGAGCCCCTGTGTGCCTAAACATTGGAGCTCCCCCACAAGTGACCCCATTTTGGAAACTAGACCCCCAAGGAACTTATCTAGATGCCTAGTGTGCACTTTAAACCCTCAAGTGCTTCACAAATTGATCTGTAAAAATGAAAAAGTACTTTTTTTTCACCCAAAAAAAATTTTTGCCTCAATTTTTTCATTTTCTCATGGGCAATAGGATAAAATGGAGCATAAAATTTGTTGGGCAATTTCTCCCGAGTATGCCGATACCTCATATGTGGGGGTAAACCACTGTTTGGGCACACGGCAGGGCTCGGAAGGGAAGGCGCGCCATTTGACTTTTTGAATGGAAAATTAGCTCCAATTGTTAGCGGCCACCATGTCGCGTTTGGAGAGCCCCTGTGTGCCTAAACATTGGAGCTCCCCCACAAGTGACCCCATTTTGGAAACTAGACCCCCCAAGGAACTTATCTAGATGCATATTGAGCACTTTAAACCCCCAGGTGCTTCACAGAAGTTTATAACGCAGAGCCATGAAAATAAAAAATAATTTTTCTTTCCTCAAAAATGATTTTTTAGCCTGGAATTTCCTATTTTGCCAAGGGTAATAGGAGAAATTGGACGCCAAATGTTCTTGTCCAGTTTGTCCTGAGTACGCTGATACCCAATATGTGGGGGTATCTTTTAGCCTGCAATTTTTTATTTTCCCAAGGGTAACAGGAGAAATTTCACCCCAAAAGTTGTTGTCCAGTTTCTCCTGAGTACGTTGATACCCCATATGTGGGGGTAAACCACTGTTTGGGCACATGCCGGGGCTCGGAAGTGAAGTAGTGACGTTTTGAAATGCAGACTTTGATGGAATGGTCTGCGGGCGTCACGTTGCGTTTGCAGAGCCCCTGGTGTGCCTAAACAGTAGAAACCCCCCACAAGTGACCCCATTTTAGAAACTAGACCCCCCAAGGAACTTATCTAGATGTGTCGTGAGCACTTTGAACCCCCAAGTGCTTCACAGAAGTTTATAATACAGAGCCGTGAAAATAATAAATACGTTTTCTTTCCTCAAAAATAATTATTTAGCCCAGAATTTTTTATTTTCCCAAGGGTTACAGGAGAAATTGGACCCCAAAAGTTGTTGTCCAGTTTCTCCTGAGTACGATGATACACCATATGTGGGGGTAAACCACTGTTTGGGCACACGTCGGGGCTCAGAAGGGGAGTAGTGACTTTTGAAATGCAGACTTTGATGGAATGGTCTGCGGGCGTCACGTTGCGTTTGCAGAGCCCCTGGTGTACCTAAACAGTAGAAACCCCCCACAAGTGACCCCATTTTAGAAACTAGACCCCCCAAGGAACTTATCTAGATATGTGGTGAGCACTTTGAACCCCCAAGTGCTTCACAGACGTTTACAACGCAGAGCCGTGAAAATAAAAAAATCATTTTTCTTTCCTCAAAAATGATGTTTTAGCAAGCATTTTTTTATTTTCACAAGGGTAACAGGAGAAATTGGACCCCAGTAATTGTTGCGCAGTTTGTCCTGAGTATGCTGGTACCCCATATGTGGGGGTATACCACTGTTTGGGCACACGTCGGGGCTCGGAAGTGAGGGAGCACCATTTGACTTTTTGAATACAAGATTGGCTGGAATCAATGGTGGCGCCATGTTGCGTTTGGAGACCCCTGATGTGCCTAAACAGTGGAAACCCCTCAATTCTACCTCCAACACTAAGCCCCCCACACCCCTAACCTTAATCCCAACTGTAGCCATAACCCTAATCACAACCCTAACCACAACCCTAATTCCAACCCTAACCCTAAGGCTATGTGCCCACATTGCGGATTCGTGTGAGATTTTTCAGCATCATTTTTGAAAAATACGCGGGTAAAAGGCACTGCGTTTTACCTGCGGATTTACCGCGGATTTCCAGTGTTTTTTGTGCTGATTTCACCTGCGGATTCCTATTGAGGAACAGGTGTAGAACGCTGCGGAATCCGCACAAAGAATTGACATGCTGCGGAAAATACAACGCAGCGTTTCCGCGCGGTATTTTCCGCACCATGGGCACAGCGGATTTGGTTTTCCATAGGTTTACTTGGTACTGTAAACCTGATGGAACACTGCTGCGAATCCGCAGCGGCCAATCCGCTGCGGATCCGCAGCCAAATCCGCACCGTGTGCACATAGCTTAATTCTAAAGGTATGTGCACACGCTGCGGAAAACGCTGCGGATCCGCAGCAGTTTCCCATGAGTTTACAGTTCACTGTAAACCTATGGGAAACAAACATCGCTGTACACATGCTGCAGAAAAACTGCACGGAAACGCAGCGGTTTACATTCCGCAGCATGTCACTTCTTTGTGCGGATTTCACAGCGATTTTACAACTGCTCCAGTAGAAAATCGCAGTTGTAAAACCGCAGTGAAATGCGCAGAAAAAACACGGTAAATCCGCCATAAATCCGCAGCGGTTTAGAACTGCGGATTTATGAAATCCGCAGCGGAAAAATCCACAGAGGACCAGAATACGTGTGCACATACCGAAACCCTAACCCTACCCCTAACCCTACCCCTAACCTTACCCCTAACCCTACCCCTAACACTACCCCTAACCCTAACCCTACACCTACCCCTAACCCTAACCCTAGCCCTACCCCTAACCCTACCCCTAACCCTACCCCTAACCCTATTCTAACATTAGTGGAAAAAAAAAATCTTTATTTTTTTATTGTCCCTACCTATGGGGGTGACAAAGGGGGGGGGGAGTCATTTATTATTTTTTTTATTTTGATCACTGGGATAGATTATATCTCAGTGATCAAAATGCACTTTGAACGAATCTGCCGGCCGGCAGATTCGGCGGGCGCACTGCGCATGCGCCCGCCATTTTGGAAGATGGCGGCGCCCAGGGAGAAGACAGACGGACCCCGGCAGCATCGGTAAGTATGATGGGGTGCGGGGGGAGCAGGGGGGGGGGGATCGGAGCATGGGGGGGTGGATCGGAACGCGGGAGGGGTGGAATGGAGCACCGGGGGGGTGGAACGGAGCACGGGGGGGTGGAACGGAGCATGGTGGGGGGTGGAACGGAGCACGGGGTGTGGATCGGAGTGCAGGGGGGGTGATTGGATCACGGGGTGAGCGGACAAGAGCACGGGGGGGAGCGGAGCACAGGACGGAGGGGAGCGGGGCAGTGTACCGGGCAGATCGGAGGGCTGGGGGGGCGATCGGTGGGGTGGGGTGGGGGCACATTAGTATTTCCAGCCATGGCCGATGATATTGCAGCATCGGCCATGGCTGGATTGTAATATTTCACCCGTTATAATAGGTGAAATATTACAAATCGCTCTGATTGGCAGTTTCACTTTCAACAGCCAATCAGAGCGATCGTAGCCACGGGTGGGTGAAGCCACCCCCCCCCTGGGCTAAACTACCACTCCCCCTGTCCCTGCAGATCGGGTGAAATGGGAGTTAACCCTTTCACCCGATCTGCAGGGACGCGATCTTTCCATGACGCATATGCTGCGTCATGGGTCGGATTGGCACCGACTTTCATGACGCAGCGTATGCGTCAAAGGTTGGGAAGGGCTTAATATTGGCCTTTGGGTTTGTGTGCCACTCCTGACTCCTGTGTGTGCCATCTCTCTCTCAAATAGTGGGTCATAGAAAGCCTTTTTTTTATTTATTTGGTTTCTAAATTCTCCCTGAGAAAAAAAAAAATCAGTGGGAGATTAATATTGGCCTTTGGGCTTGTGTGCCACTCCTGACTCCTGTGTGTGCCATCTCTCTCTCTCAAATAGTGGGCCATAGAAAGCCTTTTTTTATTTTTTATTTGGTTTCTAAATTCTCCCTGAAAAAATTAAAAAAAAATCAGTGGGAGATTAATATTGACCTTTGGGTTTGTGTGCCACTCCTGACTCCTGTGTGTGCCATCTCTCTCTCTCAAATAGTGGGCCATAGAAAGCCTATTAATTTTTTTTATTTGGTTTCTAAATTCTCCCTGAAAAAATCATAAAAAGATCAGTGGGAGATTAATATTGGCCTTTGGGCTTGTGTGCCAGTCCTGAGTGTGCCATCTCTCTCTCAAATATTGGGCCATAGAAAGCCTATTAATTTTTTTTTTATTTGGTTTCTAAATTCTACCTGAAAAAATCATAAAAAAATCAGTGGGAGATTAATATTGGCCTTTGGGCTTGTGTGCCACTCCTGACTCCTGTGTGTGCCATCTCTCTCTCTGAAATAGTGGGCCATAGAAAGCCTTTTTTTTTTATTATTTGGTTTCTAAATTTTCCTTGAAAAAATCATTTTTTTAAATTTGGTTTCTAAATTCTCCCTTTTAAAATCACAAAAAAAACAGTTGGAGATTAATATTGGCCTTTCTGCTTGCGTGCCAGTCCTGACTCCTGGGTGTGCCATCTCTCTCTCTCAAATAGTGGGCCATAGAAAGCCTTTTTTTTTTTGTATTTGGTTTCTAAATTTTCCTTGAAAAAATCATTTTTTTTTTATATGGTTTCTAAATTCTCGCTTTTAAAATCACAAAAAAACAGTGGGAGATTAATATTGGCCTTTCTGCTTGTGTGCCAGTCCTGACTCCTGGGTGTGCCATCTCTCTCTCTCAAATAGTGGGCCATAGAAAGCCTTTTTTTTTATTTGGTTTCTAAATTTTCCTTGAAAAAATCATTTTTTTTTATTTGGTTTCTAAATTCTCCCATTTAAAATCACAAAAAAAACAGTGGGAGATTAATATTGGCCTTTCTGCTTGTGTGCCAGTCCTGACTCCTGGGTGTGCCATCTCTCTCTCTCAAATAATGGGCCATAGAAAGCCTTTTTTTTATTTGGTTTCTAAATTCTCCCTGAGAAAATAAAAAAAAATCAGTGGGAGATTAATATTGGCCTTTGGGCTTGTGTGCCACTCCTGACTCCTGTGTGTGCCATCTCTCTCTCTCAAATAGTGGGCCATAGAAAGCCTTTTTTTTTTTTATTTGGTTTCCAAATTGTCCTTGAAAAAATCATTTTTTTTTGGTTTCTAAATTCTCCCTTTTAAAATCACAAAAAAACAGTGGGAGATTAATATTGGCCTTTCTGCTTGTGTGCCAGTCCTGACTCCTGGGTGTGCCATCTCTCTCTCTCTCTCTCTCAAATAGTGGGCCATAGAAAGCCTTTTTTTTATTTTTTATTTGGTTTCTAAATTCTCCCTGAAAAAATTAAAAAAAAAATCAGTGGGAGATTAATATTGGCCTTTGGGCTTGTGTGCCACTCCTGACTCCTGTGTGTGCCATCTCTCTCTCTCAAATAGTGGGCCATAGAAAGCCTTTTTTTTTATTTGGTTTCTAAATTCTCCCTGAAAAAATAAAAAATCAGTGAGAGATTAATATTGGCCTTTAGGCTTGTGTGCCACTCCTGACTCCTGTGTGTGCCATCTCTCTCTCTCAAATAGTGGGCCATAGAAAGCCTTTTTTTTATTTGGTTTCTAAATTCTCCCTGAAAAAATAAAAAAAAAAATCAGTGGGAGATTAATATTGACCTTTGGGTTTGTGTGCCACTCCTGACTCCTGTGTGTGCCATCTCTCTCTGAAATAGTGGGTCATAGAAAGCCTTTTTTTTATTTATTTGGTTTCTAAATTCTCCCTGAGAAAAAAAAAATCAGTGGGAGATTAATATTGGCCTTTGGGCTTGTGTGCCACTCCTGACTCCTGTGTGTGCCATCTCTCTCTCTCAAATAGTGGGCCATAGAAAGCCTTTTTTTATTTTTTATTTGGTTTCTAAATTCTCCCTGAAAAAATTAAAAAAAAATCAGTGGGAGATTAATATTGACCTTTGGGTTTGTGTGCCACTCCTGACTCCTGTGTGTGCCATCTCTCTCTCTCAAATAGTGGGCCATAGAAAGCCTTTTTTTTTTTAATTTGGTTTCCAAATTGTCCTTGAAAAAATCATTTTTTTTTGGATTCTAAATTCTCCCTTTTAAAATCACAAAAAAACAGTGGGAGATTAATATTGGCCTTTCTGCTTGTGTGCCAGTCCTGACTCCTGGGTGTGCCATCTCTCTCTCTCTCTCAAATAGTGGGCCATAGAAAGCCTTTTTTTATTTTTTATTTGGATTCTAAATTCTCCCTGAGAAAATAAAAAAAAATCAGTGGGAGATTAATATTGGCCTTTGGGCATGTGTGCCACTCCTGACTCCTGTGTGTGCCATCTCTCTCTCTCAAATAGTGGGCCATAGAAAGCCTTTTTTTTTATTTGGTTTCTAAATTTTCCTTGAAAAAAATCTTTTTTTTTTTTTTTGGTTTCTAAATTCTCCCTTTTAAAATCACAAAAAAAAACAGTGGGAGATTAATATTGGCCTTTCTGCTTGTGTGCCAGTCCTGACTCCTGGGTGTGCCATCTCTCTCTCTCAAATAATGGGCCATAGAAAGCCTTTTTTTTTTATTTGGTTTCTAAATTCTCCCTGAGAAAATAAAAAAAAAATCAGTGGGAGATTAATATTGGCCTTTGGGCATGTGTGCCACTCCTGACTCCTGGGTGTGCCATCTCTCTCTCTCAAATAGTGGGCCATAGAAAGCCTTTTTTTTTTTATTTGGTTTCTAAATTTTCCTTGAAAAAAATCTTTTTTTTTTTTTGGTTTCTAAATTCTCCCTTTTAAAATCACAAAAAAAAAACAGTGGGAGATTAATATTGGCCTTTCTGCTTGTGTGCCAGTCCTGACTCCTGGGTGTGCCATCTCTCTCTCTCAAATAGTGGGCCATAGAAAGCCTTTTTTTTTATTTGGTTTCTAAATTTTCCTTGAAAAAATCATTTTTTTTTATTTGGTTTCTAAATTCTCCCTTTTAAAATCACAAAAAAAAACAGTGGGAGATTAATATTGGCCTTTCTGCTTGTGTGCCAGTCCTGACTCCTGGGTGTGCCATCTCTCTCTCTCAAATAATGGGCCATAGAAAGCCTTTTTTTAATTTGGTTTCTAAATTCTCCCTGAGAAAATAAAAAAAAAATCAGTGGGAGATTAATATTGGCCTTTGGGCTTGTGTGCCACTCCTGACTCCTGTGTGTGCCATCTCTCTCTCTCAAATAGTGGGCCATAGAAAGCCTTTTTTTTTATTTGGTTTCTAAATTGTCCTTGAAAAAATCATTTTTTTTTTGGTTTCTAAATTCTCCCTTTTAAAATCACAAAAAAACAGTGGGAGATTAATATTGGCCTTTCTGCTTGTGTGCCAGTCCTGACTCCTGGGTGTGCCATCTCTCTCTCTCTCAAATATAGTGGGCCATAGAAAGCCTTTTTTTATTTTTTATTTGGTTTCTAAATTCTCCCTGAGAAAATAAAAAACAAATCAGTGGGAGATTAATATTGGCCTTTGGGCATGTGTGCCACTCCTGACTCCTTTGTGTGCCATCTCTCTCTCTCAAATAGTGGGTCATAGAAAGCCTTTTTTTTTTTATTTGGTTTCTAAATTTTCCTTGAAAAAAATCATTTTTTTTTTTGTTTCTAAATTCTCCCTTTTAAAATCACAAAAAAACAGTGGGAGATTACCACTGATCACTGACCAGACCACTGCTGCCCGTGTACCCCTGGAACCAATTATAAAGTGCCTACAGCCCAATGTTATTATGTTCGGCCTTCGAAGCCTGTCTGCGGTCCCTCCTTCCACTTGTCCTCCACTGACCAGACCACTGCTGCCCGTGTACCCCTGGAACCAATTATAAAGTGCCTACAGCCCAATGTTATTATGTTAGGCCTTCGAAGCCTGTCTGCGGTCCCTCCTTCTACTTGTCCTCCACTGACCAGACCACTGCTGCCCATGTACCCCTGGAACCAATTTTAAAGTGCCTACAGCCCAATTTTATTATGTTAGGCCTTCGAAGCCTGTCTGCGGTCCCTCCTTACACTTGTCCTCCACTGACCAGACCAATGCTGCCCGTGTAGCCCTGGAACCAATTATAAAGTGCCTACAGCCCAATGTTATTATGTTAGGCCTTCAAAGCCTGTCTGCGGTCCCTCCTTCCACTTGTCCTCCACTGACCAGACCACTGCTGCCCGTGTACCCCTGGAACCAATTTTAAAGTGCCTACAGCCCAATTTTATTATGTTAGGCCTTCGAAGCCTGTGTGCGGTCCCTCCTTACACTTGTCCTCCACTGACCAGACCAATGCTGCCCGTGTACCCCTGGAACCAATTATAAAGTGCCTACAACCCAATTTTATTATGTTAGGCCTTCGAAGCCTGTCTGCGGTCCCTCCTTCCACTTTTTCTCCACTGACCAGACCACTGCTGCCCGTGTACCCCTGGAACCAATTATAAAGTGCCTACAGCCCAATGCTATTATGTTAGGCCTTCGAAGCCTGTCTGCGGTCCCTCCTTCTACTTGTCCTCCACTGACCAGACCACTGCTGCCCTTGTACCCCTGGAACCAATTTTAAAGTGCCTACAGCCCAATTTTATTATGTAAGGCCTTCAAAGCCTGTCTGCGGTCCCTCCTTACACTTGTCCTCCACTGACCAGACCAATGCTGCCCGTGTACCCCTGGAACCAATTATAAAGTGCCTACAGCCCAATTTTATTATGTTAGGCCTTCGAAGCCTGTCTGCGGTCCCTCCTTCCACTTGTCCTCCACTGACCAGACCACTGCTGCCCATGTACCCCTGGAACCAATTTTAAAGTGCCTACAGCCCAATTTTATTATGTTAGGCCTTCGAAGCCTGTCTGCGGTCCCTCCTTACACTTGTCCTCCACTGACCAGACCAATGCTGCCCGTGTAGCCCTGGAACCAATTATAAAGTGCCTACAGCCCAATGTTATTATGTTAGGCCTTCGAAGCCTGTCTGCGGTCCCTCCTTCCACTTGTCCTCCACTGACCAGACCACTGCTGCCCGTGTACCCCTGGAACCAATTTTAAAGTGCCTACAGCCCAATTTTATTATGTTAGGCCTTCGAAGCCTGTCTGCGGTTCCTCCTTACACTTGTCCTCCACTGACCAGACCAATGCTGCCCGTGTAGCCCTGGAACCAATTATAAAGTGCCTACAGCCCAATGTTATTATGTTAGGCCTTCGAAGCCTGTCTGCGGTCCCTCCTTCCACTTGTCCTCCACTGACCAGACCACTGCTGCCCGTGTACCCCTGGAACCAATTTTAAAGTGCCTACAGCCCAATTTTATTATGTTAGGCCTTCTAAGCCTGTCTGCGGTCCCTCCTTACACTTGTCCTCCACTG
Source organism: Ranitomeya imitator (assembly GCF_032444005.1). Lineage (NCBI taxonomy): Eukaryota > Metazoa > Chordata > Amphibia > Anura > Dendrobatidae > Ranitomeya > Ranitomeya imitator. The sequence continues at coordinate 691,264,807 of NC_091285.1, forward strand.
ACCAGACCAATGCTGCCCGTGTACCCCTGGAACCAATTATAAAGTGCCTACAACCCAATTTTATTATGTTAGGCCTTCGAAGCCTGTCTGAGGTCCCTCCTTCCACTTGTCCACCACTGACCAGACCACTGCTGCCCGTGTACCCCTGGAACCAATTATAAAGTGCCTACAGCCCAATGCTATTATGTTAGGCCTTCGAAGCCTGTCTGCGGTCCCTCCTTCTACTTGTCCTCCACTGACCAGACCACTGCTGCCCTTGTACCCCTAGAACCAATTTTAAAGTGCCTACAGCCCAATTTTATTATGTTAGGCCTTCAAAGCCTGTCTGCGGTCCCTCCTTACACTTGTCCTCCACTGACCAGACCAATGCTGCCCGTGTAGCCCTGGAACCAATTATAAAGTGCCTACAGCCCAATGTTATTATGTTAGGCCTTCGAAGCCTGTCTGCGGTCCCTCCTTCCACTTGTCCTCCACTGACCAGACCACTGCTGCCCGTGTACCCCTGGAACCAATTTTAAAGTGCCTACAGCCCAATTTTATTATGTTAGGCCTTCGAAGCCTGTCTGCGGTCCCTCCTTACACTTGTCCTCCACTGACCAGACCAATGCTGCCCGTGTAGCCCTGGAAGCAATTATAAAGTGCCTACAGCCCAATGTTATTATGTTAGGCCTTCGAAGCCTGTCTGCGGTCCCTCCTTCCACTTGTCCTCCACTGACCAGACCACTGCTGCCCGTGTACCCCTGGAACCAATTTTAAAGTGCCTACAGCCCAATTTTATTATGTTAGGCCTTCGAAGCCTGTCTGCGGTCCCTCCTTACACTTGTCCTCCACTGACCAGACCAATGCTGCCCGTGTACCCCTGGAACCAATTATAAAGTGCCTACAACCCAATTTTATTATGTTAGGCCTTCGAAGCCTGTCTGCGGTCCCTCCTTCCACTTGTCCTCCACTGACCAGACCACTGCTGCCCGTGTACCCCTGGAACCAATTATAAAGTGCCTACAGCCCAATGCTATTATGTTAGGCCTTCGAAGCCTGTCTGCGGTCCCTCCTTTTACTTGTCCTCCACTGACCAGACCACTGCTGCCCTTGTACCCCTGGAACCAATTTTAAAGTGCCTACAGCCCAATTTTATTATGTTAGGCCTTCAAAGCCTGTCTGCGGTCCCTCCTTACACTTGTCCTCCACTGACCAGACCAATGCTGCCCGTGTACCCTGGAACCAATTATAAAGTGCCTACAGCCCAATTTTATTATGTTAGGCCTTCGAAGCCTGTCTGCGGTCCCTCCTTCCACTTGTCCTCCACTGACCAGACCACTGCTGCCCATGTACCCCTGGAACCAATTTTAAAGTGCATACAGCCCAATTTTATTATGTTAGGCCTTCGAAGTCTGTCTGCGGTCCCTCCTTACACTTGTCCTCCACTGACCAGACCAATGCTGCCCGTGTAGCCCTGGAACCAATTATAAAGTGCCTACAGCCCAATGTTATTATGTTAGGCCTTCGAAGCCTGTCTGCGGTCCCTCCTTCCACTTGTCCTCCACTGACCAGACCACTGCTGCCCGTGTACCCCTGGAACCAATTTTAAAGTGCCTACAGCCCAATTTTATTATGTTAGGCCTTCGAAGCCTGTCTGCGGTCCCTCCTTACACTTGTCCTCCACTGACCAGACCAATGCTGCCCGTGTACCCCTGGAACCAATTATAAAGTGCCTACAGCCCAATGTTATTATGTTAGGCCTTCGAAGCCTGTCTGCGGTCCCTCCTTCCACTTGTCCTCCACTGACCAGACCACTGCTGCCTGTGTACCCCTGGAACCAATTATAAAGTGCCTACAGCCCAATGTTATTATGTTAGGCCTTCGAAGACTGTCTGCGGTCCCTCCTTCCACTTGTCCTCCACTGACCAGACCACTGCTGCCCGTGTACCCCTGGAACCAATTTTAAAGTGCCTACAGCCCAATGTTATTATGTTCGGCCTTCGAAGCCTGTCTGCGGTCCCTCCTTCCACTTGTCCTCCACTGACCAGACCACTGCTGCCCGTGTACCCCTGGAACCAATTATAAAGTGCCTACAGCTCAATGCTATTATGTTAGGCCTTCGAAGCCTGTCTGCGGTCCCTCCTTCTACTTGTCCTCCACTGACCAGACCACTGCTGCCCTTGTACCCCTGGAACCAATTTTAAAGTGCCTACAGCCCAATTTTATTATGTTAGGCCTTCAAAGCCTGTCTGCGGTCCCTCCTTACACTTGTCCTCCACTGACCAGACCAATGCTGCCCGTGTACCCCTGGAACCAATTATAAAGTGCCTACAGCCCAATTTTATTATGTTAGGCCTTCGAAGCCTGTCTGCGGTCCCTCCTTCCACTTGTCCTCCACTGACCAGACCACTGCTGCCCATGTACCCCTGGAACCAATTTTAAAGTGCCTACAGCCCAATTTTATTATGTTAGGCCTTCGAAGCCTGTCTGCGGTCCCTCCTTACACTTGTCCTCCACTGACCAGACCAATGCTGCCCGTCTAGCCCTGGAACCAATTATAAAGTGCCTACAGCCCAATGTTATTATGTTAGGCCTTCGAAGCCTGTCTGCGGTCCCTCCTTCCACTTGTCCTCCACTGACCAGACCACTGCTGCCCGTGTACCCCTGGAACCAATTTTAAAGTGCCTACAGCCCAATTTTATTATGTTAGGCCTTCGAAGCCTGTCTGCGGTCTCTCCTTACACTTGTCCTCCACTGACCAGACCAATGCTGCCCGTGTACCCCTGGAACCAATTATAAAGTGCCTACAACCCAATTTTATTGTTAGGCCTTCGAAGCCTGTCTGCGGTCCCTCCTTCCACTTGTCCTCCACTGACCAGACCACTGCTGCCCGTGTACCCCTGGAACCAATTTTAAAGTGCCTACAGCCCAATTTTATTATGTTAGGCCTTCGAAGCCTGTCTGCGGTCCCTCCTTACACTTGTCCTCCACTGACCAGACCAATGCTGCCCGTGTACCCCTGGAACCAATTTTAAAGTGCCTACAGCCCAATGTTATTATGTTAGGCCTTCGAAGCCTGTCTGCGGTCCCTCCTTCCACTTGTCCTCCACTGACCAGACCACTGCTGCCCGTGTACCCCTGGAACCAATTATAAAGTGCCTACAGCCCAATGTTATTATGTTAGGCCTTCGAAGCCTGTCTGCGGTCCCTCCTTACACTTGTCCTCCACTGACCAGACCACTGCTGCCCGTGTACCCCTGGAACCAATTTTAAAGTGCCTACAGCCCAATGTTATTATGTTAGGCCTTCGAAGCCTGTCTGCGGTCCCTCCTTCCACTTGTCCTCCACTGACCAGACCACTGCTGCCCGTGTACCCCTGGAACCAATTATAAAGTGCCTACAGCCCAATGTTATTATGTTCTGCCTTCGAAGCCTTCGAGGCCTACTAATTGGGTATGGGGTATAGAGACGGTGTGTTCAACTCCAAGGTGTTCCCCAGGTTTCGTCTACATTGCTTCGGTCTTCCGATTCTCGTTTAGTAGTTGTAGAAAACTACACTGCATTAGGCCTACTAATTGGGTATGGGGTGTAGAGACGGTGTGTTCAACTCCAAGGTTTTCCCCAGGTTTCGTCTACATTGCTTCGGTCTTCCGACTCTCGTTTAGTAGTTGTTGAAAACTACACTGCATTAGGCCTACAAATTTGGTATGGGGTGTAGAGACGGTGTGTTCAACTCCAAGGTGTTCCCCAGGTTTCCTCGCCATTGCTTCGATCTTCTGGCTCTTCTGAAGTAGTTGTTGAAAACTACACTGCATTAGGCCTACAAATTGGGTATGGGGTGTAGAGACGGTGTGTTCAACTCCAAGGTGTTCCCCAGGTTTCGTCTACATTGCTTCGGTCTTCCGACTCTCGTTTAGTAGTTGTTGAAAACTACACTGCATTAGGCCTACAAATTGGGTATGGGGTGTAGAGACGGTGTGTTCAACTCCAAGGTGTTCCCCAGGTTTCTTCTACATTGCTTCGGTCTTCCGACTCTCGTTTAGTAGTTGTTGAAAACTACACTGCATTAGGCCTACAAATTGGGTATGGGGTGTAGAGACGGTGTGTTCCACTCCAAGGTGTTCCCCAGGTTTCGTCTACATTGCTTCGATCTTCTGGCTCTTCTGAAGTAGTTGTTGAAAACCACACTGCATTAGGCCTACTAGTTGGGTTGGGGCCTTCTATCTGTGTCTGCCGCTCTTTGCTGTTCTCCTACTGTGAACAAAGCTGTGCCGCCGGTTTACTATTGTTGCCAATTTTGAACTGCATTTAGAATACTTATTGATTTGGGCCTACTCTCTGTGTCAGCCTCTCATTCCAGTTGTCCTCCACTGAACAAAACAATGCCCCCTGGGTAGTCCTGTTACCAATTTTGAACTGCATTTAGCCCACTTTATTCTTTGGGCCCATATCTGTTTCCCCCTCATCCTGCCCATTGCCCAGCCAGTGATAGATGAGTCTGCTGGTACATTGACCAATAACGCAACATTCCCCGTGCACGCTACACTGCAAGATTGTGACCCTGCTGAAAGTCAGGTCCCCCTTCCCGCATACCATATCACCTTACACAGGGACAAAGAGGAAGGTGCAGATGAAGGTGCAGGTTCATTCATCAGGTGGGGGGAGGAATACTCGTTGGCGACGTCACTGGCACAGGGCCCCTCATAGTACGCAAATAAAGTGTTGCTGCCGGTGGGAGGTGCCCCCGCCGTGCAAACACACCGCTGTACTTTGAGGGGCCCTGTGCCAGTGCCAATGCCAACGAGTGGACCCCCCTGCTTGCTCAGGATCACAGCACTTGCAAAGTTGAAATACCTACCTCTCCCTGCTCCACTGCCGTGACGTGGTCCAGATTTCCTGGGCCCACAAATTACTTGAACCAGCCCTACCCCCCACAACTTTAGCCAAATGACCCCCAATTTCCAATGCCTTACAATTATTATAAGCTAAATTATGATTGACAAGCTTCAGTAGCAAGAATGGATGTTTTTGCCAATACAATGGGCTCTGTACATGTTTTCCTGGCCTCTACTCACTGGCGACTATGCTCCCCCATTGACTTGCATTGGGTTTCGTGTTTCGGTCGATCCCCGACTTTTCGCGATAATCGGCCGATTCCAATCGACTCGACTTTTGAGATAGTCGGGTTTCGCAAAACCCGGCTCGACTCTAAAAAGGTCAAGGTCGCTCAACTCTAGTGTTCAGCTCTCTTGTCTCTGGACTGGTCGTGTGGGGGTTGGTCCTCTCTGCCTCGCCCTGGAGCTGGCTGTGCTGTTTGGGTCCTCTGCAGCCTGGGGGCCAGTGTCGGCTGTAGTTCATGCTGCACTGTTTGAGCTCCTGACCTGATCCGTTATAGTGTTCCTGGTTGCCTCTGACTGCCTGCACCCGTTTATGACTTGTTCTGACCTCTGGCCTGTACCCCGACTCCGTCTTACGTCTCACGTTTTGGTTACCACGTTCCCGGTAGGTTCTGACGTCTTGCTTGTCACCGACGATTCTCTGCTCGCCCCTTCTGTACCGCGCCGCTATCTCCGTGTATGACCTTGGCTTGTTTCATGTCCCTTTCATTACCTGTGACACCTGTGTTGTTGCTGTTTTGCTGCGCTGTGTGTGCAGCCTCCTTTCCTTAGGGTACCGTCACACAGTGCAATTTTGATCGCTACGACGGCACGATTCGTGACGTTCGAGCGATATAGTTACGAGATCGCAGTGTCTGACACGCTCCTGCGATCAGGGACCTTGCTGAGAATCGTACGTCGTAGCAGATCATTTGAAACTTTCTTTCGTCGTCTAGTGTCCCGCTGTGGCGGCATGATTGCATGGTGTAACATATATCGTATACGATGTGCGCATAGTAACCAACGGCTTCTACATCGCACATACGTCATGAAATTATCGCTCCAGCGTCGTAGATTGCAAAGTGTGACAGCAGTCTACGACGCTGGAGCGATATTGTTACGACGCTGGAGCGTCACGGATCGTACCGTCGTAGCGATGAAAATTGCACTGTGTGACGGTACCCTTAGCCAGCACCCCCTGGTGGAGGTTGCTCTATATTGCACTGCAGCAGCACATTACAGAATGTAGCTATATGAGTTTACTTTTTCAACAAAGTTTTTTGCACAAATTTTGTTGATTATTATGGAAGATGGTGACGTCGAAAAAATCAATAGCATTTGTGTTTAAAATTGGAGGAGAAGGTAATGCAGCAATTGCTTTTATTTAACCCTTCAATGAATTCTCTCATGTTGTCAGATGTGTAGTTCCAAATAATAAATAAAATGTTTGTAAATCACAACATTCTCTGCTAAAGGATTTTGATATATAAAAACGTCTTCAAAAAGACCCCATAAACAGGTTTGTATAATTTGGGGCTACTCTCGATCCCATTGCAGTCCCCTGCTTCTGATGATAACATTTTCCTTAGAAGGTGAAATAATTATGTAAAATAAGACAGCCCCTGTATAATAATGTTTTTTGGGGGTAGAGGGTTACTAAAAACAAAATTCTTAAAACAAAGAAGACAAATGTGGTGATCAATATTAGAATTCAATTCTGACACATCCATGGATAAAAAAACACATGCAAGTTTTTCCTTTCCAAATTTTGAGGCAATTCTATCAATTGTGTAGGGTCTCTAATGTGGATGGGTATATTACAGACATGTGATTTCATGATCTTATCTATGTAAGATCCATGTAGATGACTGCTGTTAGGAACAGGATTATGGGGGTTCACTGTCAGGATTACATCTGGGGATCAGTGGGAAAAGATCTTTATAATTTTGTGATTTTCTTCTTTCCTCATTGATTTTTTTTTTCCATTTGCCATTTAATCATTTCAACTCCTTTTTTTCCCATCAAGAAAATAAATACATATTGATGTGGATTGATGTTAGTTTTTGGAATGTTTCTAGTTAGCCTCTCTTTCTGTCTCTCATTTCTTGGATAATTATTTTTATTTTCATACTCATTTATTGGGTCATTTTGCTTTTAACAAAACTCCTGGTGGAGTTGGTTCTGGGTGTGGTATTAGAGACACTAATTCCATCATTTTTATCTTTTACATAAAAATTGTTCTTATTTGGACCTGTAAGTTGCCCATTTTTGTAGTCATTACGGTCACAACGCAGGTTCTTTTGATATCCCAATTATTGTATCGTGTTCTATTTGCAAAAGGAGGTAGTGACCAACAAATTTAGAGTCTTAAATTCAGGACATGTATCAAAACATAACAATTCTTTAGCCAACCCACATACCTTGGCTACTGCGATATCACATCATTTAGACCTTTTCTTGTATAAACATAGTCGCATATTGTTCATACATTCCTTCAGGATATCGTTCCGTTTTTCAAAGAATTCCAAATCATCGGGAAAAGGAGAGGAATTTACTAACCGGAGACCTCTGGGGCATCGTTTTTCTTCAATATAGACAGTGAGGAATCTCGTTTCCAGATTGAGGTGGAATTCTTATTTAAAAGTGTCCTCAGGTTTATGAAAAAGTTTCCTCAGTTGGATGGTGTCATCTTCAGTAAAAATGTCCGCGATAGTTGGAGTATCGATGTGTATATTGTTTGTGCTCCCAAGAATTATCTGCTCCCGTGAAAACAATCTGTTCTGAAAATAATCCATATTGATGAAATCTCCTAGGTGCACCAGACAGGCAATGTCCGTACCAGGGAATCCTTTCCAAAGAGCAGCCGGTAACTTTTATTCACTTTATTATAATGTTTTATGTCATTTCGAGCACTTTTAAACACATGTATTTTTTCCTGTATATTTTTTTTTATATATAAAATAACATGTTTACAACTTTATACACGATTTCTGACATGTGACTGTACATACCCTCACCCTCTGCACTTGGCACCTTTTTCAAAAATTTTTTTGTATTTAATCCATGTTTGCCTGTATTTATGTATGGTTGTCCTGAAGGAGTCAGTAGATTGTGAAATGCGTTGACATTAAACCTACGGTTCATTTATCTATACATGTGACTTAATTCGGAGAGTGCAGAAATATTTATTCTGCTATTTAGTAAAAAAAAAAAAAATCTGGTAAAAAACGATGCATTTTCATCATACTGCTTAACCCCTTCATGACCCAGCCTATTTTGACTTTAATGACCTTGCCGTTTTTTGCAATTCTGACCAGTGTCCCTTTATGAGGTAATAACTCAGGAACGCTTCAACGGATCCTAGCGGTTCTGAGATTGTTTTTTCGTGACATATTGGGCTTCATGTTAGTGGTAAATGTAGGTCAATAAATTCTGCGTTTATTTGTGATAAAAACGGAAATTTGGCGAAAATTTTGAAAATTTCGCAATTTTCACATTTTGAATTTTTATTCTGTTAAACCAGAGAGTTATGTGACACAAAATAGTTAATAAATAACATTTCCCACATGTATACTTTACATCAGCACAATTTTGGAAACAAAATTTTTTTTTTGCTAGGAAGTGATAAGGGTTAAAATTTGACCAGCGATTTCTCATTTTTACAACAAAATTTACAAAACCATTTTTTTAGGGACCACCTCACATTTGAAGTCAGTTTGAGGGGTCTATATGGCTGAAAATACCCAAAAGTGACACCATTCTAAAAAATGCACCCCTCAAGGTGAACAAAACCACATTCAAGAAGTTTATTAACCCTTCAGGTGCTTCACAGCAGCAGAAGCAACATGGAAGGAAAAAATGAACATTTAACTTTTTAGTCACAAAAATAATCTTTCAGCAACAATTTTTTTATTTTCCCAATGGTAAAAGGAGAAACTGAACCACGAAAGTTGTTGTCCAATTTGTCCTGAGTACGCTGATACCTCATATGTGGGGGTAAACCACTCTTTGGGCGCACGGCAGGGCTTGGAAGGGAAGGAGCGCCATTTGACTTTTTGAATGAAAAATTGGCTCCACTCTTTAGCGGACACCATGTCACGTTTGGAGAGCCCCCGTGTGCCTAAAATTTGGAGCTTCCCCACAAGTGACCCCATTTTGGAAACTAGACGCCCCAAGGAACTTATCTAGATGCATAGTGAGCACTTTGAACCCCCAGGTGCTTCACAAATTGATCCGTAAAAATGAAAAAGTACTTTTTTTTCACAAAAAAATTCTTTTCGCCTCAATTTTTTCATTTTCACATGGGCAATAGGATAAAGTGGATCCTAAAATTTGTTGGGCAATTTCTCCCGAGTACGCCGATACCTCATATGTGGGGGTAAACCACTGTTTGGGCACACGGCAGGGCTCGGAAGGGAAGGCGCGCCATTTGACTTTTTGAATGGAAAATTAGCTCCAATTGTTAGCGGACACCATGTCGCCTTTGGAGAGCCCCTGTGTGCCTAAACATTGGAGCTCCCCCACAAATAACCCAATTTTGGAAACTAATGTGACCCCAAAAGTTGTTGTCCAGTTTCTCCTGAGTACGCTGATACCCCATATGTGGGGGTAAACCACTGTTTGGGCACATGCCGGGGCTCGGAAGTGAAGTAGTGACGTTTTGAAATGCAGACTTTGATGGAATGCTCTGCGGGCGTCACGTTGCGTTTGCAGAGCCCCTGATGTGGCTAAACAGTAGAAACCCCCAAGTGACCCCATTTTGGAAACTAGCCCCCCAAAGGAACTAATCTAGATGTGTGGTGAGGACTTTGAACCCCCAAGTGCTTCACAGAAGTTTATAATGCAGAGCCGTGAAAATAATAAATACGTTTTCTTTCCTCAAAAATAATTATTTAGCCCAGAATTTTTTAATTTTCCCAAGGGTAACAGGAGAAATTTGACCCCAATAGTTGTTGTCCGGTTTCTCCTGAGTACGCTGATACCCCATATGTGGGGGTAAACTACTGTTTGGGCACATGACGGGGCTCGGAAGTGAAGTAGTGACGTTTTGAAATGCAGACTTTGATGGAATGCTCTACGGGCGTCACGTTGCGTTTGCAGAGCCCCTGATGTGGCTAAACAGTAGAAACCCCCCACAAGTGACCCCATTTTGGAAACTAGACCCCGAAAGGAACTTATCTAGATATGTGGTGAGCACTTTCAACCCCCAAGTCCTTCACAGAAGTTTATAACGCAGAGCCGTGAAAATAATAAATACGTTTTCTTTCCTCAAAAATAATTTTTTAGCCCAGAATTTTTTATTTTCCCAAGGGTTACAGGAGAAATTGGACGCCAAAAGTTGTTGTCCAGTTTCTCCTGAGTACGCTGATACCCCATGTGTCGGGATAAACCACTGTTTGGGCACACGTCGGGGCTCAGAAAGGAAGTAGTGACTTTTGAAATGCAGACTTTGATGGAATGGTCTGCGGACATCACGTTGCGTTTGCAGAGCCCCTGGTGTGCCTAAATAGTAGAAACCCCCCACAAGTGACCCCATTTTGTAAACTAGACCCCCCATGGAACTTATCTAGATATGTGGTGAGCACTTTGAACCCCCAAGTGCTTCACAGACGTTTACAACGCAGAGCCGTGAAAATAAAAAAACATTTTTCTTTCCTCAAAAATGATGTTTTAGCAAGCATTTTTTTATTTTCTCAAGGGTAACAGGAGAAATTGGACCCCAGTAATTGTTGCACAGTTTGTCCTGAGTATGCTGGTACCCCATATGTGGGGGTAAACCACTGTTTGGGCACACGTCGGGGCTCGGAAGTGAGGGAGCACCATTTGACTTTTTGAATACAAGATTGGCTGGAATCAATGGTGGCGCCATGTTGCGTTTGGATACCCCCTGATGTGCCTAAACAGTGGAAACCCCTCAATTCTACCTCCAACACTAACCCCAACACACCCCTAACCCTTATCCCATCTGTAGCCATAACCCTAATCACAACCCTAACCACAACCCTAATTCCAACCCTAACCCTAAGGCTATGTGCCCACGTTGAAGATTCGTGTGAGATTTTTCAGCATCATTTTTGAAAAATCCGCGGGTAAAAGGCACTACGTTTTACCTGCGGATTTACCGCGGATTTTCATTGTTTTTTGTGTGGATTTCACCTGCGGATTCCTATTGAGGAACAGGTGTAAAACGCTGCGGAATCCGCACAAAGAATTGACATGCTGCGGAAAATACAACGCAGCGTTTCCGCGCGGTATTTTCCGCACCATGGGCACAGCGGATTTAGTTTTCCATAGGTTTACATGGTACTGTAAAAGTGATGGAAAACTGCTGCGGATCCGCAGCCAAATCCGCACCGTGTGCACATAGCCTAATTCTAAAGGTATGTGCACACGCTGCGGAAAACGCTGCCGATCCGCAGCAGTTTCCCATGAGTTTACAGTTCAATGTAAACCTACGGGAAACAAAAATCGCTGTACACATGCTGCAGAAAAACTGCACGGAAACGCAGCGGTTTACATTCTGCAGCATGTCACTTGTTTCTGCGGATTCCGCAGCGGTTTTACAACTGCTCCAATAGAAAATCGCAGTTGTAAAACCGCAGTGAAATGCGCAGAAAAACTGCGGTAAATCCGCGATAAATTATGGTCCTCTGCGGATTTTTCTGCAGCGGATTTCATAAATCCGCAGTGCTAAACCACTGCGGATTTATGAAATCCGCTGCAGAAAAATCCGCAGAGGACCATAATACGTGTGCACATTCCTAACCCTACCCCTAACCCTACCCCTAGCCCTAAGCGTAACCCTAACCCTAGCCCTAACCCTACCCCTAACCCTAAGCGTAACCCTAACCCTACCCCTAACCCTACGCCTAACCCTAGCCCTAACCCTATTCTAACCTTAGTGGAAAAAAAAAAAATCTTTATTTTTTTATTGTCCCTACCTATGGGGGTGACAAAGGGGGGGGGGGTCATTTATTATTTTTTTATTTTGATCACTGTGATAGATTATATCTCAGTGATCAAAATGCACTTTGGAACGAATCTGCCGGCCGGCAGATTCGGCGGGCGCACTGCGCATGCGCCCGCCATTTTGGAAGATGGCGGCGCCCAGGGAGAAGACGGACGGACCCCGGCAGGATCGGTAAGTATGATGGGGTGGGGGGGAGCACGGGGAGGGGAGCACGGGGTGGGGGGGATCAGAGCATGGGGGGGATCGGAGCGCGGGGGGTGTGGAACAGAGCATGGGGGGGGGTGGAACGTAGCATGGGTGGGGGTGGATCGGAGCACGGGGGGGGTGGATGATGCACGGGGGGGGGGGTGGATCGGAGTGCAGGGGGGTTGGATCGGAGCACGGGGGGGGTGATTGGAGCACGGGGGGAGCGGAGCACAGGACGGAGGGGAGCCGGAGCAGTGTACCGGACAGATCGGAGGGCTGGGGGGGCGATCGGTGGGGTGGGGTCACATAAGTGTTTCCAGCCATGGCCGATGATATTGCAGCATCGGCCATGGCTGGATTGTAATATTTCACCAGTTTTAATAGGTGAAATATTACAAATTGCTCTGATTGGCAGTTTCACTTTCAACAGCCAATCAGAGCGATCGTAGCCACGGGGAGGGGGGGGGTGAAGCCACCCCCCCTGGGCTAAACTACCACTCCCCCTGTACCTGCAGATCGGGTGAAATGGGAGTTAACCCTTTCACCCGATCTGCAGGGACGCGATCTTTCCATGACGCCACATAGGCGTCATGGGTCGGATTGGCACCGACTTTCATGACGCCTACGTGGCGTCATGGGTCGGGAAGGGGTTAACAAAGTCGAATAGAAATAAAAACTGTATATCTGAAAACGTCATCTTCTTCCACAAAAAATAAGCCACAGCTCTGTCAGCGGAGAAATAAGTTATAGCTCTCAGAATAAAGCTGCAAAAGCAATTTGTTTTCTTTAAAATTTGTTTTTATTGTGTGAAAGTGCCAAAACATAAATTATACAAATGTGGTATCATGTACTTACCCGAAGAATAAAACTGCTGTATCAATTTTACCACAACGGAACATAAAAAACCCCTCAAAAAACGACTCCTGAATTGAGGTTTATTTTTTATTCTGCTTCCCAAAAATCGGAATAGAAAGCGATTAAAAGAAAAAAAAAAAGTCATGCGACTGATCATGGTACCAATAAAAAGTCAACTCGTCCCGCAAAAATACAAGCCCTCACATGACTCTGTGGTCCAAAATATGGAAAAACTATAGCTCTCAAAATATTGTGGTGGAAAAACTTTATTTTGCAAAAAAAAAGCGTCATTCAAAAAAGACCCGACATAAATCTGGTATCGCTGTAATAGCACCAACCCGAAGAATAAAGTCGCCTAATTAATAGTAATATATTATATTTAATAGTGAAGTAGGCCGATAATGTAATTCGTAAGGTACTAATAGGATTAATCAGGAACCAGGTGAAACGCGCGTCAGGGCTCTTTACAGGTAGGTAAGTTATCTACAGATGTGATGACCATGTTCTCTCTTGGTACTTACCATTACACTTCTCAGCTTCGCACAGCTATCATGAATGGGGACTTGGTCAAATAAGTTTATGATCTATCCATGATTGCTATATATTTATAAAGTGTGTATGTGTCGTGCATTGGCACCTTATAAATATATAACAATCATGGATTTATCCTAAACGTACAGTGCTGTGTATACTGCTCTGCCTCCTTTCTTAATTATACGTGTACATTTTATATCATGTCTTTCAGTCTTTTGTTTTTTTATCCCATTTGTTTATTTTTTAGTGTCTCTAATATAATGAAATAAAATATTATATTTTATTCTGATTTGTGCCTAGGGATACGATTCTGATATTATATATTCTTTATGGGACTGTGTTAAACATAGTTATGCAATAACAGCTTGTAGGTCAGAGAGTATGTTACTCCTTACTGTGGATCTGTCTCTATTTTGTGCTAAATCACATTTGGGATGTTTTAAGTGTTTTTAAATGATTTCTGTGTTGTATTTCAATAAAAATATGTTTATGGTGATCCCCTGCTGTTTGCATATACGTTTTCTCTGTTTATGGTCTAATATAATAAAATAATGTTATTGATCATTAATAATCTTTATAATAATCTTTATTTTTATATAGCGCTAACATATTCCGCAGCGCTTTACAGTTTGCACACATTATCATCGTTGTCCCTGATGGGGCTCACAATCTAAATTCCCTATCAGTATGTCTTTGGAATGTGGGAAGAAACCGGAGTACCCGGAGGAAACCCACGCAAACACGGAGAGAACATACAAACTCTTTGCAGATGTTTTCCTTGGTGGGGTTTGAACCCAGGACCCCAGCGCTGCACTGCGCCACCGTGCCGCCCACATTAGAATATTGGCAGTCTCATTCACATTGTTCAATTGGTTTTTGCTTTTATCTACTTGCTCATTGTTTAATATTTTACATATTTATACGGGAGTATATGTTTTCCTTCTTATTTCAGCTATTATCTTTATTTATCCTATATCTCTTGTCCTACTGAAAATAGATGTCTGGATAATTAAGATTAAACATGATTGAACCGGGCGATAAACCCCCACAGGAGAGGGGAAATGCGGCCAAACCAGGCGATGACCCCCGACAGGAGAGGGGAAATGCGGCCAAACCAGGCGATGGCCCCCGACAGGGGAAAGAAAGGCGGCTGAACCAGGCGATGACCCCCCAACAGGAGAGGGGAAGGTGGGCGAACCAGGCGATGACCCCCGACAGGAGAGGGAAAGGTGGGCGAACCAGGCAATGACCCCCGACAGGAGAGGGAAAGTTGGGCGAACCAGGCAATGACCCCCGACAGGAGAGGGGAAAGGAGGATGAACCAGGCGATGACTCCCGACAGGAGAGGGAAAGGTGCGCGAACCAGGCGATGACTCCCGACAGGAGAGGGAAAGGTGGGCGAACCAGGCAATGACCCCCGACAGGAGAGGGAAAGGTGGGCGAACCAGGCGATGACCCCCAAAAGGAGAGGGGAAAGGAGGATGAACCAGGCGATGACTCCCGACAGGAGAGGGAAAGGTGGGCGAACCAGGCAATGACCCCCGACAGGAGAGGGAAAGGTGGGCGAACCAGGCAATGACCCCCAACAGGAGAGGGAAAGGTGGGCGAACCAGGCAATGACCCCCGACAGGAGAGGGGAAAGGAGGATGAACCAGGCGATGACTCCCGACAGGAGAGGGAAAGGTGGGCGAACCAGGCAATGACCCCCGACAGGAGAGGGAAAAGGAGGATGAACCAGGCGATGACTCCAGACGGGAGAGGGAAAGGTCGGCGAACCAGGCAATGACCCCCGACAGGAGAGGGAAAGGTGGGCGAACCAGGCAATGACCCCCGACAGGAGAGGGAAAGGAGGATGAACCAGGCGATGACCCCCGACAGGAGAGGGAAAGGTGGGTGAACCAGGCGATGACCCAGCTTTCCATTTTTCCCCAAATTTAAAAGAATATGGCATTTTCACACATGATACAATTCTGCCACTTTCTACATTCTGTACATCACTTTTCGATTTCTCACCATTTCCAAACCTCTGCTACCAGTCAGAGAATGAAAATATTCCAGTTCACCTTTCCTCTTACATCTCACAGCATCTACGCCGCCCCCGATCTCCGACCAGCGCCGACACCTCCTGTAAGTGGTCGCGCACCACTTGCTCCAGCACCGCATACATGTCCTTACACGCCTTGCTGGCCGCATCCATCACTCGCTCCAGGTGATCCTCGAGCAGCCGCGAGTTCATCTCCAGCAGCGCTAATGACAAGTGGGGTCCCCCCGCCAACTCCTCCACGTAGCTGAGATCCGCCAGTGGTGTGTCCTCGATGAAGCCGGCTGAGCTGGCGCACACGTAGTCCTGCATGGGGATGCCGGCGTCGATCACCGCCAGGGTGGCTGCATTCACACACATGTAGTAATTGCCGCCATCAGCCTGCAGGATCTTAAAGGTGGAAAATATCAAATAATTATATTATAACCTAAAATTCTGCTACACGTCCCGTCCCAGTCACAGACGGCTGACAACAGAGAGCAACAGATGACAGCCGAACTCTCCTGGCCTGATACAAGAGGAGATTGTATTTATCTGAGCAGATATCAAGGTTCCTTCGTTCTATTTGGCTGATAACAGAGAACAATAGTAGTACAGCAAATAGAGGTAGGAAAAGGCTCCGGGGCTTTGGACACATAAGGCTCTGTACACATTAGACTGATGTCGGCTGAACTCCCCAATATCGACAGTTTCGGCCGATGGTCTAATCCGTATGGGGGCGACTGATGGTCGGAGAGATGGCGAGCGGACATTGATTTATTTTTGGTCCTTTAGGCGCCTTGCACCCGCAGCGCTTCGATTGCTCGCACTGTGCACAGCTGGAGGCAGAATACAGGAGACGTGCTGCACCGATACCGCGCGTCGCCCCTTCTCACCTGCAGCTGGGTGAGGATGGCGGTCTCAAACGTCTGCTTCAGGTGCAGAACTTGGGCCCGATCCATTATTTGTTTTCTTTTGGCGTTCATGACGCTTGCGGATTCATGAATAAAAAAATGCCCTTTTTGTTTTGCATCTTTTTCACAGTTAAAAGTTCTGCTAAAATGGAGCAAAATTTGAAGACAAAAAATGGATGGAAACAAAGTGCTGGAGAGATCCGAAGTGGCGTCATCACAGATTGTGGAAACTTCACAGTAGACCTCCAGCAGCTCGGATTGTGGCCTCTCCACTCTTCCTCCAGACTCTGGGACCTGGATTTCCAAGGTCTAGTGTGAGGTCTCCACAATCAGTGATGGTTTGGGGAGCCATGTCATCTGCTGGTGTAGGTCCACTGGGTTTTATCAAGACCAAAGTCAGCGCAGCCGTCTACCAGGACATTTTAGAGCACTTCATGCTTCCCTCTGCCGACAAGCTTTTTGCAGATGGAAATTTCATTCTCCAGCCGGACTTGGCCCCTCTCCACACTGCCAAAAGTACCAATACCTGGTGTAAACACAACAGTATCACTGGGCTTGATTGGCAGCAAACTCGCCTGACCTTAACCCCATAGAGAATCTATGGAGTATTGTCAAGAGGAAGATGAGACACCAGACCCAACAATGCAGAGGAGCTGAAGGCTGCTATCAAAGCAACCTGGGCTTCCATAACCCCTCAGCAGTCCACAGGCTGATCGCCTCCATGCCACACCGCATTGATGCAGTAATTGATGCAAAAGGAGCCCGGACCAAGTATTGAGGGCATTTACTGAACATACATTTCAGTAGGACGACATTTCGGATTTTACAATCATTTTTCAAGCTGGTGTTATAAAGTATTCTAATTTACTGAGATAATGACTTTTGGGTTTTCATTGGCTGTAAGCCATAATCATCAACATTAACAGAAATAAACACTTGGAATAGATCACTCTGTGTGTAATGACTCTATAGAACATATGAGATTCACTATTTGTATTGAAGAACTGAAAAAAATTCACTTTTTGATGATATTCTAATTTTGTGAGAAGCTCCTGTATATGGAGCAATATATGGGGCTTATTATTCTGTATGGAGGAATAGTATATGGGGCTCATAATTCTGTATGGAGCAATATATGGGGGTTATTATTCTGTATGGAGGAATAGTATATGTGGCTCATTATTCTGTATGGAGGAATATATGGGGCTCATTATTCTGTATGGAGGAATATATGGGGATCATTATTCTGTACGGAGCAATATATGGGGCTCATTATTCTGTATGGAGCAATGTATGGGGCTCATTATTCTGTATGGAGCAATATATGGGGCTCATTATTCTGTATGGAGCAATATATGGGGCTCATTATTCTGTATGGAGCAATATATGGGGCTCATTATTCTGTATGGAGGAATATATGGGGCTCATTATTCTGTATGGACCATTATATGGGGCTCATTATTCTGTATGGAGGAATATATGGGGCTCATTCTGTATGGAGCAATATATGGGGCTCATTATTCTGTATGGAGCAATATATGGGGCCTGTAATACTGTATGGAGCAATATATGGGGCTCATTATACTGTATGGGGCAATATATGGGGATCATTATTCTGTATGGAGCAATATATGGGGCCTGTAATACTGTATGGAGCAATATATGGGGCCCATTATTCTGTATGGGGCAATATATGGGGATCATTATTCTGTATGGAGCAATATATGGGGCCTGTAATACTGTATGGAGCAATATATGTGGCTCATTATTCTGTATGGAGCAATATATGGGGCTCATTCTGTATGGAGGAATATATGGGGATCATTATTCTGTATGGAGGAATAGTATATGGGGCTCATTATTCTGTATGGAGCAATATATGGGGCTCATTATTCTGTATGGAGCATTACATGGGGCTCATTATTCTATATGGAGCAATATATGGGGCTAATTATTCTGTATGGAGCAATATATGGGGCTCATTATTCTGTATGGAGCAATATATGGGGCTCATTATTCTGTATGGAGCAATATATGGGGCTCATTATTCTGTATGGAGGAATATATGCGGCTCATTATTCTGCATGGGGCAATATATGGGGATCATTATTCTGTATGCAGCAATATATGGGGCTCATTATACTGTATGGAGCAATATATGGGGCTCATTATTCTGTATGGAGCAATATATGGGGCTCATTATTCTGCA
This sequence comes from Ranitomeya imitator, assembly GCF_032444005.1. Taxonomy (NCBI): domain Eukaryota; kingdom Metazoa; phylum Chordata; class Amphibia; order Anura; family Dendrobatidae; genus Ranitomeya; species Ranitomeya imitator. The sequence continues at coordinate 691,283,351 of NC_091285.1, forward strand.
TGGGGCAATATATGGGGATCATTATACTGTATGGAGCAATATATGGGGCTCATTATTCTGTATGGAGGAATATATGGGGCTTATTATTCTGTATGGAGGAATATATGGGGATCATTATTCTGTATGGAGGAATAGTATATGGGGCTCATTATTCTACATGTATGGAGCAATATATGGGGCTCATTATTCTGTATGGAGCATTATATGGGGCTCATTATTCTGTATGGAGCAATATATGGGGATCATTATTCTGTATGGGGGCAATATATGGGGCTCATTATACTGTATGGAGCAATATATGGGGATCATTATTCTGTATGGAGCAATATATGGGGATCATTATTCTGTATGGGGGCAATATATGGGGCTCATTATACTGTATGGAGCAATATATGGGGATCATTATTCTGTATGGAGCAATATATGGGGCTCATTATACTGTATGGAGCAATATATGGGGCTCATTATTCTGTATGGAGCAATATATGGGGCTCATTATTCTGTATGGAGCAATATATGGGGCTCATTATTCTGTATGGGGCAATATATGGGGATCATTATTCTGTATGGAGCAATATATGGGGCTCATTATTCTGTATGGAGCAATATATATGGCTCATTATTCTGTATGGAGCAATATATGGGGCTCATTATTCTGTATGGGGCAAAATATGGGGATCATTATTCTGTATGGAGCAATATATGGGGCTCATTATTCTGTTTGGGGCAATATATGGGGCTCATTATACTGTATGGAGCAATATATGGGGCTCATTATTCTGTATGGAGCAATATATGGGGCTCATTATTCTGTATGGGGCAATATATGGGGCTCATTATTCTGTATGGAGGAATATATGGGGCTCATTATTCTGTATGGGGCAATATATGGCGCTCATTATTCTGTATTGGGCAATATATGGGGCTCATTATTCTGTATGGAGCAATATATGGGGCTCATTATTCTGTATGGAGCAATATATGGGGCTCATTATTCTGTATGGGGCAATATATGGGGCTCATTATTCTGTATGGAGCAATATATGGGGCTCATTATACTGTATGGAGCAATATATGGGGCTCATTATTCTGTATGGAGCAATATATGGGGCTCATTCTGTATGGAGCAATATATGGGGCTCATTATTCTGTATGGAGCAATATATGGGGCTCATTATACTGTATGGAACAATATATGGGGCTTATTATACTGTATGGAGCAATATATGGGGCTCATTATTCTGTATGAAGCAATATATGGGGATCATTATTCTGTATGGAGCAATATATGGGGCTCATTATACTGTATGGAGCAATATATGGGGCTTATTATACTGTATGGAGCAATATATGGGGCTCATTATTCTGTATGGAGCAATATATGGGGCTCATTATTCTGTATGGAGCAATATATGGGGCTCATTATTCTGTATGGAGCAATATATGGGGCTCATTATTCTGTATGGAGCAATATATGGGGCTCATTATTCTGTATGGAGCAATATATGGGGCTCATTATTCTGTATGGGGCAATATATGGGGCTTATTAAACTGTATGGAGTAATATATGGGGCTCATTCTGTATGGAGCAATATATGGGGCTCATTATTCTGTATGGAGCAATATATGGGGCACATTATTCTGTATGGAGCAATATATGGGGCGCATTATTCTGTATGGAGCAATATATGGGTCTCATTATTCTGTATGGAGCAATATATGGGGCTCATTATTCTGTATTGAGCAATATATGGGGCTCATTATTCTGTATGGAGCAATATATGGGGCGCATTATTCTGTATGGAGCAATATATGGGGCTCATTATTCTGTATGGAGCAATATATGGGGCTTATTATACTGTATGGAGCAATATATGGGGCGCATTATTCTGTATGGAGCAATATATGGGGCTCATTATTCTGTATGGAGCAATATATGGGGCTCATTATTCTGTATGGAGCAAAATATGGGGATCATTATACTGTACGGAGCAATATATGGGGCTCATTATTCTGTATGGAGCAATATATGGGGCGCATTATACTGTATGGAGCAATATATGGGGATCATTATACTGTATGGAGCAATATATGGGTCTCATTATTCTGTATGGAGCAATATATGGGGCTCATTCTGTATGGAGCAATATATGGGGCGCATTATACTGTATGGAGCAATATATGGGGCTCATTATACTGTATGGAGCAATATATGGGGCGCATTATACTGTATGGAGCAATATATGGGGCGCATTATTCTGTATGGAGCAATATATGGGGCTCATTATTCTGTATGGAGCAATATATGGGGCGCATTATTCTGTATGGAGGAATATATGGGGCTCATTATACTGCATGGAACAATATATGGGGCTCATTATACTGTATGGAGGCATATATGGGGATCATTATACTGTATGGAGCAATATATGGGGCTCATTATTCTGTATGGAGCAATATATGGGGCTCATTATTCTGTATGGAGCAATATATGGGGCTCATTACTCTGTATGGAGCAATATATGGGGCTCATTATACTGTATGGAGCAATATATGGGGCTCATTATACTGTATGGAGCAATATATGGGGCTCATTATTCTGTATGGAGGAATATATGGGGATCATTATACTGTATGGGGCAATATATGGGGCTCTTTATTCTGTATGGAGCAATATATGGGGCTCATTATACTGTATGGAGCAATATATGGGGCTCATTATTCTGTATGGAGCAATATATGGGGCGCATTATACTGTATGGAGCAATATATGGGGCTCATTATACTGCATGGAACAATATATCGGGCTCATTATTCTGTATGGAGCAATATATGGGGCGCATTATACTGTATGGAGCAATATATGGGGCTCATTATACTGCATGGAGGACTATACTGTCCGGTTTCTGGCCTATTGTAGAATGTACAATAGAGATCGCTCATGTAATGTCAGAAGTGAAATCTTTGGCATTGTACTATCCCTAGATTTCTTATCTGTGACTCATAAATTGTGTTAAAGGGACCCACTGAGACTCTCTCCCCGGGGCCCATGAAAACCTGGAGCCGGCCCTGGTTCCAATACACAGAAAAGAAAGAAAATGTGTGCACCTGCAGCAATGTTCTGGAAGAAAAACGTCATGTTCTGGAGCAGTTTCACGGCTGCCAACACTTTCGGCCTTGACTCTACGTGTCCTCATGATTTTTCTTTGACGGTCGCAGTTGTGGTCGACTTTTGGGTTTTCAAATGTTTTTGTTTGATTCATCAATTGTGATATTTTAACAAGTTGCAATATTTTTGAGCGAATGTTTTCCAGTCCCCCCCCCCCAGAAGTGATTTTATGAATGATGCCTGTATTTTTTTTTTTACATTTTGTGACATTTTTAAGCGGAAAATGATGCAGCTGTTAATCTGGATCATAGGAGACGGTGATATTTGCTATTAGCGCTGCTGTGCACAGAACAAGCGATCAGAAGATCAAGGGGTCACGACCCCTAACGGGACTATGAAATACAGTGAAATGGAAGAAAAAAATAAACAAAAGGGTATGACAAAATCTCTGACCACTGCGATAAATCCGTCCAGGAAAAGATAATAAAAATAATCAATAATTGTATGAACCTGGAAATGACTCTGTAAAAAAATGCTAAAATAAAATAAATCGCCACATCTCTGGAAAAACAAAAAAAAACAAAGAATATCAAAAAATGCCAAAAAAAAGGAATAATAAAAAAAACGATTCAAACCTTTTCCCCATTGTAAAACGCTTTATTACTTTATTATCCCCCACAGCCTCATAAGTCTAATGATCATGTGACTGCTGCACGGCAAACTCGGCTCCGCTGCACGGCAAACTCTGCTACGCTGCATGACAAACTGAACTCTGCTGCATGACAAACTCGGCTCTGCTACCTGGCAAACTCGGCTCTGCTGCCTGGCAAACTCGACTCTGCTACCTGGCAAACTCGGCTCCGCTGCATGACAAACTGAACTATGCTGCATGACAAACTCCGCTCCGCTACACAGCAAACTCCGCTCCGCTACACGGCAAACTCGGCTCCGCTGCATGACAAACTGAACTATGCTGCATGACAAACTCAACTCCGCTACATGGCAAACTCAGCTCTGCTACCTGGCAAACTCGGCTCTGCTACCTGACAAACTCGGCTCTGCTACCTGGCAAACTCGGCTCTGCTACCTGGCAAACTCGGCTCCGCTACCTGGCAAACTCGGCTCCGCTACATGGCAAACTCGGCTCCGCTACATGGCAAACTCGGCTCCGCTACCTGGCAAACTCGGCTCCGCTACACGGCAAACTCGGCTCCGCTACATGGCAAACTCCGCTCCGCTACACGGCAAACTCGGCTCTGCTAAATGGTAAACTCGGCTCCGCAACACGGCAAACTCAGCTCCGCTACACGGCAAACTCAGCTCTGCTACCTGGCAAACTCGGCTCCGCTACCTGGCAAACTCGGCTCCGCTACATGGCAAACTCGGCTCCGCTACATGGCAAACTCGGCTCCGCTACCTGGCAAACTCGGCTCCGCTACACGGCAAACTCGGCTCCGCTACATAGCAAACTCCGCTCCGCTACACGGCAAACTCGGCTCTGCTAAATGGTAAACTCGGCTCCGCAACACGGCAAACTCAGCTCCGCTACACGGCAAACTCAGCTCTGCTACCTGGCAAACTCAGCTCTGCTACCTGGCAAACTCAGCTCCGCTACCTGGCAAACTCAGCTCCGCTACCTGGCAAACTCGGCTCCGCTACCTGGCAAACTCGGCTCCGCTACCTGGCAAACTCGGCTCCGCTACCTGGCAAACTCGGCTCCGCTACATGGCAAACTCAGCTCCGCTACCTGGCAAACTCAGCTCCGCTACCTGGCAAACTCAGCTCAGCTACCTGGCAAACTCAGCTCAGCTACCTGGCAAACTCAGCTCAGCTACCTGGCAAACTCAGCTCCGCTACCTGGCAAACTCAGCTCCGCTACCTGGCAAACTCAGCTCCGCTACATGGCAAACTCGGCTCCGCTACATGGCAAATTCCGCTCCGCTACACGGCATACTCGGCTCTGCTAAATGGTAAACTCGGCTCCGCAACACGGCAAACTCGGCTCCGCTACACGGCAAACTCGGCTCTGCTAAATGGTAAACTCGGCTCCGCAACACGCAAACTCGGCTCCACTACACGGCAAACTCGGCTCTGCTACCTGACAAACTCAGCTCTGCTACCTGGCAAACTCAGCTCCGCTACCTGGCAAACTCCGCTCCGCTACACGGCAAACTCCGCTCCGCTACACGGCAAACTCGGCTATGCTACACGGCAAACTCAGCTTCGCTACCTGGCAAACTCCGCTCCGCTACACGGCAAACTCCGCTCCGCTACACGGCAAACTCGGCTCTGCTAAATGGTAAACTCAGCTCTACTACCTGGCAAACTCAGCTCTGCTACACGGCAAACTCGGCTCCGCTACATGGCAAACTCCGCTCCGCGGCAAACTCGGCTCTGCTAAATGGTAAACTCAGCTCTGCTACCTGGCAAACTCAGCTCCGCTACCTGGCAAACTCGGCTTCGCTACATGGCAAACTCCGCTCCGCTACACGGCAAACTCCGCTCCGCTACACGGCAAACTCCGCTCCGCAACACGGCAAACTCGGCTCTGCTACACGGCAAACTCGGCACCGCTACACGGCAAACTCCGCTCTGCTACACGGCAAACTCCGCTCCGCTACATGGCAAACTCCGCTCCGCTACAAGGCAAACTCCGCTCCGCTACACGGCAAACTCCGCTCCGCTACACGGCAAACTCCGCTCCGCTACACGGCAAACTCCGCTCCGCAACACGGCAAACTCCGCTCCGCTACACGGCAAACTCGGCACCGCTACCTGGCAAACTCGGCTCCGCTACCTGGCAAACTCGGCTCCGCTACATGGCAAACTCGGCTCCGCTACAAGGCAAACTCGGCTCCGCTACACGGCAAACTCGGCTCCGCTACACGGCAAACTCGGCTCCGCTACACGGCAAACTCGGCTCCGCTACACGGCAAACTCGGCTCCGCTACACGGCAAACTCGGCTCCGCTACACGGCAAACTCGGCACCGCTACATGGCAAACTCGGCACCGCTACACGGCAAACTCGGCACCGCTACACGGCAAACTCGGCTCCGCTACATGGCAAACTCGGCTCCGCTACATGGCAAACTCGGCTCCGCTACCTGGCAAACTCGGCTCCGCTACACGGCAAACTCGGCTCCGCTACATGGCAAACTCGGCTCCGCTACATGGCAAACTCCGCTCCGCTACACGGCAAACTCGGCTCCGCAACACGGCAAACTCGGCTCCGCTACACGGCAAACTCAGCTCTGCTACCTGGCAAACTCAGCTCTGCTACCTGGCAAACTCAGCTCCGCTACCTGGCAAACTCAGCTCCGCTACCTGGCAAACTCAGCTCCGCTACCTGGCAAACTCAGCTCCGCTACCTGGCAAACTCAGCTCCGCTACATGGCAAACTCAGCTCCGCTACCTGGCAAACTCAGCTCCGCTACCTGGCAAACTCAGCTCAGCTACCTGGCAAACTCAGCTCAGCTACCTGGCAAACTCAGCTCAGCTACCTGGCAAACTCAGCTCAGCTACCTGGCAAACTCAGCTCCGCTACCTGGCAAACTCAGCTCCGCTACCTGGCAAACTCAGCTCCGCTACATGGCAAACTCGGCTCCGCTACACGGCAAACTCAGCTCCGCTACCTGGCAAACTCAGCTCCGCTAAATGGTAAACTCGGCTTCGCAACACGGCAAACTCGGCTCCGCTACACGGCAAACTCGGCTCTGCTAAATGGTAAACTCGGCTCCGCAACACGCAAACTCGGCTCCGCTACACGGCAAACTCGGCTCTGCTACCTGGCAAACTCAGCTCCGCTACTTGGCAAACTCCGCTCCGCTACACGGCAAACTCCGCTCCGCTACACGGCAAACTCCGCTCTGCTACACGGCAAACTCAGCTTCGCTACCTGGCAAACTCCGCTCCGCTACACGGCAAACTCCGCTCAGCTACACGGCAAACTCGGCTCTGCTAAATGGTAAACTCAGCTCTACTACCTGGCAAACTCAGCTCTGCTACACGGCAAACTCGGCTCCGCTACATGGCAAACTCCGCTCCGCGGCAAACTCGGCTCTGCTAAATGGTAAACTCAGCTCTGCTACCTGGCAAACTCAGCTCTGCTACCTGGCAAACTCAGCTCTGCTACCTGGCAAACTCGGCTTCGCTACATGGCAAACTCGGCTCCGCTACACGGCAAACTCCGCTCCGCAACACGGCAAACTCGGCTCCGCTACATGGCAAACTCCGCTCCGCTACATGGCAAACTCCACTCCGCTACAAGGCAAACTCCGCTCCGCTACACGGCAAACTCCGCTCCGCTACACGGCAAACTCGGCTCCGCAACACGGCAAACTCGGCTCTGCTACCTGGCAAACTCGGCTCCGCTACACGGCAAACTCGGCTCTGCTACCTGGCAAACTCGGCTCCGCTACACGGCAAACTCGGCTCCGCTACCTGGCAAACTCGGCTCCGCTACATGGTAAACTCGGCTCTGCTAAATGGCAAACTCGGCTCTGCTACAACCACTCCGTCACTTGTACAGGTGCCAAACAGCAAACTCAGCTCTGCTGCATCCACACACACTATGAAGTCCGGCTCCAGCGCTCACACAACTTTATTTATACAATGTTCCTGCACACAAGACTTCACAGCTGGAGGAGGAGGAGCCTGACACCAGGAAGGAGCGCGCAGTATATACTCACATGGGCGTGACGTCACGGAAGGTCCTATAGCACCAGGTACCAGCAGCCACCTACGAGCCTGGTCACATGGGCATGACGTCACGGAAGGTCCTATAGCACACTGTGTATATTATCCAGCGATCCGTCCTCCCACCACCAGGTGGCGCTGGAGATCTCTGCGATGACGCTCTGTCCACTGCTCTATAAAAGGAGCGATGTGAAGCTGACGGCGCCATTTTAATGACACGTGCGATGTGGAGAGGAGGTTGTGTGATCTGTGTGAGGGCAGGAAACTTGTCTGTGACGCCATTACACAGGGAAGCTATGGTAGTTAGATAGCAGAGAGCACTGCTTGCTGTAAATGGTGTCAGCGGGAATATGGTCTAGGGATTTAGTGATTCCGTGAGGTAAAATTACCTCACATGATGGTTCCTGTGAAGAAAGTCAGTCAGAGCTGTGTCTGAGAACTATTATACAGATGCTGAACTGTGGGTACGTTCACACTAGCGTTGCGCCGCCCTGCGTCGGCGACGCAACGCGCGACGCATCGAAAAACGCGCGCAAAAACGCGCGCGTTTTGCGACGCGTGCGTCGTTTTTGACCAAAATCGGATGCACAGAAAATGCAACTTGTAGCGTTTTCGTGCGTCCGACGCCAGCGTCGGAAACGACGCACACGGCGAAAAACGCAAACAAAAAGACGCACGCGTCCCCTATGTTAAACATAGGGGCGCGTCGCAACGCTAATGTGAACTTAGCCTGTCAGGAAATCTGTTGTGTTAGTGCAGGAGGCCACAATGGCAGAAAAGCGCAGAATGTCACTAGAAGAAAAAAGTTTCCTTAACAAATAGCACATGTGCTGATATAAATGAGGAAACTGCTGAGATGAGGGGCAAAAATGCCGCAGAGCGGAGAAAAAGCGACAGCAAATGATGGCACAAAAGTGACCAAACACTAAAATATTGAGTAAATAATACAGAATCCTCCAAGAGCAAAGGAGGCGACTGAGGGCAAAAGATGGAAAAATCTGCGAGTTATGTGTAAATTTGTTTTAAAAAAAAAATTGCAACAGTAGAAAAATGATAAAACCACAATAATAAGTTTACAGTTGGGAGGAGAGAAAAGGCCACGCAGAGCTCCATAAGGGATCTGATAGTCACATTCAGTGTAAATAAGATTGAACTAAGAAACAAACGAGGCAGAAGAAACGATCTTACAGCGCCGTAAATCAAAACGGCATATAGCGACTGCAGGAAAAATCCACATTTTAAGACGCAAAGAGGAAAAAAAAAATAACTGACGCGCATTTTGACGTCACCAAGATCCGAAGAACTAATATAAAAAGGGAAGAAATATATCTGTGAAGCGCACTTGTTGTTAGGGTTGGCGGAACGCACCAAATATATTGTTTATTAAATGGAATTGGTGCGTTCGCAACCCGGGATCCACCGTGCAGGAAAGTACCTGCTGCTAAATAATGGCGGCTCTATATGGCGGTATATACCAACTCTTAGCTTCACAGAGTAACCGCGAGAGGAAAGCTCTGTGCCCTGTTAGAATTTCACAGAGGCACAGGCCAACTACCCAGATGTGAGCTGTGAGTGGTCATGCATGCACACACAATCTCCTCGCCGGAGGTGCCAGCATTCTAGGGGCTTATTTCAGCCGGGTCCCTGAACACACATATACACAATCTCCTCGCCGGAGGAGCCTGCATTCTAGGGGCTTATTTCAGCCGGGTCCCTGAACACATATACACAATCTCCTCGCCGGAGGAGCCAGCATTCTAGGGGCTTATTTCAGCCGGGTCCCTGAACACACATATACACAATCTCCTCGCCGGAGGTGCCAGCATTCTAGGGGCTTATTTCAGCCGGGTCCCTGAACACGCATATACACAATCTCCTCGCCGGAGGAGCCAGCATTCTAGGGGCTTATTTCAGCCGGGTCCCTGAACACACATATACACAATCTCCTCGCCAGAGGAGCCAGCATTCTAGGGGCTTATTTCAGCCGGGTCCCTGAACACACATATACACAATCTCCTCGCCGGAGGAGCCAGCATTCTAGGGGCTTATTTCAGCCGGGTCCCTGAACACACATATACACAATCTCCTCGCCGGAGGAGCCAGCATTCTAGGGGCTTATTTCAGCCGGGTCCCTGAACACACATATACACAATCTCCTCGCCAGAGGAGCCAGCATTCTAGGGGCTTATTTCAGCCGGGTCCCTGAACACACATATACACAATCTCCTCGCCGGAGGAGCCAGCATTCTAGGGGCTTATTTCAGCCGGGTCCCTGAACACACATATACACAATCTCCTCGCCGGAGGAGCCAGCATTCTAGGGGCTTATTTCAGCCGGGTCCCTGAACACACATATACACAATCTCCTCGCCGGAGGAGCCAGCATTCTAGGGGCTTATTTCAGCCGGGTCCCTGAACACACATATACACAATCTCCTCGCCGGAGGTGCCAGCATTCTAGGGGCTTATTTCAGCCGGGTCCCTGAACACACATATACACAATCTCCTCGCCAGAGGAGCCAGCATTCTAGGGGCTTATTTCAGCCGGGTCCCTGAACACACATATACACAATCTCCTCGCCGGAGGAGCCAGCATTCTAGGGGCTTATTTCAGCCGGGTCCCTGAACACACATATACACAATCTCCTCGCCGGAGGAGCCAGCATTCTAGGGGCTTATTTCAGCCGGGTCCCTGAACACATATACACAATCTCCTCGCCGGAGGTGCCAGCATTCTAGGGGCTTATTTCAGCCGGGTCCCTGAACACACATATACACAATCTCCTCGCCGGAGATGCCAGCATTCTAGGGGCTTATTTCAGCCGGGTCCCTGAACACACATATACACAATCTCCTCGCCGGAGGTGCCAGCATTCTAGGGGCTTATTTCAGCCGGGTCCCTGAACACATCCAAACACATGACCACATTGGCGCAAAGCATATAACAAGAGACGATACTAGTGCATGGCCGTGCGGTCATGCGCAGTTTATATAGTTGCAGCACAGGAAGCTGCTACCGAAGTTTTGCCCTTTCAGGACCTTCCAGGAGGACCAATGGGATGCGCTGCAATACCTGAACATGTGACCCTCGACCTCCAGTGTGAGTAAACAAGGACTTAGTCCCAGAGAGACCCGCTCGCCGCAGATCAGTGCAGGGTACCATAGGAAAGCCAGAAAAGGCAGTAGTGACCCTATGCACAGAATCAGCCTCAGCGAGACGCTGGGAGCGACGTCTCCGCTGAGCAGACCCCACTGCGGCCGATGCTGAATGGGAGACCGCAGCAGACACGGATCGAGATTCCCCCTGTGCAGCAGAGGAAACTCGACTCCTAACACTTGTGTCATGAGACTAAGCGTCCAGTGTCCACAGCAGCAGTCCCATTTACATACTCCCTGTGTATATATATATATATATATGTACCTTGCATGTATATAAGCAGGCACTTGGGCATTACTACTTACACCTAAGGCCTCGTTCACACGTCAGGTTTTCTCGTACGACTATCCTATAATAGTGAACGGGGCTATTCACGTGTCTGCCCTGGAGGTCAGTGCAAAATCGCGGAGACCTGTCCGATATTTATCAGAGTGTCTAATCTAAATCGGCAATGCAAGTTTATGGGTCGAGGAAAAAGTCTGTCAGCACCTGGATGTCATCTGAGTGCAGTGTTTTTCATTTACTGATAAAAAAAAACCACTTTTCTTATCCGAGAACAACTAATTAAACTCGGACGAACTTTGATGGTAAAAAATTACCACCCCAGCAAACTAATATAAAAAAAAAATCACTGATAAAACTCAAGAGAAAATCACTGACGTCTGAATGAGGCCTAAAATCAGGGCTGTGCAGTCGTTAGATTGGAGCGACTCCCTCTTTAAAATAAATATACACCATTAACCAGTTAATGACTGGCCAAATTCCCACTCCCCCCTTCCTGACCCAATTACATTGCAGAGTTTTATTGCACTTTCACTTCTTTTCATTTTTTCCTGTTCGGATATGGCAGCACATAAAGCTTTATATTTATGCTATTTATGAAATACTTCAAATTTATTTTTCTCTTTATTTACAACCACGAAGGGTTGCTAAAAACATTTAACATAACCATGCAGATATGGGTTTAAAGCATTGTATTAGTGCGTAGGCAGCTGCCGCTCAGTGTTTAGGACAGTGATGTAGCCGTATCTGCGCCTCCTTTTATTCGGCGGAGCCGCACTTTCGGTACTTCGCCGGGTAACTAATTCTATTAACTCGCTGGTTATCCCTGATAGCTTTATTTGATCTAACAGGTTCCTGTTAAATGATAAATACAATCTGTCCTTGCACAGTTGTTGGTCTTGATGTACTGCGCGGGCAGTGATTTATATAGCATCGTATTAGGTTTATTCAACAGTTCTTTACATTTTTGCAAGGCATCTTTATCATTTCTGGCAGAAATTTATTTTACCAATTTTTAATGGATTGTAACTGCACTTGGTGTAATAGATATTTTAGCATTTTTTTTAGACTTCACACATTCAGTCATCTTCATCTATATTTTACAGGTTTTGTTACTGTCATAATCTGTCCTTTTTTTTTTTTTTTTCAATGAACGGCCAACAATCCAAAAGTCCAGTAAACCCCAGAATGTGTAATGTGGCACCTACAAGCTCTGAATGGCATTAGGATTTCACTATGCATAGCGTAGTATCTAACATGAGCTGCTGAGATTCATCACATATTACTGATCACTCAACTCTGGATCTTTATTTTGAAATATTTTAAGGTTTAAAATACTTTTTTCTTTGTCTTAGTCACATGATTATCCTTATTCTTCTATATCATTTTGAGGATGAGTTGTATTTTTCTCTAACATCATTTTGAGGTTTATTTGTTAGTCACATGATTATCCATATTCTTATATCCTTTACTTGTATTTTTCTCTTAACATCATTTTGAGGTTTATTTACACTAAATCGCCTTTATTACTGCTGGAAATAGAACAAAACACCTGATGCCTGTAAAGCGCTGTGGAATTAAAGGCGCTAAAAGCAAAGCGAGTAAAATAAATATGTGATTCCATCATTTTGTGTTTTAATTTTCTGTCTGTGGAGTGAATGTTGTGTCCCCATAATGTGGTGGTGGTGTCTGCCCTTCTTCTGTCACCATGGGCAATTTCTGTTCCCTGAGAAAAGCTGCCACCTCTCCAAAAACAAACCGCCTTCAGATTGTTGGGTAGTGTGGAGGCGTCCATAACAATTTGAATGATGGCTCTGCCTTGCAGCTTTATGGACTGGGTATGTCCCGGAAGTAAGCTTGCCAAGCGGTGGCAAAACGCCTCCTCCCTTTCATGAGGTAAAGAATGTGTGGCAAAATGGGCCAAAATCAGACCTGAGAAATGTCTGCTACTAGCTTTTCCATAAAAAAGGTATCTTGAAGCTTCATCACCAACAAAGGCTTCTGTATAAAGTATTAAATAAATTTCAGTAAGCGTGTTCAATACTTTATCCCTTTGGTATTTCTCATAAGGTGGATTTGTGTATGATCCATGTTGCTGGTCAACAATATAAGAAATCCAATTCCCGACAAGTAGCAATAGTGAAGAAATAAAATCCAGCTCACTGTGATTGCATCTTGAGGATGCTAGGAGCCCGAAAACATCTTGTCAAGGCTTGTGAAATGCAAAATAAAGAGTCTCCAGCTCCACTAACTGTGATGGAGGACATACACATTCAGCTATACAAATTTACATGACCCACATCAACGCGTTTCAGGTGTCTTCACCCTTAAAGGGAATCTGTCACCTACTTTTTCGTATATAAGCTTCGAGGGCTTTTCTACAGCATTCTGTAATGCTGTAGATAAGCCCCCGATGTAACCTGAAAGATAAGAAAAACAAGTTAGATTATACTTACCTGTGGGGGAGGTCCGGTGCGGTCCAGTCCAATGGGCGTCGCGGTCCGGGTCCGGCACATCCCATCTTCATAAAATGACCTCTTTGCTTCCTGCTGCGGCTCCTGCGCAGGTGTAATTCTCTGCCCTGTTGAGGGCAGAGCGAAGTACTGCAGTGCACAGGCGCCGGGAAAGGTCCGAGATGCCCAGCAAAGTACTGGTCACCTGACAAACCCAGCAGCAGCTCATCTGACTGAGGAGCCACAGAAGTTAACCCTTCATAGGGAAAATGAATTAACTCCATTTAACTATTGTAATTCACAAAGACTGCAGAGCAATCTACACGTGACAGCCTTACACTCTCCTCTACTATGTGCCCACTGTGCATATTTTTTTGTGCTGCGTTTTTTTTTAAGTGCTGCGTTTTCCAGCTGATTAGAATGGCTGTCAACTGGAAAACGCAGTGTGGGGGTCCACACTCGGGAGCGTACAGACGTGGGTACGTGGATGAGAATTTGTCGGAATAGTGGTTTGGTATGGGATTGATCAAGTCCTGGAATTGTGAAATGAGGTAAAATGGAATCTACTGATGAAAATATTCTCTTCATTACTTGTTTCGTAAAAGTTACTCTACTGGAGCCCACTAAGCAGAAAATATAAATTGTTGAAAAAAAGCCCCTAATAATTTGTAAGAGGTGTGGTAGGTCTCAAAATTGTGGGAGATACAAATGCCTGGTTGAGATGAGCATGTGGGGCAATAGTACCGGGAATCACTCCGTTTACCATGCTTCCTACAAACTCGGCATCTTTTTTGGGGATACTTTTGGGTAAGAGTGACGAGAGGGCAAGGAAATGCAAGTCTCTGGACATCCTCAGACTCTAAGGCTTCCCCCTGTGCCATTGACTTTAATATGAGATCCTCAACAGTTTCTCCTGGAACTAAAGGAAAGTGAGCGGTCCTTGGGATTTTTTCTACAGTATGAAACTGTTATAGGTAGCAATCTGGATGAGGTAGATTGCTACCCTTTTGTGCCAGGCCCTGGTCTTCCGCTTCATCAGCTATGGTTGCAGAACCTGGTCTGACAGTTCAATGCCACCCATAAATTTGTTGTAATCTGTGAGGCAGATTGGTTTCTGTTTGTCCCTGGGGGCGCCCCTGTCTCTGACCGTCACAGTGTGGTCAGCATGTAGATGTCCTCCCTGTCATTCTCACCTGCGAGTGAGAATGACGCCCCCTTCTCCAGACGTCTGGACACCAACTGTGACGTAAACCCCACTCGGTTTTTCCTGACTGTTCCACAGGTCCCTGTATTTGCAGCATGGAAGGATTTGTATAGGGGATGCTGATGTAATAGTTTTCACTATACACGTACCCTTGATGGAGAAAAGGCGTTATAATTAGCTCCCAGACAATTTTGCCTGGGATGCCAATTGTCTTGGTGCAGTTTGGGAGGTAGATTTGGCGGTCCCTACCTTCATAGATTAGGAAGGTGGAAGTGTACCCTGATGTGCCCTCACATATTTTACATAGTTTGAAGCCGTTTTTGGCTCGCTTGGAGGGGATAAATTGGCGGAACGACAGGACGGCCTTTGTAGCTCATCAAGGACTCGTTGACTGCCACATTTTGCTCTGGGGTATAGGAATTTAGAAATTAATGTTGTAGGAGGGAAATTAGGGGTCTCAATTTGTTTAGCCGATCATAGTTGGGGGTCAGTTATTGGGGGGGGGCTTGGGAATTATCACTGAAGTGGAGGAATCTCATTAGGGCTTCGTATCGGACTCTGGACATGACGGCTGCAAATACAGGGGTGCAGTGGACAAATTTTGTTGCCCAGTTGGAGCCGAGTGGTTTTTTTTACCAATCCCATATTCAGGGTAACGCCCATTTTTTTATTTATTTCGGGAACATTTGTGGGGAACTAGGAACGGGAGTGAAAGGCAGTTGGGTTTTGGGAGATATATTGTCGGGGCATATAAGTTTGTTTGGTGGGCAATCGATTGTAGGACTTCTGGGCTAACAAAATTTTGGAAAAAATCAATGGGGGTATAATTGGTAACATCTAATTTTTTTCCAGGGGCTGCAGGAAAAGGAGATATTTGAGGGGAAAATGAACTGACATGATACCACTGCGGTAGGGGGACTGCGGTGGTACTTGGTCCTGCCTCTGAAAGTTCAGCAATGACGACCGACTCCGCTAGCATCGGGCTGTCGATCCTGTGGAGGAAGAGTTGTCGTCACTGCCTGAAAACTGCTCTTCAGAGGCAGTTTGTGTTTAACTGTCGGAACAAAGCAAGGCTGTATGCTTGCTTCACACTAATTGTTCTGCGTGCCTTTTATTTATTTGCCTGCCTAACAAAAAATTTACCCTAATTGAACACTAGTGTTTTTTTTACTGCCTAATCCTAACAAGCGTAACCCTAACTGCAAATAATTATAAAAAAAAATTGTAAAAAAAATATTTTTTTTATAATCCCACAACAACGAGGATGTGGGGATCGGCAGAACGGGGGTGGGTAATCGGAGGTTTAGGGGGGTTTGCTGACATAGAAATTATTTTTAAGTTTTTATAAGTCAAGTGGATATTCAGATCATTTTTGTTTAGGTCACCAAAGAATTTTTTCAAGTATGGGGGGGTACCCTTCCAAATGAGACACACATTATCAATGAATCGTGTACAAAGTACTACACGTTCCATTGGTTGGTGTGTATCTGTCATGACAAGCTCCTGCTCCAACAGCACCAGGAACAAGTTGACATAAGAGGGGGCACAAGCTGCCCCCATAGCTGTTCCCTGGAGCTGCAGGTAGACGGAGTCATTGAATGTAAAAAAAATTATGATGAATAAATTCCAACAATTTCTAGATGAAATTGCTATGATCACCATCCAAATTACTCATTTGGAGAAAGAAAGACATGGCATGCAAGCCATCCTGGTGTCTAATGTTTGTATATAGAGACTCTTATGTCACACGTCATTAACCCCTTCATGACCAGGGGATTTTTCGTTTTCCTGTGTTCGTTTTTCGCTCCCCTCCTTCCCAGAGCCATAACTTTTTTATTTTTCCGTCAATTTGGCCATGTGAGGGCTTATTTTTTGCGGGACGAGTTGTACTTTTGAACGACATCATTGGTTTTAGCATGTCGTGTACTAGAAAACGGGAAAAAAATTCCAAGTGCGGTGAGATTGCAAAAAAAGTGCAATCCCACATTGGTTTTTTGTTTGGCTTTTTTGCTAGGTTCACCTGACCTGCCATTATGATTCTCCAGGTCAGTACGAGTTCATAGACACCTAACATGACTAGGTTATTTTTTATCTAAGTGGTGAAAAAAAAATCCAAACTTTGCTAAAAAAAAAAAAAAAAATTGCGCCATTTTCCGATACTCGTAGCGTCTCCATTTTTCATGATCTGGGGTCGGTTGAGGGCTTATTTTTTGCGTGCCGAGATGACGTTTTTAATGACACCATTTTGGTGCAGATACGTTCTTTTGATCGCCCGTTATTGCATTTTAATGCAATGTCGCGGCGACCAAAAAAACGTAATTCTGGCGTTTCGAATTTTTTTCCCGCTATGCTGTTTAGCGATCAGGTTAATACTTTTTTTTAATTGATAGATCGGGCGATTCTGAGCGCGGCGATACCAAATATGCGTAGATTTGATATTTTTTTTATTGATTTATTTTGATTGGGGCGAAAGGGGGGTGATTTAAACTTTTATGTTTTTTTTATTTTTTTCACATTTTTTTAAACTTTTTTTCTTAACTTTTGCCATGCTTCAATAGCCTCCATGGGAGGCTAGAAGCTGGCACAGCACGATCGGCTCTGCTACATAGCAGCGATCTGCTGATCGCTGCTATGTAGCAGAAATGGAGGTGTGCTGTGAGCGCCGACCACAGGGTGGCGCTCACAGCCACCGCTCATCAGTAACCATAGAGGTCTCTGGGACCTCTATGGCTACAATATACAAGCATCGCCGACCCCCGATCATGTGACGGGGGTCGGCGATGACGTCATTTACGGCCGCCCGGCCGGAAGCGGTAGTTAAATGCCACTGTCTGCGTTTGACAGCGGCATTTAACTAGTTAATAGGTGCGGGCAGATCGCGATTCTGCCCGCACCTATTGCGGGCACATGTCAGCTGTTCAAAACAGCTGACATGTCCCGGCTTTGATGCGGGCTCACCGCGGAGCCCTGCATCAAAGCAAGGGAGCCGGCATCGGACGGTATAGTACGTCCGATGCCGGTAAGGGGTTAAAAGCATATCTTCATCGATGGGTAACCCATCAATTTTACGAGGTAAGTCGGAAGTATCTCGTAGGTACGAGGGTAAATTAAGCACCAAATTTTTCAAAAAGCTGTCAACGTATTTACATAAATTTTCGACAAGACCACCCATGCCCAAGACTAGTGGCCTACCTGGGGATGTCGTTGCGTTCTGGTTCCGTGACAGTCAGAGCTTGCAGTAAATCTATTGAAATCAAAACCTTATTGTAGTGATTTTTGTACAATTGTATTCAATACAGTCTTGATTGAAAGAAGAGGATTATAAGTTAGTTTTATAACACGCTGAATCCCTAAGATGTTGAATGGCTTGTTTCATATATTTTACGAGGCCATATCACAATGTTACCTCCTTTGTCGGCCTGTTTAAAAATTATGTCCGGTATACTTTTTAACCTTTTAAGACTACATCTCTCTTGATGGGTAAGGTTATTCCTATGGTTAGTGTTTAGTATTTTTTTTAGTTCATTAATTACTGATTTGACAAAAACCAACCAGCGGACTGGACGACAAAGGGGGAAACCTAGTAGATTTGGGAAGAATTGCTGCTAGTATCGACTCTTTAATTCTGCAGTGTCCCAGAGATAAGAAAAAAGAGATGTGTTCCAGCTTCTTGTAATCCAAAAAATTATTAAAAAACGCGGCTTAAAAAACCATGGCAATGGCAAACTCCACATGGCAAGATATAGATACGAGTTTATAGTATATCAGAAAAGTGGCAGCACATATCGTCCCTATAAAAATAATCCTTTATTCTGGAATCATGTAAAACAACAAAGGCAGGAGGGAATGATGTGGACAGAACGTTAGGACGACAGCCGTTTCGCCCAGGTGTGCGTTTCTACGCGTCCCTGGGTGGAAAGGAGGTGGTGGGGCTCATATACAGGTAACAGCACAGAGCCACCCCAACTGTGACGTCATCCAGAATCAATGGAGACTACGATCCACCTACTGCACCTTTAGACTTTAAGACAACATACAAATACACATTTAAAAACTCTGTATACACCCTTTAGCCCGTTTCTACCATTGGATGTACTATTCCGTCCATGTGGGGTGGGCCCTACTTCCCATGGATGAAATAGTATGTCCAGCGCGATTAGCCGCGCTCACGGGGGAATCGCGGCCGGGTGTCAGCTGACTCTCGCAGCTGACATCCGGCACTATGTGCCAGGAGCGGTCATGGACTGCTCCTGGCACATTAACCCCCGGAACACTGTGATCAAACATGATCGCAGTGTTCCGGCGGCATAGGGAAGCATCGCGCAGGGAGGGGGCTCCCTGCGTGCGTCCCTGAGACCCTCGGAGCCATGCGATGTGATCGCGTTGCTCCGAGCGTCTCTTACCTCCTTGCAGGCCCCGGATCCGTGTCCTGCAGGTAGGTGGCTTACAGGCGCCTGCTCAGAGCGGGCGCCTGCTCAGAGCGGGCGCCTGTAAGCAACCTGGAGTGCTGCGTGTCAGATCGCTGATCTGACACAGTGCTCTGCAAAGTGTCAGATCGGCGATCTGACCCTGTAACATGATGCCCTCCAGAGGCAATGTTACAAAGTAAAAAATAAATGTTTGCATATGAAAAAAAAATGTATTTCCATTTTCCGGTTAGGGCTACAGTTAGGGTTGGGGCTGAGGTTAGGGTTTGGATTACATTTACGGTTGGGATTAGGGTTAGCGGTGTGTCAGGTTTAGGGGTGTGGTTGGGGTTAATGTTAGGGGTGTCTTTGGGTTAGGGTTTCAGTTAGAATTGGGGGTCGCCACTGTTTAGGCACATCAGGGGCTCTCCAAACACGACATGGCGTCCGATCTCAATTCCAGCCAATTCTGCGTTGAAAAAGTAAAACAGTGCTCCTTCCCTTCTAAGCTCTCCCGTGCGCCAAAGCGGGTTTACCCCAACATATGGGGTGTCAGCATCCTCAGGACAAATTGGACAACAACTTTTGGTGTCCAGTTTCTCTTGTTACCCTTGGGAAAATAAAAATTTGGGGGGCTAAAACATTTTTGTGGGAAAAAAAAAAGATTTTTATTTTCACTCATCTGCGTTTTAAACTGTAGTGAAACACTAAACCAGGGATTCAAGCTTCAGGAGGCTAATTTGCATATTCCAGGTGCCTTCTGGGAGAAGCGAAGTCTCCCTAAGCTAGAAGATCGTTGGGTACAGCCGGGACCAGCTGCTTCGAAAGCATCACCAAACCAGGGATTCAAGCTTCAGGAGGCTAATTTGCATATTCCAGGTGCCTTCTGGGAGAAGCGAAGTCTCCCTAAGCTAGAAGATCGTTGGGTACAGCCGGGACCAGCTGCTTCGAAAGCATCACCAAACCAGGGATTCAAGCTTCAGGAGGCTAATTTGAATATTCCAGGTGCCTTCTGGGAGAAGCGAAGTCTCCCTAAGCTAGAAGATCGTTGGGTACAGCCGGGACCAGCTGCTTCGAAAGCATCACCAAACCGAATTTTTGCCTGTAGGACATTATTGCAAGAGAGCTTGGCTGAGTAGATTACACAAGAAGGAAAACACACAGCAAGTCAGCAGGATCTAGGAGCAACATGGCAGATGTGACAACCTACATGGTGAGCTGCAGCATGTGCTACATGTTCACAGATCGACCAGAAGAAGAATCCAATTTCACCTGTCAGAAGTGTAGACTAGTGGCCCTTTTAGAAGAAAAGGTGCGGGGTCTGGAAGAAAGAATAGCAACTTTGAAACTCATCAAAGAGAATGAAGACTTTCTAGACAGAACAGAAGCATCTCTACTGGTCACAGAAGGTGAAAAAAGTGTCAGAGAACCTCCAAAAGCAGATGAGTGGAAGCATGTGACCAAAAGAAGCAAGAAGACCATGGAGAAATCACCAACCACACAACTGAAGAACCGATATCAAATCTTTGTAGAGGATGAAGATGGCACACCTAAGAATGAAGCAATACCAGCAAGCAAAAAAGAAAAGGGCACACAGCAACAAGTGACAGCAAAAAGTACAGCCAAGAAGCAACAAAGAGTGGTGGTGGTGGGAGACTCACTACTGAGAGGCACAGAAGCAGCCATCTGCAGACCGGACATAACTGCAAGAGAAGTATGCTGCCTTCCAGGTGCGATGATCAAGGATGTGACCGATAGGATACCAAAGCTCTTCAGCTCCAAGGACGTCCACCCATTTCTTCTGATACATGTTGGCACCAATGACACGGCAAGGAAAGACCTACCGACAATCTGCAAGGACTTTGAAGAGTTGGGGAAGAAAGTAAAGGAACTGGATGCACAGGTAGTTTTTTCTTCTATCCTTCCAGTAGACGGGCATGGCACCAGGAGATGGAACAGGATCCTTGATGCAAACAACTGGCTAAGACGATGGTGCAGACAACAAGGATTCGGATTCCTGGACCACGGTGTGAATTACTGGTATGATGGACTCCTCGCCAGAGACGGACCACACCTCAACAAACCTGGGAAACACACATTCGCCAGAAGACTCGCTACACTCATCAGGAGGGCGTTAAACTAGAAGAAGAGGGGACGGGAAGAAAAACATTAGACTCGAACAAAGACGACCCAGGAAAACATACTCTGAAGGGAGGTAAGAACATTTCTAAAACAATCCACAGTGAGGAGATTGGAACAAAACAAAATCCTCTAAACTGCATGCTCGCAAACGCCAGAAGCCTGACAAACAAGATGGAAGAACTAGAAGCAGAAATATCTACAGGTAACTTTGACATAGTGGGAATAACCGAGACATGGTTAGATGAAAGCTATGACTGGGCAGTCAACTTACAGGGTTACAGTCTGTTTAGAAAGGATCGTAAAAATCGGAGAGGAGGAGGGGTTTGTCTCTATGTAAAGTCTTGTCTAAAGTCCAATTTAAGGGAGGATATTAGCGAAGGGAATGAGGATGTCGAGTCCATATGGGTTGAAATTCATGGAGGGAAAAATGGTAACAAAATTCTCATTGGGGTCTGTTACAAACCCCCAAATATAACAGAAAGCATGGAAAGTCTACTTCTAAAGCAGATAGATGAAGCTGCAACCCATAATGAGGTCCTGGTTATGGGGGACTTTAACTACCCGGATATTAACTGGGAAACAGAAACCTGTGAAACCCATAAAGGCAACAGGTTTCTGCTAATAACCAAGAAAAATTATCTTTCACAATTGGTGCAGAATCCAACCAGAGGAGCAGCACTTTTAGACCTAATACTATCTAATAGACCTGACAGAATAACAAATCTGCAGGTGGTCGGGCATTTAGGAAATAGCGACCACAATATTGTGCAGTTTCACCTGTCTTTCACTAGGGGGACTTGTCAGGGAGTCACAAAAACACTGAACTTTAGGAAGGCAAAGTTTGACCAGCTTAAAGATGCCCTTAATCTGGTAGACTGGGACAATATCCTCAGAAATAAGAATACAGATAATAAATGGGAAATGTTTAAGAACATCCTAAATAGGCAGTGTAAGCGGTTTATACCTCGTGGGAATAAAAGGACTAGAAATAGGAAAAACCCAATGTGGCTAAACAAAGAAGTAAGACAGGCAATTAACAGTAAAAAGAAAGCATTTGCACTACTAAAGCAGGATGGCACCATTGAAGCTCTAAAAAACTATAGGGAGAAAAATACTTTATCTAAAAAACTAATTAAAGCTGCCAAAAAGGAAACAGAGAAGCACATTGCTAAGGAGAGTAAAACTAATCCCAAACTGTTCTTCAACTATATCAATAGTAAAAGAATAAAAACTGAAAATGTAGGCCCCTTAAAAAATAGTGAGGAAAGAATGGTTGTAGATGACGAGGAAAAAGCTAACATATTAAACACCTTCTTCTCCACGGTATTCACGGTGGAAAATGAAATGCTAGGTGAAATCCCAAGAAACAATGAAAACCCTATATTAAGGGTCACCAATCTAACCCAAGAAGAGGTGCGAAACCGGCTAAATAAGATTAAAATAGATAAATCTCCGGGTCCGGATGGCATACACCCACGAGTACTAAGAGAACTAAGTAATGTAATAGATAAACCATTATTTCTTATTTTTAGTGACTCTATAGCGACAGGGTCTGTTCCGCAGGACTGGCGCATAGCAAATGTGGTGCCAATATTCAAAAAGGGCTCTAAAAGTGAACCTGGAAATTATAGGCCAGTAAGTCTAACCTCTATTGTTGGTAAAATATTTGAAGGGTTTCTGAGGGATGTTATTCTGGATTATCTCAATGAGAATAACTGTTTAACTCCATATCAGCATGGGTTTATGAGAAATCGCTCCTGTCAAACCAATCTAATCAGTTTTTATGAAGAGGTAAGCTATAGGCTGGACCACGGTGAGTCATTGGACGTGGTCTATCTCGATGTTTCCAAAGCGTTTGATACCGTGCCGCACAAGAGGTTGGTACACAAAATGAGAATGCTTGGTCTGGGGGAAAATGTGTGTAAATGGGTTAGTAACTGGCTTAGTGATAGAAAGCAGAGAGTGGTTATAAATGGTATAGTCTCTAACTGGGTCGCTGTGACCAGTGGGGTACCGCAGGGGTCAGTATTGGGACCTGTTCTCTTCAACATATTCATTAATGATCTGGTAAAAGGTTTACACAGTAAAATATCGATATTTGCAGATGATACAAAACTATGTAAAGCAGTTAATACAAGAGAAGATAGTATTCTGCTACAGATGGATCTGGATAAGTTGGAAACTTGGGCTGAAAGGTGGCAGATGAGGCTTAACAATGATAAATGTAAGGTTATACACATGGGAAGAGGGAATCAATATCACCATTACACACTGAACGGGAAACCACTGGGTAAATCTGACAGGGAGAAGGACTTGGGGATCCTAGTTAATGATAAACTTACCTGGAGCAGCCAGTGCCAGGCAGCAGCTGCCAAGGCAAACAGGATCATGGGGTGCAGTAAAAGAGGTCTGGATACACATGATGAGAGCATTATACTGCCTCTGTACAAATCCCTAGTTAGACCGCACATGGAGTACTGTGTCCAGTTTTGGGCACCGGTGCTCAGGAAGGATATAATGGAACTAGAGAGAGTACAAAGGAGGGCAACAAAATTAATAAAGAGGATGGGAGAACTACAATACCCAGATAGATTAGCGAAATTAGGATTATTTAGTCTAGAAAAAAGACGACTGAGGGGCGATCTAATAACCATGTATAAGTATATAAGGGGACAACACAAATATCTCGCTGAGGATCTGTTTATACCAAGGAAGGTGATGGGCACAAGGGGGCATTCTTTGCGTCTGGAGGAGAGAAGGTTTTTCCACCAACATAGAAGAGGATTCTTTACTGTTAGGGCAGTGAGAATCTGGAATTGCTTGCCTGAGGAGGTGGTGATGGCGAACTCAGTCGAGGGGTTCAAGAGAGGCCTGGATGTCTTCCTGGAGCAGAACAATATTGTATCATACAATTATTAGGTTCTGTAGAAGGATGTAGATCTGGGTATTTATTATGATGGAATATAGGCTGAACTGGATGGACAAATGTCTTTTTTCGGCCTTACTAACTATGTTACTATGTTACTTGGGGATTCAAAGTTCTCACAACACATCTAGATAAGTTCCTTGGAGGGTCTAGTTTCCAATATGGAGTCACTTGTGGCGGGTTTCTATTGTTTAGGTACATCAGGGGCTCTGCAAATGCAGCGTGACGCATGCATACCAATCCATCTAAGTCTGTGTTCCAAATGGCGCTCCTTCCCTTCTGAGCTCTGCCAAACGCCCAAATGGTGGTTCCCCTACACATATGGGGTATCAGCGTACTCAGGACAAATTGGACAACAACTTTTGGGGTCCAATTTCTCCTGTTACTCTTGGGAAAATACAAAACTGGGGCCTAAAATATATTTTTTGTGGAAAAAATTTATTTTTTTATTTTCACGGCTCTGCGTTATAAAGTGTAGTGAAACACTTGGGGGTTCAAAGCTCTCACAACACATCTAGATAAGTTCCTTAGGGGGTCTACTTTCCAAAATGGTGTCACTTGTGGGGGGTTTCAATGTTTAGGCACATCAGGGGCTCTCCAAACGCAACATGGTGTCCCATCTCAATTCCAGTCAATTTTGCATTGAAAAGTCAAATGGCGCTCCTTCGCTTCCGAGCTCTGCATTGCGCCCTAACAGTGGTTTACCCCCACATAAGGGGTATCGGTGTACTCAGGACAAATTGTACAACAACCTTTGGGGTCCATTTTCTCCTGTTACCCTTGGTAAAATAAAACAAATTGGAGCTGAATGAAATTTTTTGTGTAGAAAAGTTAAATGCTCATTTTTATTTAAACATTCCAAAAATTCCTGTGAAACACCTGAAGGGTTAATAAACTTCTTAAACGTGGTTTTGTGCACCTTGAGGGGTGCAGGTTTTAGAATGGTGTCACACTTGGGTATTTTCTATCATATAGACCCCTCAAAATGACTTCAAATGAGATGTGGTCCCTAAACAAAATGGTGTAAAAATAAGAAATTGCTGGTCAACTTTTAACCCTTATAACTCCCTAACAAAAAAAATTTTGGTTCCAAAATTGTGGGAAATGTTAGGTATTAAGTATTTTGTGTGACAAATCTCTGTGATTTAATTGTATAAAAATTCAAAGTTTGAAAATTGAGAAATTTTCAAAATATTAATTTTTTTCACAAATAAACGCAGGTAATATCAAAGAAATTTTACTGCTATCATGAATTAAAATATGTCACGAGAAAACAATGTCAGAATCACCGGGATCCGTTGAAATGTTCCAGAGTTATAACCTCATAAAGGGACAGTGGTTAGAATTGTAAAAATTGGCCTGGTCATTAACGTGCAAACCACCCTTGGGGGGTAAAGGGGTTAAGGACTTTCCTAGTGGTCCAATAGGAACTGTTTCAGGACCTGCACATGTGACCCCCGATCTCCTCTCGGGATGATATGCTGAGGAGAGATTCAACTCAATACTGAGTAGATGACAAAGTTCTCTCCAGAATCGAGACGCAAACTGGGGACCCCGGTCACTGACAATTTTGTCCGGCATACCATGTAGGCGAAAGCTATGTTTGATAAACGCTGCCAGAGCCCGTGCAGAAGGTAACCGTGGAACGGGCACCAAGTGCACCATTTTGGAAAAATGGTCAGTGATCACTCAAATAATGTTGCAGCTACAAAACTTGGGTAAGCCCACCACAAAATCCATCCCGACCATCTCCCGGGGCCTGTGTGCCAACGGCAGGGGGTAAAGCAACCCAGCTGGCCATTGACGAGGAGACTTTTTCTTGGCGCAGGAGACACATGCCCGAACATAGTCTGCGACATCTCAGGCGATATGCGGCCACCAGTATGTCTTCGCCAGTAACTCAGATGTCCTTTTGGACCCAAAATGTCCACCCACCCTGGACGAGTGAGCTCAAGAGAGAACCTCCGGACGCAGACTGGATGATACAAAAGTCTTGTCCGGGGGCACAGACTCTAGCGAAACCGGGGCCACAGTTCTCAGGCTCTCGGTAGGGACAATAAGCCGAGGATCTTTTTCCTCCTCAGATGATACAACAGAGCAAGAGAGAGCGTCGGCATGAATGTTCTTCTCCCCAGAAAGAAAATGCAGGGTGAAATGGAACTGGGAGAAGAACAAGGACCATCTGGCCTGGCGAGAATTTAACCGCTGGGCTGTCTGCAAGTAGACCAAATTCTTGTTGTCTGTGAATTGCTTGGAAGGGAAAGCGAGCCCCCTCCAGAAGATGTCTCCACTCTGAGATGGCCAACTTCATTGCTAGCAACTCCCTGTCCCCGATGGAATAATTCCGCTGGTGTGAAGGTCTTGGAAAAGAAGAAGCAAGGATTCTTCCGACCTTGAGCATCCTTTTGGAAAAGGACTGCTCCAGCACCAACGGATAAGGCATCCACCTCCAATATAAATGGCTTATCTACATCAAGGCGATGTAAGATGGGATCGCTAGCAAAATGAGGCTTAATTGAAGTGAAGGCCTTGGAGACCTCCTCAGACCACAATTTGGGATTTGCTCCCTTCTTGGTGAGGGCTACCAAGGGAGCTACCAAAGTTGAGAAATGAGGGATGAACTGGCAATAATAGTTAATGGACCCCATAAAGCGCTGCACCGCTTTAAAGAGAATGGGGTTCTTGCCAGTCCATCACAGCCTGTAGTTTGGCAGTATCCATAGCCAATCCCTGGACAGAGATGATATAGCCCAGGAAAGGTAAAGACTCCTGCTCAAACACACATTTTTCCAACTTTGCGTAGAGGGAATTTGCCCGTAAGAGGTCGAAGACTCTGCCAACATCTCCGGTGGGAGTCAATATCTGGAGAGAAGATGAGAATATCATCCAGATAGACTACGACCGAGGTGGAGAGCATATCCCAGAAAATATCGTTAACAAAGTCTTGGAAAACGGCTGGGGCATTACAGAGCCCGAACCAGGTATTCATAGGGCCCATCCCTGGTGTTAAAAGCCAAAGGATAACATAGTTGACAGCACATCAGACACATAGATGCAAGTCCTAGTTCCACTGGACCCCCATGGACAGCGTACATACCAAAAAAGCAATGAAGGACAGCTGTCATTATCCCAATGGTAGGGGATCACAAAAGGACAAGCACATACGTAGTTATGAAAACAGAATCAGCAAAAATGAGGCCCGCTAAAGCTAGATAGCAGAGGATACAAAAGTGAACTGCGCGGTCAGCGAAAAACCCTACAAAAAACCATCCTGAAATTACTTGAACTCATGTGCCAACTCATGGAACATGAGGAGTAATTTCAGCCCACTAGAGCAACCAGCAGCAAGGATTCACATATCTGCAAGCTGGACTAAGACAAAAATTAAGCAAAACGTGGAACAGGAAAATCAAAACTTAGCTTGTCCTGAAGATTTCAGAAGCAGGTAGCAGAGGTAAAAAGACCCACTGATTACATTGATAGCCGGCGAGGAAATGACAAGAAAGCCAGGTTAAATAGGAAACTCCCATAACCTGATGGAACAGGTGGAAACCAGAGACCGCAGAGAACACAAGTCACCCAGTACCATCAGTAACCACCAGAGGGAGCCCAAAAACAGAACTCACAACAGTACCCCCCCCTTGAGGAGGGGTCACCGAACCCTCACGAGAACCACCAGGGCGACCAGGATGAGCCCTATGAAATGCACGGACCAAATCGACAGCATGAACATCAGAGGCAACCACCCAAGAATTATCCTCCTGACCATAACCCTTCCACTTGACCAAATACTGGAGTTTCCGTCTGGAAACACGGGAATCCAAGATCTTCTCCACAACATACTCCAATTCACCCTCCACCAGCACCGGAGCAGGAGGCTCAAGCGAAGGAACAACAGGTACCTCATACTTCCGCAACAACGACCGATGGAACACATTATGAATAGCAAACGATGCCGGGAGATCCAAACGAAACGACACAGGGTTAAGAATTTCCAAGATCCTATAGGGACCGATGAACCGAGGCTTGAACTTAGGAGAAGAGACCTTCATAGGAACAAAACGAGAAGACAACCACACCAAGTCCCCAACAAGAAGTCGAGGACCCACGCGGCGACGGCGATTAGCAAACTGCTGAGCCCTCTCCTGGGACAACTTCAAATTGTCCACCACATGACTCCAAATCTGATGCAACCTATCCACCAACATGTCCACTCCAGGACAATCAGAAGGCTCCACCTGACCAGAGGAAAAACGAGGATGAAACCCCGAATTACAAAAGAAAGGAGAAACCAAGGTAGCAGAACTAGCCCGATTATTAAGGGCAAACTCGGCAAGCGGCAAAAAGGTAACCCAGTCATCGTGATCAGCAGAAACAAAACACCTTAAATAAGTTTCTAAAGTCTGATTAGTTCGTTCCGTCTGGCCATTCGTCTGGGGATGGAATGCAGACGAAAAGGACAAATCAATGCCCATCTTAGCACAGAACGTCCGCCAAAATCTAGACACAAACTGGGATCCCCTGTCAGAAACGATGTTCTCCGGAATCCCATGCAAACGGACCACGTTTTGAAAAAACAAAGGGACCAACTCAGAGGAGGAAGGTAACTTAGGCAAGGGTACCAGATGAACCATCTTAGAAAAGCGGTCACACACAACCCAGTTGACGGACATTTTTTGAGAGACAGGGAGATCCAAAATAAAGTCCATGGAAATGTGCGTCCAAGGCCTCTTCGGGATAGGCAAAGGTGACAACAATCCACTGGCCCGAGAACAGCAAGGCTTAGCCCGAGCGCAAACTCCACAAGACTGCACGAAAGAACGCACATCCCTGGACAAGGAAGGCCACCAAAAAGACCTGGCCACCAAGTCTCTAGTACCAAATATTCCAGGATGACCTGCCAACGCAGAAGAATGGACCTCGGAGATGACTCTACTGGTCCAATTATCCGGAACAAACAGTCTTTCCGGCGGACAACGATCAGGTTTATCCGCCTGAAACTCCTGCAAAGCACGTCGCAAGTCTGGGGAGACAGCCGACAAAATCACCCCATCCCTAAGGATACCAGTGGGCTCAGAATTTCCAGGGGAGTCAGGCACAAAACTCCTAGAAAGAGCATCCGCCTTCACATTCTTTGAACCTGGCAGGTATGAAACCACAAAATTGAAACGGAAAAAAAACAGTGACCAACGAGCCTGTCTAGGATTCAGACGCTTGGCAGACTCAAGGTACATCAGATTTTTGTGATCAGTCAAGACCACCACACGATGTCTAGCACCCTCAAGCCAATGACGCCACTCCTCAAATGCCCACTTCATGGCCAAAAGCTCCCGATTACCAACATCATAATTCCGTTCAGCGGGCGAAAATTTTCTAGAAAAGAACGCACATGGCTTCATCACTGAGCCATCGGAGCTTCTCTGTGACAAAACCGCCCCCGCTCCGATCTCGGAAGCATCAACCTCAACCTGAAAAGGAAGCGACGTATCTGGCTGACGCAACACAGGAGCAGAAGAAAATCGGCGCTTAAGTTCCTGAAAGGCCTCCACAGCCGCAGGAGACCAATCAGCAACATCAGCACCCTTCTTAGTCAAATCCGTCAAAGGCTTAACAACACTAGAAAAATTAGTTATGAAGCGACGATAAAAATTAGCAAAGCCCAAGAACTTCTGTAGACTCTTAAGAGATGTAGGCTGCGTCCAGTCACAAATAGCCTGAACCTTGACAGGATCCATCTCAATAGTAGAAGGGGAAAAAATATACCCCAAAAAAGAAATCTTCTGGACTCCAAAGAAACATTTAGAACCTTTTACAAACAAAGAATTGGCCCGGAGGACCTGAAACACCTTCCTGACCTGCTGAACATGAGACTCCCAGTCATCAGAAAAAAACAAAACATCATCCAAATACACGATAATAAATTTATCCAGATATTCACGGAAAATATCGTGCATAAAAGACTGGAAGACAGAAGGAGCATTAGAAAGTCCAAAAGGCATCAACAAATACTCGAAATGGCCCTCAGGCGTATTAAATGCGGTTTTCCACTCATCACCCTGCCTTATCCGCACAAGATTATACGCACCCCGAAGATCAATCTTAGTGAACCATTTAGCCCCCGTAATGCGAGCAAACAAATCAGTCAACAATGGCAAAGGATACTGATATTTGACTGTAATCTTATTCAAAAGACGATAATCTATGCAAGGCCTCAAGGAACCATCTTTTTTGGCCACGAAAAAAAAACCTGCTCCCAAAGGGGACGAAGATGGACGGATATGTCCCTTTTCCAAGGACTCCTTAACATAATTCCGCATAGCAGTATGCTCTGGCACTGACAGATTGAACAAACGACCTTTAGGGAATTTACTGCCAGGAATCAAATCTATAGCACAATCGCAATCCCTGTGAGGAGGAAGCGAACTGAGCTTAGGCTCCTCAAAAACCTCCCGATAATCAGACAAAAATACCGGAACCTCAGAAGGAGTAGATGAAGCGATAGAAATCGGAGATGCATCATCATGAACCCCCTGACATCCCCAGCTTAACACAGACATTGTTTTCCAGTCCAAGACTGGGTTATGAGTTTGTAACCATGGCAGACCAAGGACTAAGACATCATGTAAATTATACAGTACCAGGAAGCGAATCACCTCCTGATGAACGGGAGTCATACGCATGGTCACTTGTGTCCAGTACTGAGGTTTATTCATAGCCAAAGGTGTAGAGTCAATTCCTTTCAAAGGAATAGGAACTTCCAGAGGTTCCAGACTAAACCCACAGCGATTGGCAAATGACCAATCCATAAGACTCAGGGCAGCGCCTGAATCCACATAGGCATCGACGGAAATGGATGATAATGAACAAATCAGAGTCACAGACAGAATGAACTTAGACTGTAAAGTACCAATGGCAACAGACTTATCAACCTTTTTTGTGCGTTTAGAGCATGCTGATATAACATGAGCTGAATCACCACAATAAAAACAATCCATTTTTCCGCCTATAATTTTGCCGTTCACTTCTGGACTGAATTCTATCACATTGCATTATCTCAGGTGCCTGTTCAGAAGACACCGCCAAATGGTGCACAGGTTTGCGCTCCCGTAGACGCCGATCAATCTGAATAGCCATAGTCATGGACTCATTCAGACCTGTAGGCGCCGGGAACCCCACCATAACATCTTTAATGGCCTCAGAAAGGCCATCTCTGAATTTTGCAGCCAGGGCGCACTCATTCCACTGAGTAAGCACCGACCATTTCCGAAATTTCTGACAATATATTTCTGCTTCATCTTGCCCCTGAGAGAGAGCCAATAAAGCTTTTTCAGCCTGAATCTCTAGGTTAGGTTCCTCATAGAGCAAACACAATGCCAGAAAAAACGCATCCACATTGAGCAACGCAGGATCCCCTGGTGCCAATGCAAATGCCCAATTCTGAGGGTCACCCCGCAGGAAAGATATAACAATCTTGACCTGCTGAGCAGGGTCTCCAGAGGAGCGAGATTTCAAGGAAAGAAACAACTTGCAATTGTTCCTAAAATTCAGAAAACTAGATCTATCTCCAGAAAAAAACTCTGGGATAGGAATTCTAGGTTCAGACATAGGAGTATGTACAACAAAATCTTGTATATTTTGAACCTTAGCAGCAAGATTATTCAGGCTGGAAGCCAAACTCTGGACGTCCATGATAAACAGCTGAGGTCAGAGCCATTCAAGGATTAAGAGGAGGAAAGAAGCAGCCAGGCTGCAATTAAGGCTAGGCAGCAAACACTGAGGAGGGGAAAAAAAAAAAAAAAACTTCCTCAGACTACTTTTCCTCCTACTTCAGCCAAAACGATGACCAATTTTTTATGGCCGGCTATACTGTCATGATCCCAATGGTAGGGGATCACAAAAGGACAAGCACATACGTAGTTATGAAAACAGAATCAGCAAAAATGAGGCCCGCTAAAGCTAGATAGCAGAGGATACAAAAGTGAACTGCGCGGTCAGCGAAAAACCCTACAAAAAACCATCCTGAAATTACTTGAACTCATGTACCAACTCATGGAACATGAGGAGTAATTTCAGCCCACTAGAGCAACCAGCAGCAAGGATTCACATATCTGCAAGCTGGACTAAGACAAAAATTAAGCAAAACGTGGAACAGGAAAATCAAAACTTAGCTTGTCCTGAAGATTTCAGAAGCAGGTAGCAGAGGTAAAAAGACCCACTGATTACATTGATAGCCGGCGAGGAAATGACAAGAAAGCCAGGTTAAATAGGAAACTCCCATAACCTGATGGAACAGGTGGAAACCAGAGACCGCAGAGAACACAAGTCACCCAGTACCATCAGTAACCACCAGAGGGAGCCCAAAAACAGAACTCACAACAGACAGCATACAATCCAGGAAGACCCTTGTGGTTGAAACGTTGCACGTGGCAAATAAAAGAATTGGATTTTGATGTTTCACCTGGATTGGATGCTGTCCTTCATTGCTTTTTTGGTGTTAAAAGCCGTCTTCCATTCGTCCCCCTCACGGATGCAAATCAGGTTGTAAGCACCCCGCAGATCTAATTTAGTAAATACCCTTGCTCCCCGTAGCCTATCGAAGAGCTCAGATATCAGTGGCAAAGGTTACTTACTCTTAACGGTGATGACGTTAAGACCCCTGTAGTCTATGCATGGACGTAGTTCTCCATTCTTCTGCACGAAGAACAACCCCGCCCCTGCAGGTGACACTGATTTTCTAATGAACCCTCTTGCCAGATTCTCCTGGATGTATTGAGTCATTGCCTCCGTCTCCAGGAGAGATAACGGACAGACTCAACCCCGAGGAGGCTCTGCACCAGGCAAGAGGTCAAAAGGACAGTCATAGGGGCGGTGAGGCGGAAGGGTCTCCGTAGCCCTTTTGGAGAACACGTCCGCATAGGGACAATAGTGCTTGGGGAGAGAGGAAAGCTCTGCAGGTACCTCTGTTGTAGCAACCTGAACGCACTCCCTCTGACATCTACCCTCACAGGATTTATTCTATCCCAAAATTCTCCCTGAGGGCCACTCTATATGAGAATGGTAGCGTAGCCATGGTATCCCCAACAGGACCTCATCAATTCCCTCAGGAATGACCAATAGAGAGATAATCTCCTAATGTGATGGAGATATAGAAAGAGTGAAAGGAATGGTTTGGTCGACCCATTTGAGCGCAGTGTCGACCCATTTACCACTCGAATGGTTACTGGTTTGTCAAGCATCACCAGGGGTATTGCGTGTCTCTGGGCAAAAGTGGATGACATAAAATTACCCTCCTCTCCAGAGTCCATGCAAAGCTCTACCATAAGAGTGGATGGGCCTATGGTAATTGGCCCTTTGAAGAACAACTTAGAGGCAAACGTCGCCGTGTCTAGTGTACCTCCTCCTACTGCCATAAGACGCTGTTGTTTCCCCGACCGCTGAGGACACCTGGAGGCAAGATCTCCTGACTGCCGGCAAACATGACAGACCTTAAGTGCACGAGCGGACCGGGACCGCTCGTGACACCTCGATGGCCTCATGTGACTCCTCGATGGCCTCATGTGTTGCGCCTGGACCGGAGATTCCAAAGGTCTGGCGAAGGTGGGAGCCAGCCGAAACCTCTGCCTACACTGGGCTCGCTACAACCTTCGCTCGTGAAAACGAAGGTCGATGCGAGTTGATATAGCTATGAGCTCCTCCAGTGTGGCGGGAGTCTCCATAGTGGCCAAAGCGTCCTTC
The DNA here is from genome assembly GCF_032444005.1 of Ranitomeya imitator. Taxonomy (NCBI): domain Eukaryota; kingdom Metazoa; phylum Chordata; class Amphibia; order Anura; family Dendrobatidae; genus Ranitomeya; species Ranitomeya imitator. The sequence continues at coordinate 691,317,461 of NC_091285.1, forward strand.
ACATGGTCAGCCAACCCCCTCCAAAATACCAGGATGAGGGCTTTATCCGACAACTCCAGCTCAGACGCTAATGTCCGGAAGTGGATGGTAAAATGGCTGACCATGGATGAACCCTGAGCCAATGCCAGCAGTTGGAGCGCCGTATCATGGGTGACTTGGGGTCCCAAGAATACCAGTTTCAAAGTGCCCAGAAACCGAGGAACACTCTGCACCACATGATCATTGCGCTCCCACAGTGGCGTAGCCAACTCCAAAGCTCTGTCCGACAGGGAGAGATTATGAATCCCACCTTTGCCCGCTCTGGGAAAACGTGAAACCAGGAGCTCGAGATGTATACCACACTGGCTCACGAAACCCCTACAGGATTTACTGTCACCAGAGTATTTATCAGGCAGTGGGAGGTGAGATAAGGTCGGAACAGAGGTGGCAGTGGGTAAAGCTGCTGCAGCCACGCTAGCAGCCTGAATAGCTACTGCAGTAACATCCACCGCCGAGGTTGCACGCTCGAGAGATGCCAACCTGCCCTCCAGCAGCTGGATGTACCCCTGCAATCACTGTTCACCTGCCATAACTTAGCCTGATCCTGGTGCTAGTGTACTGTTAGGGTTGGCGGAACGCCCCGAACATATATTTATTAGAAGTAGTTGGTGCGTTCGCAACTCGGCATCCACCTTGCAGGAAAGAACCTGCTGCTAGATATGGCGGTACAATATAGTAGTATAAACGAACTCTTTTACTTTACAGATTCCGTTAGTAAAGAGAATGCTGTACCCTGTTAGCTCACAGGGGAACACAGCTAGTTAGTAGAGCAGATAGTGGTCATGCAGTCAAATGGAAACACGCAGCTCCTCTCCGGTGGAGCCGGAATTCTGATGGCTATACGCCAGCCCTGAATCCACTCACATGAAACTCCTCGCCGGAGGTGCCAGCATTCTAGGGGCTTATTTCAGCCGGGTCCCTGAATACACACACATGAAACTCCTCGCCGGAGGTGCCAGCATTCTAGGGGCTTATTTCAGCCTGGTCCCTGAATATACACACACATACGACCACACTGGCGCTGAGCTCATACATAAATTGACGCTAGCGCATGGCCGTGCGGACCTGCGAACATTTTATAGTTGCAGCTCTACAGAACCTTCCTGGAGGACCAATGGGAGCTGCTACAGGGCCTGAGCGTGTGACCCCCGACCTCCAATGAGAGGTCCTCCCGTGGGCATGCTCAGTGTGTACAAAGCAGGACTTAGTCCCAGAAAAGCCTGCTTGCCGCAAACCAGTAAAGGGTACAATAGCAGAGCCTGGAAAGGCAATAGTAACCCTTTGCACAATATCAGACTGAGTGAGACGCTGGACCAACGTCACTGCTGAGCAGGCTCCACTGCGGCTGATGCAGAATGGGAGACCGCAGCAGACATGGTTCGAGATTCCCCCTGTGCAGCGGTGGGAACTCGACTCCTAACAGTTTGTCCTCTATTCTAACAACCCCCTCTCAGTCTGTAGGTTTACTCAATTCCAGTGTCTGCACGTTCCAATGGTGTCTCGCGGCGATTGTACCCTGTGGTCAATCAGTGGACGCATCACTCTCCCCGCCTTCTAAGCAACCTCTTATATCTGTAGGAATTGAGTGTATTGTGCATTTTTTTTTAAATAACAAATTTAAGCCATTTTTCCTAAGGCGAAGACAGTGAAGCTGCCACTGATTGTCCACAGGGTTTGCATAATGACACTCACAAAATCGCCGCGAGAGACACCGTGCCGATACCATTGGAAGTATTAAAATCACATACTTGCAGTCACATGACGGTTCGCTTCCTGTGTGTGATGTGAGGAATCACAAATCTGCATTTACAAACAGTCACTACTGACTTGTTGTCCAGTCTTAAAAATCACCTTTAAGTACAAATATTAGTTACACTGTTTTTTTAGACATGACATGTTAAACTTTAGAAGCGTGTAGCATGCTCTTGTTTAGAACTCCATGTGGTTTGAAGTTCCTTTTTCATAATTCGAATTACATCAGCCACCATTTCTTGTTGAAAATCTTGTGATGTGGGCTCATATAAACATTTTGCAACCCAAGCTTTGCGTGCTTTTGACAATTCAAGATGGTATCTAGCACTGCCAGTGGAATCAGTTTCATTGTCAAACCTACAACCTGCAGTAACCACCGATCGACCAAACCGCTGCACGACCAGCTCTACCATCACCTACTGTATCCTCACCCATCCCTTGTAGATTGTGAGCCATCGCAGGCAGGATCCTCTCTCCTCCTGTTCAAGTTGTGACTTACCCCTCCTCACATGTAAAGCGCCATGGAATAAATGGCGCTATAATAATAAATAATAATAATGTGTCATGTTGAACCACAGCCTTCAATCTATCAACATTTCTATTGTGGTCCAAGGCCTCCAACTGGCTGCGAGCAATCATGCCATCAATAAAGAAATGTAAGGGTACCGTCACACAGTGAAATTTTGATCGCTACGACGGCACGATTCGTGACGTTCAAGCGATATATCCGTGACGTTCGAGCGATATCGCAATGTCTGACACGCTCCTGCGATCAGGGACCCCGCTGAGAATCGTACGTCGTAGCAGATCGTTTGAAACTTTCTTTCGTCGTCTAGTGTCCCGCTGTGGCGGCATGATCGCATGGTGTAACATATATCGTATACGATGTGCGCATAGTAACCAACGGCTTCTACATCGCACATACGTCATGAAATTATCGCTCCAGCGTCGTACATTGCAAAGTGTGACAGCAGTCTACGACGCTGGAGCGATATTGTTACGACGCTGGAGCGTCACGGATCGTACCGTTGTAGCGATCAAAATTTCACTGTGTGACGGTACCCTAAGCGCTTAAGCCAGTATCTTAAACATACGCTATGATACAATTCCAATTCTCCTGTGTGACAGAAGTAGTTGATCTGTCTTATGCCCCGTAGAAAATTTTTGCTCTTCGCTATTCCTTTCAACAGGGTCATGGCTATCGATGTAGGATCTAGCCATTGGGTATTGTCCAATTTCTCAGCAGTGCGTGGCAAATACTCACATGCAATATAGGGTTCAGAACCAGACCACTCATGGATATTTCTCACATGTTGCAACATTGATTCTATCGTAAAATCAGTTGGTCAGCATCTCTTCTGCAGGTACGCGAAGACCACCATAAATGGTTTTTGATTGGCTGTATCCAATGTGACAGTATTTCACCTTCCTTTTTTTTTGGATGCTGCTAGAATCTTGTTGCCCACTGACTTGGCCAGATGCCAAACATCAAATTGATGTTGAATATTTGGATATTTTTCCCACATTAGTTTACGTATTGCAATGTGTCGGTCAGTGGCGATAACCTGAATGTCAAGTTCTTGTTCAAGGAGGAAATTAACATTTTTTTCAAAGGCTATTTTTTCAAGGCAAACTGAAGGTGTTGGTGGAACCACCTGCTCAACAGAAAGACTGCAAATTTTCTTTGATTCTGTGTCCATCATAAAATATATGCAATATTTTGCACAGAATCCAGGGCTGTCTGACTGTCCATCTCCTGTTAGACACACCGAGGCTTTTTTCATATCTTCGAGTACGTTTCTTTGTACCAGGTTCCAGTGGTGATCTATTTCAAGGAAGATGTAATTTTTTTGATTTTTGAAATGTGTTGATTTTCCTATACTACACCTTTTTAGAGTAGTAAAGAAGTGCTTCATTCTTAAGAGAGCTTGAACCACTTAAAATGATTGCAGATTATATCAATACATTGCCCAGTGCCCTCAATCCAAGCTTGGGTTGGCTGTCCCACAGTTTAAAATGATGTCCATTTTCACACTGCACAAATATTGTTATCATGCTCCCAACTAATTTTCTTTTTAATTTGATCAATTTACTGAGGTGTCTGTTGACAAGGTACCTTAGAAATTAACAACCTCAAACAACAGTCAAAGACAAGATATACTTTTCAGCTGCATGGTTGTCATACTGAAATTGTAAGTCTTCAAAATCTTTGTCTTCTGTATCCTCATCACTGTCCTCAGAAAAAATACCCTCATTTTCCTCAGCACAATGTGAACAATGAAAAGATTCGTCACGTGGGTCAACATAAGTGGTGCCACTTTGCTCAATTGTACTATCACGCACATCTTCAGTTTGTGGGGACATTTCTAGTACTACAACTTCTTGCATTGGAGATAGTGGCAAAAATCCTTCCTCCAATGCTGAAAACAGCTCACCCGATTGTTGTCCATGTTCCTTTTGGTTTGAATGTTCTGCAATTTGATAAGCACAGTAATCATGGTCAACCAAACCTGATGATTGAACAGTGGGAATAAAATATTTTAATGGTGTAGATGTTAATTGTGATGTTCTTGACAAGGACACTTCAAAATCCATCTCATCATATTCCAATACATCTTTACAAGGCTTTTCTTTATGAACAGCACTGGGTGCACTTAAGTCAAGTTGTATTTGTTTCTTAGTGGAACCCTGTGTATCTGTTTTAGGTTGGGACTCATTTTTTTCCATGTCTGAGTCACTAATTGACTCACATACCCATGTTAGTGGTTCAAAAACAGTCATTATTTGAGTTTGTTGAAGGACCCATTTTGCACATAGTGCGTCTATTTCTTTTTGAAAAATGTGCGTCGTTCTTGGTCGCTTAAATTTCTAATGCTCTGTGTTCACAGCAAATGATCGTCTGTTAGGCACTTTAGCAATGTGTAGTGCAAGGCTGTCTGAAGATTCACTAGTAGGGTTGAGCGAAACGGGTCGTTCATTTTCAAAAGTCGCCGACTTTTGGCAAAGTCGGGTTTCATGAAACCCGACCCGACCCCTGTGCGGGGTCGGCCATGCGGTACGCGACTTTCGCGCCAAAGTCGCGTTTCAATGACGAGTTCAGCGCCATTTCTCAGCCAATGAAGGTGAACGCAGAGTGTGGGCAGCGTGATGACATAGGTCCTGGTCCCCACCATCTTAGAGAAGGGCATTGCAGTGATTGGCTTGCTGTCTGCGGCGCCACAGGGGCTATAAAGAGGCGTTCCCGCCGACCGCCATCTTACTGCTGCTGATCTGAGCTTAGGGAGAGGTTGCTGCCGCTTCGTCAGAAGCAGGGATAGCGTTGGGCAGGGTCCATTAACCACCAAACCGCTTGTGCTGTAGCGATTTCCACTGTCCAACACCACCTTCGGTTTGCAGGGACAGTGGAGGCTACATTTTATTTTACTCAGTGCTGTAGCTCATTGGGCTGCCCTAGAAGGCTCCCTGATAGCTGCATTGCTGTGTGTACGCCGCTGTGCAAACCAACTGCTTTTTTCAAAGCACAAATCCTCTTGTTCCTTCCTTTCTGCACAGCTATCTTTTTTGTTTGTCCACACTTTTTATTTCATTTGTGCATCAGTCCACTCCTTATTGCTGCCTGCCATACCTGGCTGAGATTACTGCAGGCAGGGAGATAGTAATTGTAGGACAGTCCCTGTTTTTTTTTTTTTTTTGTGGGAGATTAAGATTGGCAATTTGGCATTTCTGCTAGAGTGCCATCCCTGTGTGTGCCATCTCTCTCACATAGTGGGCCATAGAAAGCCTTTTCATTTTTCTGTTTTTTTTTTGTGGGAGATTAAGATTGGCAATTTGGAATTTCTGCTAGAGTGCCATCCCTGTGTGTGCCATCTCTCTCACATAGTGGGCCATAGAAAGCCTTTTCATTTTTCTGTTTTTTTTTGTGGGGTTTATAAATTCTCCCTGATAACAAAAAATACAGTGGGAGATTAATATTGGCCTTTGGGCTTGTGTGCCAGTCCTGAGTGTGCCATCTCTCTCTCAAATAGTGGGCCATAGAAAGCCTATTAATTTTTCTTTTTTATTGGGTTTCTAAATACTCCCAGAAAAAATAAAAAAAAATCAGTGGGAGATTAATATTGCCCTTTCTGCTTGTGTGCCACTCCTGACTCCTGGGTGTGCCATCTCTCAACCACTGGGCCATAGAAAGGCTATTTTTTTTTGTTGATTTGGTTTCTAAATTCTACCTGAAAAAATCAATAAATCAATCAGTGGGAGATAAATATTGGCCTCTGGGCTTGTGTGCCACTCCTGACTCCTGTGTGTGCCATCTCTCACTCAGTGGGCCATAGAAAGCCTTTTTTTTTTTTTTTTTTTTTTTGTTGATTTGGTTTCTAAATTCTACCTGAAAAAATCAATAAATCAATCAGTGGGAGATAAACATTGGCCTCTGGGCTTGTGTGCCACTCCTGACTCCTGTGTGTGCCATCTCTCACTCAGTGGGCCATAGAAAGCCTATTTTTTTTTTTTTTTGTTGATTTGGTTTCTAAATTCTACCTGAAAAAATCAATAAATCAATCAGTGTGTTAGGTCTCGAGTTCCCACTTCTGCACAGGGGGAATCTCGGGCCGTCTCCGCTGCGGTCTACCATTCCTATCCAGCCGCAGTGGAGTCTGCTCAGCAGGGACGTTGGTCCTAGCGTCTTACTCGGTCTCGCTCTGTCTCGCTCTGTCTCGCTCTGTGCAGAGAGTTACAGCTGCTTCTTCAGCTCCTGCCATTAAAGTCAGTGCTGGTCAGCAACGAGCGGACTTCTCTGGGACTAAGTCCTTATTTGCGCACACTGAGCATGCCTAGGGCAAGATCTCCCGTTGGAGATCGAGGGTCATGTGCTCAGGCTCTACAGCGCATTCCATTGGTCCTCTTGGCAGGTCTTGGAAGGGCAAAGTTTCTGTGGCCACTTCCTGTCCTGCAACTATATAAACTGCGCATGACCGCACGGCCATGCGCTAGTGTACAATTATTATGTGTGTGTGTAGATGGATGTATGTCGATGGATGAAAGCTCCTAAGTATCCCTCCCTAGAGTTGTTGACTGCTCGCGGATGATGGTAGCTCTCTAGCGCCCGACTATCCATCTGTATGTTACACACATCACAGCGTCCTATAGCTGTGCCTGCCAGTACGGCGCCGTGCGCTTGCCTTGCGCTTTCCATACCCAAGCCTGGGTGGTTAGTGGCGTCCGTCAGTGCGGCATCGCACGCACTCTTGTGCTCATTTATTACTAATAAGGTTCATTACACACCCAGTTGCGGTGTTGTGCCAGCAAGGGTCTAATCGGACTTCAATCCCTTTCGGGGTTAAGTTCGCTGACTACTTCCTCGCGCTCTATGTGCGGTACCGCGGTCCTGTGACTTAACAGGATCGCTTTCTTCACGTTGGGTGAGGTTTAACCCACGTGTTTATACTTTTAGTACCGCCATATAGTCTGTCATTCACTAGCAGCGGGTTTCGCCTGCACGGTGGACCCCGGACTGCGAACGCATCTATATCATCTTACTTGGTGCGTTCCGCCAGTCCTAACATTACACTAGCGCCAGGGTCTGGCTAGTGATGACAGACAAACAGCAATCCTTCCGGTATATCCAGCAGCTGGAGGGTAGGTTGGCGGCTCTCGAGAGCGCAACCTCAGCTGTGGATGTGACCGCAGTTGCTGTACAGGCTGCCAGCGTGGCTGCAGCAACTTTGTCCATTGCCACCCCTGTTCCGACATTTTCTCGCCTCCCGCTGCCAGAAAAATTTTCTGGTGATAGCAAATTTTGTAGGGGATTTGTGAGTCAGTGCTCTATTCATCTTAGCAAATTTTGTAGGGGATTTGTGAGTCAGTGCTCTATTCATCTTGAGCTCCTGGCTGCACGCTTCCCCACAGAGCGGGCTAAGGGGATTTATTGTATCTCTATTGTCGGACAGGGCGTTGGAATGGGCTACGCCGCTGTGGGAGCGTGGCGATCATGTGGTGCAGAGTGCTCCGCTGTTTTTGAGCACTCTGAAACAGGTCTTTTTAGGACCTCAAGTCACCCATGATACTGCGCTCCAACTGCTGGCATTAACTCAGGGTGAGTCCTTGGTCAGTCATTTTGCCGTTCAATTCCGCACTTTAGCATCTGAGCTGGAATGGTCGGATAAAGCTCTTATCCCCATATTTTGGAGGGGCTTGGCTGACCACGTAAAGGACGCTCTGGCCACTAGGGAGATTCCTACCACACTGGAGGAGTTAATAACAGTCTCCACTCGAATTGATCTCCGTTTTAACGAGCGGAGGTTAGAGCGAGCCCAGTGTAGGCAGAGGTTTCGGCTGGCTCCTACTTTCGCCAAACCTCTGGAATCTCCGGTCCTGGTTCCTGAGTCACATGAGGCCAGAGAAGGGTCACAAGCGGGATCTAAGTCCCGGACTGCTTGTGCACTCAGGGTCTGTCATGTTTGCCAGCAGTCAGGACATCTAGCCACCAGATGTCCTCAGCGGTCGAGGAAACGTCAGCGTCTAGTGGTCGTAGGTGGAGGTACACTAGACACGGCAACGTTTGCCTCTAAATTGTCCTTTAAGGGGACAATTACTATAGGCTCATTCTCCCACTCAGTAGAGCTCTGCGTGGATTCTGGGGCGGAGGGCAATTTTATGTCTTCTGCCTTCGCCCAACGTCACGCAATACCCCTGGTTATGCTAGCTCAACCTGTAACGGTACGAGTGGTGAATGGGTCGACACTGCCCTCACAGATAACACACCAGACCATCCCTTTTACTCTGTCCATGTCGCCATCTCATCAGGAGATTATTTCTCTGCTCGTCATTCCAGAGGGAATTGATGAGATCCTGTTGGGAATACCTTGGCTACTGTACCACTCTCCTCATATCGAGTGGTCCTCTGGCAGAATTCTGGGATGGGGTGAATCTTGTGGGGTAGGTGTCAGAAGGAGTGCGTTCAGGTTGCTACAACAGAGGTACCCGCAGATCTATCCTCTCTCCCCAAGCAGTATTGGTCTTATGCAGACGTGTTCTCCAAAAAGGCGGCGGAGACCCTTCCGCCCCATCGCCCCTATGACTGTCCTATTGACCTCTTGCCAGGTGCTGAGCCTCCCCGGGGTAGAGTCTATCCGCTATCTCTCCCGGAGACGGAGGCAATGTCACAGTACATCCAGGAAAATCTGGCAAGAGGGTTCATCAGGAAGTCAGTGTCACCTGCTGGGGCAGGGTTCTTCTTCGTGCAGAAGAAGAATGGGGAATTGCGTCCATGCATAGACTACAGGGGTCTTAACGCCATCACCGTTAAGAGTAAGTACCCTTTGCCTCTGATATCCGAGCTATTCGATAGGCTTCGGGGAGCAAGGGTATTTACTAAATTAGATCTGCGGGGTGCTTACAACCTGATTCGCATCCGTGAGGGGGACGAATGGAAGACGGCGTTTAACACCAGGGATGGGCACTATGAATATCTGGTGATGCCCTTCGGGCTCTGTAATGCCCCTCGGGCTCTGTAATGCCCCAGCCGTTTTCCAAGACTTTGTGAACGATATCTTCCGGGATATGCTTTCCACCTCGGTCGTAGTCTATCTGGATGATATTCTCATCTACTCTCCAGATATTGACTCCCACCGGAGAGATGTTAGCAAAGTCTTCGACCTCCTACGGGCAAACTCTCTCTATGCCAAGTTGGAGAAGTGTATGTTTGAGCAGGAGTCCTTACCTTTCCTAGGCTACATCATCTCAGCCCAGGGATTGGCTATGGATCCTGCCAAACTACAGGCTGTGATGGACTGGCAGGAACCCCATTCTCTTAAAGCGGTGCAGCGCTTTATGGGATTCATCAATTATTATCGCCAGTTCATCCCGCATTTCTCAACTTTGGTAGCTCCCTTGGTTGCCCTCACCAAAAAGGGGGCGAATCCCAAATTGTGGTCTGAGGAGGTCTCCAAGGCCTTTATCTCTATAAAGTCACACTTCGCTAGCGCTTCCATTCTACATCGCCCCGATGTTGATAAGCCATTTATCATGGAGGTGGATGCCTCTTCTGTTGGTGCTGGAGCAGTCCTCTTCCAAAAGGATGCTCAAGGTCGGAAGCATCCATGCTTCTTTTTCTCCAAGACCTTCGCACCAGCAGAGAGGAATTATTCCATCGGGGACAGGGAGGTGCTAGCCATGAAGTTGGCTTTCTCGGAGTGGAGACATCTCTTGGAGGGAGCATGTTGTCCCTTCCAAGTCTTCACAGACCATAAAAATTTGGTATACCTGCAGACAGCTCAGCGGTTGAATTCTCGCCAGGCCAGATGGTCCTTGTTCTTCTCCCGGTTTCATTTCACCCTCCATTTCCTTTCTGGGGAGAAGAACATTCGGGCCGATGCTCTCTCTCGCTCCATTGTGTCATCTGCGGAGGAGGAGGAGGAGCCTCGGCTTATTGTCCCCACCGAGAGCTTGAGAACTGTGGCTCCGGTTTCGCTGGAGTCTGTGCCCCCGGGCAAGACTTTTGTTCCATCCAGTTTGCGACCGGAGGTTCTTTCTTGGGCGCACTCGTCCAGGGTGGGTGGACATTTTGGTACTAAAAGGACATCTGAGCTACTGGCGAGGACATACTGGTGGCCGCATATGGCCCGTGATGTCGCGGAGTATGTTCGGGCGTGTGTCTCTTGCGCCAGTAACAAGACTCCTCGGCAACGGCCAGCTGGTTTGCTGTATCCTCTGCCCGTGGCGGACAGGCCCTGGGAGATGGTCGGGATGGACTTTGTGGTGGGCTTGCCCAAGTCTCGTAACTGCACCATTATCTGGGTGATCACCGACCATTTTTCCAAAATGGTGCATTTGGTGCCTCTTCCACGGCTACCATCTGCACGGGCGTTGGCTGTCTTGTTTATCAAGCATATCTTTCGCCTACACGGTATGCCAGACAAAATTGTTAGTGACCGGGGTCCCCAGTTTGCATCTCGATTCTGGAGAGAGCTTTGTCGTCTACTCAGTATTGAGTTAAATCTCTCTTCGGCATATCATCCAGAGACGAATGGGTTGGTTGAAAGGGCCAACCAGACCTTGGTCACATATCTGCGACATTTTGTTTCTGCCAGGCAGGATGACTGGGCATCCTTGCTACCGTGGGCAGAGTTTCCACTTAACAATGCCGTAGCCGACTCCACCGGTCAGACTCCATTCCTCTTAAATTACGGCCAGCATCCGCGTGTTCCTGTGCCCATGCCTGTGTCTTCCGCTGACTCCAGGGTGGCAGACTGGGCTGTGGAGGCACGGGACATTTGGGATCGCACGCAGGATGCCATTCGGGCCTCCAAGGAGAGAATGAGGTCCTCCGCCGATGTTGATCGGCGCCCTGCTCCGACCTTTGCCCCTGATTACTTGGTGTGGCTAGGGTTGAGCGAAACGGGTCGAACATTTTCAAAAGTCGCCGACTTTTGGCAAAGTCGGGTTTCATGAAACCCGATCCGACCCCTGTGCGTGGTCGGCCATGCGGTACGCGACTTTGGCGCCAAAGTCGCGTTTCAATGACGCGAAAAGCGCCATTTCTCAGCCAATGAAGGTAAACGCAGAGTGTGGGCAGCGTGATGACGTAGGTCCTGGTCCCCACCATCTTAGAGAAGGGCATTGCAGTGATTGGCTTGCTGTCTGCGGCATCACAGGGGCTATAAAGGGGCGTTCCCGCCGACCGCCATCTTACTGCTGCTGATCTGTGCTTAGGGAGAGGTTGCTGCCGCTTCGTCAGAAGCAGGGATAGCGTTAGGCAGATCCATTAACCACAAAACCGCTTGTGCTGTAGCGATTTCCACTGCCCAACACCACCTTCGGTGTGCAGGGACAGTGGAAGCTCCTTTTTTTTTTTTTTTTCCTCAGCGCTGTAGCTCATTGGGCTGCCCTAGAAGGCTCCCTGATAGCCGCATTGCTGTGTGTACGCCGCTGTGCAAACCAACTGCTTTTTTCAAAGCACAAATCCTCTTGTTCCTTCCTTTCTGCACAGCTATCTTGTTTGTCCACACTTTTTATTTAATTTGTGCATCAGTCCACTCCTTATTGCTGCCTGCCATACCTGGCTGAGATTACTGCAGAGAGATAGTAATTGAACGACACTTCCTTTTTTTTTTTGTGGGAGATTAAAATTGGCATTTCTGCTAGAGTGCCATCCCTGTCTGTGTCATCTCTCACTCAGTGGGCCATAGAAAGCCTATTTATTTTTTTGCTTGATTTGGGTTCCAAAATGTACCAGAAAAAATCACAACATCAATCAGTGTGAGAAAAATATTGGCCTCAGGGCTTGTGTGCCACTCATTACTCCTGTGTGTGCCATCTCTCACTCAGTGGGCCATAGAAAGCCTATTTTTTCTTTATCTTGATTTGGGTTCCAAAATCTACCAGAAAAAATCACAACATCAATCAGTGGGAGAAAAATATTGGCCTCAGGGCTTGTGTGCCACTCATTACTCCTGTGTATGCCATCTCTCACTCAGTGGGCCATAGAAAGCCTATTTTTTTTTTATCTTGATTTGGGTTCCAAAATCTACCTGAAAAAATCACAACATCAATCAGTGGGAGAAAAATATTGGCCTCAGGGCTTGTGTGCCACTCCTGACTCCTGTGTGTGCCATCTCTCACTCAGTGGGCCATAGAAAGCCTATTAATTTTTTTGCTTGATTTGGGTTCTAAATTCTACCTGAAAAAATCAATAAATCAATCAGTGGGAGATTAATATTGGCCTTTGGGCTTGTGTGCCAGTCCTAAGCGTGCCATCTCTCTCTCTCTCTCAGATAGTGGGCCATAGAAAGCCTATTTTTTAATTATTTTATTGGGTTTATAAATTTTCCCTGGGAAAAAAAAAAAAAAAAGTGGGGGATTAATATTGGCCTCTGGGCTTGTGTGCCAGTCCTGAGCGTGCCATCTCTCTCACAAATAGTGGGCCATAGAAAGCCTATTTATTTTTTGGGTTGATTTGGGTTCATAATTCTACCTGAAAAAATCAATCAATCAATCAATCAGTGGGAGATTAATATTGGCCTTTGGGCTTGTGTGCCAGTCCTAAGCGTGCCATCTCTCTCTCTCAGATAGTGGGCCATAGAAAGCCTATTTATTTATTTTTTTTTTATTGGCTTTATAAATTTTCCCTGGAAAAAAAAAAAAAGAAGTGGGAGATTAATATTGGCCTCTGGGCTTGTGTGCCAGTCCTGAGCGTGCCATCTCTCTCACAAATAGTGGGCCATAGAAAGCCTATTAATTTTTTTGTTTGATTTGGGTTCCAAAATCTACCAGAACAAATCACACAATCAATCAGTGTGAGATTAATATTGGCCTCTGGGCTTGTGTGGCACTCCTGACTCCTGTGTGCGTCATCTGTCACTCAGTGGGCCCTAGAAAGCCTATTTTTTGTTTTATTTGTTTTCTAAATTCTCCCTGAAAAAATCATTTTATTTTCTTTGGTTTCTAAATTATTCCTGGAAAAAATCATTTTTTTTGTTTTGTTTTTTTTCTCTAAAGTCTCCCTGAAAAAAAAAAAAAAAATCTGTGGGAGATTCATATTGCCCCTTCTGCTTGTGTGCCAGTCTTGACTCCTGGGTGTGCCATCTCTCTCTCTCTCTCCCCAATTGTGGGCCATAGAAAGCCTATTAATTATTTTGCTTGATTTGGGTTCCAAAATCTACCAGAAAAAATCACACAATCAATCAGTGGGAGATTAATATTGGCCTCTGGGCTTGTGTGGCACTCCTGACTCCTGTGTGCGTCATCTGTCACTCAGTGGGCCCTATAAAGCCTATTTTTTGTTTTATTTGTTTTCTAAATTCTCCCTTAAAAAATCATTTTATTTTCTTTGGTTTCTAAATTATTCCTGGAAAAAAATCATTTTTTTTGTTTTGTTTTTTTTCTCTAAAGTCTCCCTGAAAAAAAAAAAAAAAAAAAAATCTGTGGGAGATTCTTATTGCCCCTTCTGCTTGTGTGCCATCTCTCTCTCTTTCTCCAAAATTGTGGGCCATAGAAAGCCTATTATTTTTTTTGCTTGATTTGGGTTACAAAATCTACCTCAAAAAATCACTAAATCAATCAGTGGGAGATTAATATTGGCCTCTGGGCTTGTGTGCCACTCCTGACTCCTGTGTGCGTCATCTGTCACTCAGTGGGCCCTAGAAATTTTTTTTTTTTTCCTAAATTCTCCCTGAAGCAATCATTTCATTTTATTTGTTTTATAAATTCTTCTGTAAAAAAATTTTTTTTTTTTTTTTTTCTGAAGTCTCCCTTGAAAAAAAAAAAAACAGTGGGAGATAAATATTTACATTTGCGCTTCAGTGACAGTCCTGCGTGTGTGGTATCTCATTTGTTGCCAACAACAACAGAGTGTGTAACATTGTGGCTGATTTTCGTTGTGGTCTCACCCACCTGTAAAGGGGTAGCTAAATCATAGTGAAGTTATAGCTCACCGTGTAAGTTGTGTGACAGCAACAAATACCGTTCGTTTGGTAACGGTTTTAAAACAATGAGGAAGTCTGGTGGAAGAGGTCGTGGCCGGGGGCGTTCATTGTCAGCTGGTAATGAGGGTAGTGGTAGTGGTGGAGCATCAGGTGGTCGTGAGAAAAAGAATATTGCACCTAAGTCTGGAGCTGTGGAGCCAGTTTCGTCGTCTGGCTACACAAGGCCTCGAACCCTCCCTTTTCTGGGAGTAGGAAAACCGCTTTTAAAGCCGGAGCATCAAGAGCAAGTTTTGGCTTATCTTGCTGACTCAGCCTCTAGCTCTTTTGCCTCCTCTCGTGAAACTGGTAAAAGTAAAAGCAGCGCGTCGTTAGTGGATGTTCACGGTCAGGGACAAGTCACTTCCTTGTCCTCTTCAGCAAAAACAACAACAGAGAAGAATGCAGCAGGCGACACAACGGGTTACTCCATGGAGCTCTTTACACATACCGTCCCTGGCTTAGAAAGTGAAGCAGTTAACAGTCCATGCCCATTACAAGTTGAATCTGACATGGAGTGCACTGACGCACAGCCACAGCCAGACTACTATGCTGGTCCTTTGACTCAGACCACAACATTGCCCTCGCAGGGTGCTGATCAAGAATCAGACCCTGATGAGACTATGTTGCCCCATCACGAACGCTATACCACCGACCGACACGGTGACACAGACGAAGTTGCACACGAGCTACAAGAAGAGGTAATAGATGACCCAGTTCTTGACCCCGATTGGCAGCCATTGGGGGAACAGGGTGCAGGCGGCAGCAGTTCTGAAGCGGAGGAGGAGGGGCCGCAGCAGGCATCAACATCGCAACAGGTTCCATCTGCCGGGCCCTTATCTTGGCCAAAACGCGTGGCAAAGTCAAAACCTGTTGGAGGACAGCGTGGCCATCCGGTTAAAGCTCAGTCTGCAATGCCTGAAAAGGTATCCGATGCTAGAAAGAGTGCAGTCTGGCATTTTTTTAAACAACATCCAATTGATCAGCACAAAGTAATCTGTCAAAAATGTTCAACTACCTTAAGCAGAGGGCAGAATCTGAAAAGTCTCAATACAAGTTGCATGCATAGACATTTAACCACCATGCATTTGCAAGCTTGGACTAACTACCAAACGTCCCTTAAGGTTGTAGCACCCTCGGCCAATGAAGCTAGTCATCAACGCAACATCCCTTCCGGCAGTGTAGGGCCACCATTTTCTGCACCACCTGCAGTATCTGTGCAGGTTTCTTTGACAGGCCAAAGCAGTCAGGGTCAGGGAATCTCCAGTTTCGTAGTAGGAAACACTGCATCTAGGGCACCGGCGCCAACAATACCATCTCCCACCGTCTCTCAGTCTGCCATGTCCACCGGCACCCCCGCTAGTTCTCCGATCTCCAGCTCTCCAGTCCAGCTCACCCTACATGAGACTATGGTCAGAAAAAGGAAGTACTTAGCCTCCCATCCGCGTACACAGGGTTTGAACGCCCACATAGCTAGACTAATCTCGTTAGAGATGATGCCCTACCGGTTAGCTGAAAGCGAAGCTTTCAAAGCCCTGATGGAGTACGCTGAACCACGCTACGAGCTACCCAGTCGACACTTTTTTTCCAGAAAAGCCATCCCAGCCCTGCACCAGCATGTTAAACAGCGCATCGTCCATGCACTCAGGCAATCTGTGAGTACAAAGGTGCACCTGACTACAGATGCATGGACCAGTAGGCATGGCCAGGGACGTTACGTGTCCATCACGGCAAACTGGATGAATGTGGTGGATGCAGGGTCCACAGGGGACATCAATTTCGGGACAGTTGTGCCTAGCCCACGGTCTAGGAAACAGTTGGCTGTAGGCGTTCGCACCCCCTCCTCCTCCTCCTCGTCCTCCTGCAGAAGCGAGAGCTCGTCCACAGACCGCAGTCGTCAAACCACTCCATCTGCAGCTGCCACTGTTGCACACCAGGTGTCCCATTATGGGGCAGCTACTGGCAAGCGTCAGCAGGCTGTATTGGCTATGAAGTGTTAGGGCGACAACAGACACACCGCGGAAGTTCTGTCCGAGTTCTTGCAGAAAGAAACGCAGTCGTGGCTGGGCACAGTAGATCTTGAGGCAGGCAAGGTAGTGAGTGATAATGGAAGGAATTTCATGGCTGCCATCTCCCTTTCCCAACTGAAACACATTCCTTGCCTGGCTCACACCTTAAACCTGGTGGTGCAGTGCTTATTGAAAACTTATCCTGGTTTCTCCGACCTGCTCCTCAAAGTGCGTGGACTTTGCTCACATATCCGCCGTTCGCCTGTACACTCCAGCCGTATGCAGACCTATCAGCTGTCTTTGAACCTTCCCCAGCATCGCCTAATCATAGACGTTGCAACAAGGTGGAACTCAACACTGCACATGCTTCAGAGACTGTGCGAACAGAGGCGGGCTGTAATGTTTTTGTGGGAGGATACACATACACGGGCAGGCAGTAGGATGGCAGACATGGAGTTGTCAGGTGTGCAGTGGTCAATGATACAAGACATGTGTCAAGTCCTTCAGTGTTTTGAGGAATGCACATGGCTGGTTAGTGCAGACAACGCCATAATAAGCATGAGCATCCCCCTAATGCGTCTGCTGATGCAAAGTTTGACGCACATAAAGGATCAGGCGTCTGCACCAGAGGAAGAGGAAAGCCTTGATGACAGTCAGCCATTGTCTGGTCAGGGCAGTGTACAGGACGAGGTAGCGGGCGAAGAGGAGGTAAAGGACGAGGAGGATGATGGGGATGAGTATATTTTTAATGAGGAAGCTTTCCCGGGGGCACTGGAAATTGGTGGCGTGGTAAGGCCGGGTTCTGGTTTTTGGAGGGACACAAGTGACGTAGATTTGCCTGCAACTGCCCCTCAACCAAGCACAACCGCAGATTTGACAACTGGAACTTTGGGCCACATGGCGGATTATGCCTTGCATATCCTCAAAAGGGACACACGCATTACAAAAATGATGAACGATGACGATTACTGGTTGGCCTGCCTCCTTGGTCCTCGCTATAAAGGCAAATTGCAAAATATTATGCCACATGAGAACTTGGAACTAATATTAGCAACAAAACAATCAACTCTTGTTGACCGTTTGCTTCAGGCATTCCCAGCACACAGCGCCCGTGATCGTTCTCACACGAGCTCCAGGGGGCAGCAGACCTGGAGTGTTAGGGGTGCAGGCATCAGAAGTGGCGTTGGACAGAGGGGTTTTCTGACCAGGTTGTGGAGTGATTTTGCTATGACCGCAGACAGGACAGGTACTGCTGCATCAATTCAAAGTGACAGGAGACAACATTTGTCCAGTATGGTTACAAACTATTTTTCATCCCTTATCGATGTTCTCCCTCAACCGTCATTCCCATTTGATTACTGGGCATCCAAATTAGACACCTGGCCAGAATTGGCTGAATATGCATTGCAGGAGCTTGCTTGCCCGGCAGCTAGTGTCCTATCAGAAAGAGTATTCAGTGCTGCAGGTTCAATATTAACCGAAAAAAGGACTCGTCTGGCTACACAAAATGTTAATGATCTAACATTCATTAAAATGAACCACAACTGGATTTAAAATTCTTTTGCCCCACCTTGCCCGGGCGACACCTAGCTTTCCTATGAAAAGCTCTTGCCTGTGGACTACTGTGAATGACTTATCAAATGTCTTAATTTGCAGCAGCTGATTGTCCAGCATACGACATGTTTACACCTCCCTAAATGGCCAAACTCCCCACACGGGGCCGTGGTATGGCAACTTGTCGCAAGCACCCGTGAGAGTGCTGTTTGTCTGAAGAGGTGGGTGTGCCCGCTTTTGGTCGACAGCACTGACACTGGGTCCCTCATAGTACAATAAACTGTCTCTGGCGCTGGTGGTGCGCACCCAACGTCAGACACACTGTTGTAACATGAGGGGCCCTGGGCCTGTACCGCCGGCCACAAGAGAGTTCACCCACCCCCAGGTCAAACATTGCTCTACCACTTCCACAATTATCTCTCACACTTCCACAATTATCTCTCACACTTCCACCAATGTTTAGACTATGCGCTGACATCCTTCCATTCCACTTCCACAATTATCTCTCACACTTCCACAATTATCTCTCACACTTCCACCAATGTTTAGACTATGCGCTGACATCCTTCCATTCCTGCCACTGACAATACCATTGTGTTGACATGTATGATGGTACTTAGCATAGTCAGGGGCAGTGTCCTCTATTTACCCAAGTAAATACTTGGCGCCAAATTAGTAGGTCAGAAACTACGCAGAGGATCCCACCCCTGTACCTAAAGATTGCACCCTTTAGTGTTTTCGTATTGCACCCTTTAGTGTTTTCGTATTGCACCCTTTACTGTTTTCGTATTGCACCCTTTAGTGTTTTCGTTGGGTTTTAATGTGAGACATTCACATTTATGTATTGTTTTGGACTACTAACTGGCAGACACTGATTACAATCAGCCTCCGCTGACCTGGCCACTGCTGCCCGTGTTCCCCTGGAACCAATTTTGAATTGCCTACAGCCAGCCCAATGTTATTATGTTAGGCCTTTGATGCCTGTCTGCGGTCCCTCCTTCCACTAGGCCTCCAATGACCAGGCCACTGCTGCCCGTGTACCCCTGGAAACAATTATAAAGTGCCTACAGCCATATGTTATTATGTTAGGCCTTTGATGCCTGTCTGCGGTCACTCCTTCCACTAGGCCTCCACTGACCAGACCACTGCTGCCCGTGTACCCCTGGAACCAATTTAAAATTGCCTACAGCAAGCCCAATTTTATTATGTTAGGCCTTCGAAGCCTGTCTGCGGCCCGTTCTTTCCACTACTACACTGACCAGGCCATTGCTGCCCGTGTACCCCTGCAACCAATTTTGAATTGCCTACAGCCAGCCCAATTTTATTATGTTAGGCCTTCGAAGCCTGTCTGCGGCCCGTTCTTTCCACTACTACTACACTGACCAGGCCACTGCTGCCCGTGTACCCCTGGAACCAATTTTGAATTGCCTACAGCCAGCCCAATTTTTTTATGTTAGGCCTTCGAAGCCTGTCTGCGGTCCGTTCTTTCTACTACTACTACACTGACCAGGCCACTGCTGCCCGTGTACCCCTGGAACCAATTTTGAATTGCCTAAAGCCAGCCCAATGTTAT
Source organism: Ranitomeya imitator (assembly GCF_032444005.1). Taxonomy (NCBI): domain Eukaryota; kingdom Metazoa; phylum Chordata; class Amphibia; order Anura; family Dendrobatidae; genus Ranitomeya; species Ranitomeya imitator. The sequence goes on from NC_091285.1 coordinate 691,336,840, forward strand.
TATGTTAGGCCTTTGATGACTGTCTGCGGTCCCTCCTTCCACTAGGCCTCCACTGACCAGACCACTGCTGCCCGTGTACCCCTTGAACCAATTTAAAATTGCCTACAGCAAGCCCAATTTTTTTATGTTAGGCCTTCGAAGCCTGTCTGCGGTTCGTTCTTTCTACTACTACTACACTGACCAGGCCACTGCTGCCCGTGTACCCCTGGAACCAATTTAAAATTGCCAACAGCCAGCCCAATTTTATTATGTTAGGCCTTCGAAGCCTGTCTGCGGCCCGTTCTTTCCACTACTACTACACTGACCAGACCACTGCTACTACACTGACCAGACCACTGCTGCCCGTGTACCCCTGGAACCAATTTAAAATTGCCTACAGCAAGCCCAATTTTATTATGTTAGGCCTTCGAAGCCTGTCTGCGGCCCGTTCTTTCCACTACTACTACACTGACCAGACCACTGCTGCCCGTGTACCCCTGGAACCAATTTAAAATTGCCTACAGCCAGACCAATTTTATTATGTTAGGCCTTCGAAGCCTGTCTGCGGCCCGTTCTTTCCACTACTACTACACTGACCAGACCACTGCTGCCCGTGTACCCCTGGAACCAATTTAAAATTGCCTACAGCAAGCCCAATTTTATTATGTTAGGCCTTCGAAGCCTGTCTGCGGCCCGTTCTTTCCACTACTACTACACTGACCAGGCCACTGCTGCCCGTGTACCCCTGGAACCAATTTTGAATTGCCTACAGCCAGCCCAATGTTATTATGTTAGGCCTTTGATGCCTGTCTGTGGTCCCTCCTTCCACTAGGCCTCCAATGACCAGGCCACTGCTGCCCGTGTTCCCCTGGAACCAATTTAAAATTGCCTACAGCCATATGTTATTATGTTAGGCCTTTGATGCCTGTCTGCGGTCACTCCTTCCACTAGGCCTCCACTGACCAGACCACTGCTGCCCGTGTACCCCTGGAACCAATTTAAAATTGCCTACAGCAAGCCCAATTTTATTATGGTAGGCCTTCGAAGCCTGTCTGCGGTCCGTTTTTTCTACTACTACTACGCTGACCAGACCACTGCTGCCCGTGTACCCCTGGAACCTATTTTTAATTGCATAAAGCATCCTTTTTTTAATAGTAGGCGTAAAAAGTCTGTCTACGGTCCATAATTTTAATAGTCCTCCACTGAACAGACCAATGCTGCCTGTGTACCCCTGTAACCTTTTTTTAAGTGCATTGAGCCACATTTTTGGGTTAAGGCCTAAAAACTGTGTCTGTCTGCGCCACTCAATACAGCTGTCCTCCTTTGAAAAATGCTGAGCATCAATAGTCTGGTTTTCAGCCTCTAGGAATTGGAAAACTGCATTGGGGCTACTACTTCGGTAGGGCCTACTACTTCGGTAGGGCCTACTAACGGTCTCTGCCGCTCCAAGGTGTTCTCCTCTCCATTGATTCAATCTTCATGCCCGTGTTTAGTAGTTGTTGAAACAACACTGCATCAGGCCTACTAGTTGGGTCTGGGGTGTAGAGACGGTGTGTTCAACTCCAAGGTGTTCCCCAGGTTTCCTCGCCATTGCTTCAATCTTCTGACTCTCGTTTAGTAGTTATTGAAAACAACACTGCATTAGGCCTACTAGTTGGCTATGGGGTGTAGAGACGGTGTGTTCCACTCCAAGGTGTTCCCCAGGTTTCGTCTCCATTGCTTCGATCTTCTGGCTCTTCTTAAGTAGTTGTTGAAACAACACTGCATTAGGCCTACTAGTTGGGTCTGGGGTGTAGAGACGGTGTGTTCAACTCCAAGGTGTTCCCCAGGTTTCCTCGCCATTGCTTCGATCTTCTGGCTCTTCTTAAGTAGTTGTTGAAAACGACACTGCATTAGGCCTACTAGTTGGGTCTGGGGTGTAGAGACGGTGTGTTCCACTCCAAGGTGTTCCCCAGGTTTCGTCTCCATTGCTTCGATCTTCTGGCTCTTAAGTAACACTGCATTAGGCCTACTAGTTGGGTTGGGGCCTTCTATCTGTGTCTGCCGCTCCTTGCTGTTCTCCTACAGTGAACAAAGCTGTGCCGCCGGTTTACTACAATTTTAAACTGCATTTAGAATACTTACTGATTTGGGCCTACTCTCTGTGTCAGCCTCTCATTCCAGTTGTCCTCCACTGAACAAAGCAATGCCCCCTGGTTAGTCCTGTTACAAATTTTGAACTGCATTTAGGCCACTTTATTCTTTGGGCCCATATCTGTTTCCCCCTCATCCTGCCCATTGCCCAGCCAGTGATAGATGAGTATGCTGGTACATTGACCCATAACGCAACATTCCCCGTGCACGCTACACTGCAAGATTGTGACCCTGCTGAAAGTCAGGTCCCCCTTCCCGCATACCATACCACCTTACATGGAGAGAAAGAGGAAGGTGCAGATGAAGGTGCAGGTTCCTTCATCAGGTGGGGGGAGGAATACTCGTTGGCGACGTCACTGGCACAGGGCCCCTCATAGTACGCAAAAGTGTTGCTGCCGGTGGGAGGCGCCCCCGCCGTGCAAACACACCGCTGTACTTTGAGGGGCCCTGTGCCAGTGCCAATGCCAACGAGTGGACCCCCCCTGCTTGCTCAGGATCACAGCACTTGCAAAGTTGAAATACTTACCTCTCCCTGCTCCACTGCCGTGACGTGGTCCAGATTTACTGGGCCCACTAATTACTTGAACCAGCCCTACCCCCCACAACTTTAGCCAAATTACCCACAATTTCAAATGCCTTACTATTATTATAAGGTCAATTTAGATTGACAAGCTTCAGGAATAAGAATGTATGTTTTTTGCCATTAAAATGGACACTGTACATGTTTTCCTGGCCTCCACTCACTGCCGACTATGCTCCCCCATTGACTTGCATTGGGTTTCGTGTTTCGGTCGATCCCCGACTTATCGCGGTAATCGGCCGATTCCACTCGACTCGACTTTTGAGATAGTCGGGTTTCGCAAAACCCGGCTCGACTCTAAAAAGGTCACTCAACTCTATTGGTCACTCCTCTTTGCAGTAGTGTTGTAATTCAGCCACATTGATGGGTTTCCAAGCATGAATCGCCTTTTTAAAAGGTCATGCCACAGCATCTCAATCGGGTTAAGATCAGGACTTTGACTACACCACTCCCAACTCATAATTTTTGTTTTTCTTCAACCATTCAGAGGTGGACATGCTGGTGTCCTGAATAATTGCCTTGCTGCATAACCAATGTACACATCAGCTTAAGGTCACGAACAGATGGCTGGGTGTTATCCTTCAGAAGTTTTTGGTAGACATCAGAATTAATGGTTCCATTTATCACAGGTCCTTAAGCAGCAAAATAGCCCTGGACGATAACTCTACCGCCACCATATTTTACTATTGGTATGTTACTTCTGTACACCTTCCAAAAAGTTCAACTTTTGTCTTGTCAGTCCAGAGTATTCTCCCAAAAGTTTAGGGGATCATCAAGGTAAGTTCTGGCAAAACTGAGACAAGCAAAGTAGTAATTTAAACCTTGGAACTCCATGAGAGACTGGGCAAAAATATCCTGCATGGCAGAGTCATGAGTAGAGTGACTGTGTCCGGAATCAGTTGCCAAATCTGAATTTGCCATATCTATATGTGCTAAATTTGTTTGATCAGTTTCTACTCCCATTGACTCTAATGATTTTTGGCTGTGTTCGGCAAATATTGCAAAAAAAAAAAAAAATAAAATATTCGCTGCCGATCATGATCAGAACTGAATTTTGAAGAATTTGCTCAACTGTAGTCATGAACACTGTCCATAACTGTGGCCTTCAGTTCTTTGGATGTTGTTGGGTCTTTGTTGACACTTGATGAGTCATTTTCGCTGTTGGGGTAACTTGGTCAGCTAGTCACTCTTGGGAGGGTTCACTACTACAGTATTCCATGATTTTGCCACTTGTTGATAAATGGCTCACTGTGGTTTGCTGGAGTTCCAACGCTTTAGAAATGGTTTTTTAACCTTTACCTGACAGATGTCAATTACTTTGTTTCTCCTTTGTCCCAGAATTTATTTGGATAGTGGCATGTCAAGCTTTTGAGTAACCTTTGGTCTAACTTAAATAGCACCTGCCTGACGGTAATTTCTTGAGTTGGGACAAGTACGGCAGTAATCAGACCTAAGTGTGGGTTGGCAATTTGAACTCTGCTTGTCAAAGATGTGATAAACCATAGTTATGTTTTTAAGGGGGTCAATCACTTTTTCACAAATTGGCCCTGTAGGTTTTCATTTATTTTTTCCCTTCATGAAGAACTTAATTTAAAAACTGCATTGTTTACTTGTCATCTTTGTCAAATATTTAAATTTAAAAATAGGGACGAAAGCGGCGCTAATTGTCTGGTGCAGGGTATAGAAATCTGCCGCGAAGTAAAAACAATCACCACAAGATTGTAGGGGGTACTGGACATAAAATATCAATATATGTGTACTTCGCGCTGATTAACCCAATGTGCATACATACACAGGAGAATAAATAATAGTGGTGCACTAAAATAAAAAATAGTACCGAAATAGTACAGAGATCTGCAGTTAGACAATCAATACCTTTTAAAAGTAGAGTTCAGTCTTGTCACATATCGTGAGTGGACAAAGATTCCTGGGTGAAGGTAGAGCGGTCTCCAGCAGGATACTTGAATCGGAGGGCTGCCCCGGCCGGTAGCAGTTCCTCCAAGCACCGAACCTTCAGTCTAAGGTGAAGACACAGCGTCCTGGGCTGATCGCGCCGTTAAGTGCGAGCAAAGTGAAACGCCGCGTCTAGGACCTACGTGACGCAGTGAGTCATGTGACCGCCCCACGTGACTACAAGGTTTGGTACGGATCGCGGTAAGGACCAACACAGCCTACGCGTTTCGAAAACAACTGTTTTCTTCCTCAGGGCTGGTCCTGTTCCGTCTTCCGGGTCCTTATATAGCATCCGCGATCTCATTCAATAAAATCCAAACAGCTCTACTCCGCAATTCAGTCCCCTAGGAGTCAGCGTGTCTAAAAGGAAAATCCATTTACTCTCGGTCCTGGGCATCGATTTAATATAATTGCCACCTCTCCAATGTCGATTAACAATTTCAATGCCAGAGACCTCCATTGTTTGAACCACGCCACCATGTGCCTCTATAAAGTGCTTAGATAATGGATGACCTTTGAACTTTTTCTTAATGTTACGTATGTGCTCATTTATTCTAATTTTTAGGGGTCTTTTTGTACGCCCCACATACAGCTTCTGACATGGGCACTTGATAGTATAGATTACTCCTGTTGTGGAGCACGTAATAAAATCTTTTATCTTAAAGTTCAAGTCTCCTTTCTCTATATTAAAAGTCCTGTGTGTATTAGTTTGCTTACACATGCTACACTTGTGACATGGAAAAAAACCCTTCAGTACGCTGTGAAAAAATGAGTTTTTGGCAAGAAATGGTTCATTCTGTACAGTTGGAGCCACCATATTGCCCAGATTTTGGGCTTTTTTATATACAAATCTGGGACAGGCCGATATTTGGTCCCCAATAATCCTATCATCCTTTAGTAGGTGCCAATGTTTATTTACTATTTTACGTAGTAAGTGTGAGTTGGAATTATACTGAGTAATAATGGACTCAGCGGTCCCCCACTGTTGGGAGTAGTAGTCCTTCTCGTATACAGGGAGGCTGAAACAATGACTAAAAAATTTCTGCAAAAAGGGTATAGACCGGATGCTTTGGAAAGGTCAAAAAAGAGTGCTTTGATTAAATCCCGTCAAGATCTGATTAATCCTACTGGCAAGTTGAAAACTAACTATGACTATATTCCCATTATTACTCAGTATAATTCCAACTCACACTTACTACGTAAAATAGTAAATAAACATTGGCACCTACTAAAGGATGATAGGATTATTGGGGATCAAATATCGGCCTGTCCCAGATTTGTATATAAAAAAGCCCAAAATCTAGGCAATATGGTGGCTCCAACTGTACAGAATGAACCATTTCTTGCCAAAAACTCATTTTTTCACAGCGTACTGAAGGTTTTTTTTTCCATGTCACAAGTGTAGCATGTGTAAGCAAACTAACACACACAGGACTTTTAATATAGAGAAAGGAGACTTGAACTTTAAGATAAAAGATTTTATTACGTGCTCCACAACAGGAGTAATCTATACTATCAAGTGCCCATGTCAGAAGCTGTATGTGGGGCGTACAAAAAGACCCCTAAAAATTAGAATAAATGAGCACATACGTAACATTAAAAAAAAGTTCAAAGGTCATCCATTATCTAAGCACTTTATAGAGGCACATGGTGGCGTGGTTCAAACAATGGAGGTCTCTGGCATTGAAATTGTTAATCGACATTGGAGAGGTGGCAATTATATTAAATCGATGTCCAGGACCGAGAGTAAATGGATTTTCCTTTTAGACACGCTGACTCCTAGGGGACTGAATTGCGGAGTAGAGCTGTTTGGATTTTATTGAATGAGATCGCGGATGCTATATAAGGACCCGGAAGACGGAACAGGACCAGCCCTGAGGAAAAAAACAGTTGTTTTCGAAACGCGTAGGCTGTGTTGGCCCTTACCGCGATCCGTACCAAACCTTGTAGTCACGTGGGGCGGTCACATGACTCACTGCGTCACGTAGGTCCTAGACGCGGCGTTTCACTTTGCTCGCACTTAACGGCGCGATCAGCCCAGGACGCTGTGTCTTCACCTTAGACTGAAGGTTCGGTGCTTGGAGGAACTGCTACCGGCCGGGGCAGCCCTCCGATTCAAGTATCCTGCTGGAGACCGCTCTACCTTCACCCAGGAATCTTTGTCCACTCACGATATGTGACAAGACTGAACTCTACTTTTAAAAGGTATTGATTGTCTAACTGCAGATCTCTGTACTATTTCGGTACTATTTTTTATTTTAGTGCACCACTATTATTTATTCTCCTGTGTATGTATGCACATTGGGTTAATCAGCGCGAAGTACACATATATTGAAATATTTAAATTTGTTTGGTGATCTGAAACGTTAAAGTGTGACAAACATGCAAAAGAATAGGAAATCAGGAAAGGGAGAAACACTTTCACACAACTGTAGCTATAAACTAAAGTGAAACTGAAAATGGCATGTGCAATATGTCAGTTGAACATTCATAAGAAAATGCATAAGATTCCATAATCTGGAACATGTGTTGGCAATCTGCATGGGGTCACCTTGACACCCATGGTAAGAGACAAGGTTGTATAATCTCTCAAAGGAAAGATACGAAATACGTTCTTATTCATTAAGCCATCCAAAAGCTGCACTCTCCAAATGAGCCGTTTTTACCCCTTAATCAAATAAAATTTCCATCCTGGAAAAATGTTTTTTTTGCTAAGAGAATTACTGACTTGGTGTCTTTGTAACTTACAGCTGGTGTCACATTGCAATTTTTTTTTCTTCTAGTGATTAGTCTTCCATATGTGTAAGGTGTACAGATTGGTAGTCGTGGGCGAAGGGCTGTGATGTTCCAACATCATGACGCCCCACAAGTAAAATCCCCCTTGTGCATTGTGTGATTTGTAGTTCTCGCGGTTTGGCTGGAAGCCGTCGCTGACTCCGTATTCCCAGATCCTGGATCAGCTTCACATTGAACAGGAGACACTTGATCCTTTTCAAACAAGTCAACTTTACAATCCAATTTCCATCTTTGTTACAGCCCAATACAATGTTAGTTGCATCTTTTTCAGCCTGAGTTATCCCGTTCTGGTCTGGCCCCTGAGATACTGTCCAGCTCCCCAGCTTTCATGGGTCCCGATCCGCCTTTCTGACACGCTTCCCTATCTGGCTTCACCTTCTGGAAATTGAATAAGGTATTCTCCTATGTACAAACTTTGGGCTGTGAGCCATGGACATTCAGGGACAGTTTGCTAAAGAGGATTGCGGCCGTCCAGATTCCCCAAAAGATTGTACTTTCCTGGGGAGTCCAAGCTTGGGGCCTGAAAAAGCACAAGTTTAGTCTGCCTATCTAATCCCTCATCTCTGACTAAATCAGGAAGTGTTTCCGCATATAATTATCCTTGCCCCTCCCCAACTGGGTCTGTTCCTGAATATTTTTTAACGGTTCCTATGCTATACTTATCTATTTCCTGCTTCTACTTTGCCCTTCACTTTCCCATTTCTATCTAGTATCACTTTATTCCATCTCTATACCCTTGTACTAATTCCTCATACTTTACCTATGCTTAATACATTTGTGCCATCCACATGTTAAATACTTATAACACTGTACATTCTAAGTTTGTCATTCACATAACACATAACCGTGCACATTAGTGCTTGTGATACTCTATTGCACTCGAACTATATTTGCAATACAAAAACGCACCCGTTTTTAGTACCGAGGGTAGGGGAGCATGTTTGTCCTGGACACTCTTACATATGGAAGGGATGTTTAGATAAGACGGGCTTGGGACCAACCGTGACATCAATGCACATTGTGATGTCTTCATCTCTAAGAAAAGGTAACCTTTTTCTTCTATAATTTTAGTTTTCAAGGGCTTCCTCTTCCAATCTAGTAATTGACTATCCATGATGATCATGGGCATCCTCTTCTTTCTTACTTCTATAAAGGCAAGCATATACAGTTATATGAAAGTTTGGACACCCCTATTAATCTTAAGCTTAATGTTTTATAAAAATTGTTTTTTTTTGCAACAGCTATTTCAGTTTCATATATCTAATAACTGTTGGACACAGTAATGTTTCTGCCTTGAAATGAGGTTTATTGTACTAACAGAAAATGTGCAACCTGCATTCAAACAAAATTTGACAGGTGCAGAAGTATGGGCACCCCACCATAAAAGTGACATTAATATTTAGTAGATCCTCCTTTTGCAAAAAATAGCCTCTAGTCGCTTCCTGTAGCTTTCAATGAGTTCTGGATGAAGGTATTTTTGACCATTCCTCTTTACAAATCAATTCCAGTTCAGTTAAGTTTGATGGTCACCGAGCATGGACAGCCCTCTTCAAATGATCCCACAGATGCTCAATGATACTCTTGTCTGGGGACTGGGATGGCCATTCCAGAACAGTGTAATTGTTCCTCTGCATGAATGCCTGAGTAGATTTGGAGCGGTGAACATTATTGTCAAGAATCTGCTTATACTGAGAGGAATCAGTATAACAAGATTCCCAGTGTCGGCATTGGCCACACAGCCCCAAAGCATGATGGAACCTCCACCAAATTTTACTGTGGGTAGCAAGTGTTTTTCTTGGAATGCTGTGTTTTTTGGCCACCATGCATAACGCCTTTTTCTTGGAATGCTGTGTTTTTTGGCCACCATGCATAACGCCTTTTTGTATGACCAAGCAACTCAATCTTGGTTTCATCAGTCCACAGGACCTTCTTCCAAAAAGAAATTGGCTTCTCCAAATGTGCTTTTGCATACCTCAGCCGACTGTTTGTGGCGTGCTTGCAGAAACGGCTTCTTTCGCTTCACTCCCCCATACAGCTTCTCCTTGTGCAAAGTGTGTTGTATAGTTGACCGATGCACAGTGACACCATCTGCAGCAAGTTGATGCTGCAGCTCTCTGGAGGTGGTCTGAGGATTGTCCTTGACTGATCTCACCATTCTTCTCTGCCTTTCTGATGTTTTTCTTGGCCTGCCACTTCTGGCCTTAACAAGAACTGTACCTGTGTTCTTCCATTTCCTTACTACGTTCCTCACAGTGGAAATTGACAGGTTAAATCTCTGAGACAGCTTTTTGTATCGTTGCCCTGAACAACTATGTTGGATAATCTTTGTTTTCAGATCATTAGACAGTTGTTTTGAGGAGCCCACGATGCCACTCTTCAGAGGAGATTCAAACAGGAGAACAACTTGCAAGTGGCCACTTTAAGTAGCTTTTCTCATGATTGCATACACCTGGCTATGAAGGTCAAAGCTCAATGAGGTTAGAAAACCAAAAAAAGTGCTTTAGTAAGTCAGTAAAAAATAGGTAGGAGTATTTAAAACAAAATGATAAGGGTGCCTATACTTATGCACCTGTCAAATTTTGTTTGAATGCAGATTGCACATTTTCTGTTAGTACAATAAACCTCATTTCAAGGCAGAAACATTACTGTGTCCAACAGTTATTAGATATATGAAACTGAAATAGCTGTTGCAAAAAAAACAATTTTTATAAAACATTAAGCTTAAGATTAATAGGGGTGCCCAAACTTTTTCATATAACTGTATTTTCAGTCATGGCCTATAGAAAGCCCGTTACACTCCTGGCTGCGCACGAAAGCTTCAATTTGTACATCCTTAGACTGATGATCCCCAGAGGCTTGTGGTTTCCTCTGGTCTCTAACTTCATCTTGGTTTGGGACATTAATTGTCCATTCCTTTGTTTTCACATGGCTATTTGTTGAGCAGATGGTTTATTATATCTAAAGTTCGGTGATGTTTAGTCAATTAGCCAATTTTTGTTTTTCTTTTATACTTGCCATGCTCATGTAAGGTGCACAGGGCGATGGTCAAGGGGCTGTGTTCCCACAACCTGGCACCCCACAAATGTCCCAGTGTGCCATCTTGTGTAGGGTGGCACCCTACAAATGTGAACAATTGTTGCATAATTAGCTCGTAACAACCAACAGTATCTGTCTTTTTTTTTTATATATATATGTGGCGTTCTCTTCTTGTTGGCTCTTTCACGTTTCTCAGCACGGCTGAATATGCCAGTGAAGAACCCTTGTTGTAAGGGCTCTGGACAATGACGGTCACGTCGTTCACACTTTCAGCCAGAACAATATGGCCATATACTGAAGAGAAAGGGTGGCACTCTGTTTTGAAAAATCCAATTTTTATTGTGACGATTTAAAACATCTTCAACTGGGGGGGTGTAGAACTGGAAGAAAAAAAAAATCGGGACGGCCATTTCATGCTCCCTTGCGCATCTACGGGTCCTGTTGGTACTCAGAAGTGACGAGGCAGCACAAATACTCTATGGCAAATTGGGTCCTCCCCGGGTTTTTTTTTTTTTTCCTCTCCACCTCTCTACCTTATGATTACCAAAATACCTGTATCATACCTAGTGCAATAAATATATACAATTTTACATTTTAAAATGGCATGATGGATACACAATCTCAAAGGACCAGACTTTACAAATTTTTTTTTCAGAACAATTCACGGGAAACTTTTTTCAGTGTTTATATATATATATTCATCCATTCAGCCAGAGGGGGCACCTGATAGTGAACAAAGAAATGAAGGTTCTTGGTTTCAGTACTCATTCTGGCACATTTTGTGCTCTTCAAGGAGATATCAGAGCTCACGAGCCTCTTCACATCTGCACTGTGACGCTTGGCAACAAGAACATGACCAAGGAGTTGCTAGATTTTTGTAGTTTGCTGAAGAGGCAAAATATTTCACTTTTTTTTTTTTCTGCAAGTGTGTGGCAGCGGAGAATGTCTATATTTAGCAGATCCTTAAGATCTTGATACTCTAGGTCTATATCTGATAGATGGAATAGTTGTCAATGGTATTAAATACAGCCTTCTATATCTGACATTGTGAAGCCATTTTGTGATCTGTCCAAGGATGTAATCATCATCTTCATTGAAACGTTCGCTTAAGAAAGTTGAGGTCCTCCTTCACCTCTAAATATGGTAGTTAAGGCCCTCTTATCAGTAACGTAGAGCAGGGGTGTCAAACTGCATTCCTCGACGGCTGCAAACAGGTCATGTTTTCAGGATTTCCTTGTACTGCACAGGTGATATTTTAATCATTAACTCATTATTTGTGTAGGTGATTAAATTATCACCTGTGCAGTACAAGGAAATCCTGAAATCATGACCTGTTTGCAGCCCTCGAGGATTGCAGTTTGACACCCCTGACGTAGAGAATGTCTCTACTTTTTGGTCATGATCCAGAGCCGCCATCAGGTCAACGCCCTTCTGCTGTCGCAAACCACATGGGAGTACAGTAATGGCTTCTGCGAGTGATGTCAACCTCCAACCAAAGATATTTTTGACTTCACGTATTCAGTTAATCTAGCCATGTCAACAATATTGGTAGAATTTGACAGAAGTACTTTCTGATACCTGCGGAAGACATTGTCCAGAAATGCCAAGAATCTGTCTGATCCATGCCGAGAAACTTCAGGTGATCATGGCTAAAGCTATCTGCATGGCTTTTTGTGAAGTACAAAACTAAAGCCTGCCAAGACCATAGCACAGCCTCCACCAGTGTATACGTAAATTCAGTCCCGCGAACCCCGACTATTTCATGAAGCCGGCCTAAATCAACATTATTCTCCTTGGCTATCAGGCACAGTACCATGGTTCTGAGTCCAGACATGTGGAAACCTGTAAATTGAAGACAAGATTCTAAAGCATGATATTCAGTCCTGGAACTGCAATGCATACACTTTTCCATGCTAGGTTTGACCTATGTACGCAGCAACATATCTTCAGAAGGGGTGGAGACATATTTAGGGCCAAACTGACTGAAATTGGCCCTGTCGCACAAACCAAAGCAGTCCACGTGCAAATCTATTAAATAGGAGTGTAATTTTTCTATGCAACCTTTTCTGTACCATTGGGGGTGAGAACACTATGGGAATTAAATAGGTGAAAAATGGTAATATACGTCCCTTCTTGTCTTTAAAAGGTAGGAGTTTTGGCATTGTGTGACTGTTTCCTATGACAGCGGGATTCTGGGGCACAGGTGCAAACGCGGTCTAGTAAGGAGTGCTCAGTGGAATATGGTGGAAGCAACAAATAGGATTAAAAGGTGCAGACCTTTATTGAAAGATAAGCCACAACGCGTTTCAACGGTGTTCTGCCGTCTTCATCAGGTGACAATCAGAATGCACACTCTACCCACAGGATGTACTGACATGACGGCGTCAGCGCGTCCCTGGCAACAGTGGCATGTCCGTTGCAGCGTTCCGTTGATTAACGCTGCGTGCCCCGGCACAGGAGTTACTGAAACACCAGGGCTGGAAAATTAAAGGGGCCTGCAGCCGTAAAAATGGGCTGGTGGACCCCCAAACAGTGCCACACCGCAGCCCATCGGGCAAGTGCCCGGAAGGCTAGATGGCACTCCGGGCCTGGACATTTTGGTATTTGTCAGACTGCCTTTTTCACCTGTATGCTAGGACGCTCCATCTGACCTGACATTCTGTAAAATAAGTTTCCTGCTCTCCGATACCTTTCATTGTGGAGAACACCCTCTTCACGGCCCACATGGAAGGCTCCTAAGATTATTTTTCTTTCTATCAGCTATTTTTCCATTGTATAAACCAGTGTTTCCCTAACTCCAGTCCTCATGGACCCCACGGGTCATGTTTTCAGGATTTCCTTAGTATTGCGCAAGTAGTGGAAGTATCATCAAGGCTTCAGGAATTGTCTTACCTTTGCAACACTATGGAAATCCAGAAAACGGGCCGTGGGGTCCGTAAGGACTGGAGTTTGGGAAATACTGGTAGAAACTATCAATATGACTTGTCAACAGAACTGTCGCACCACAATGATATTGCAATTTTTATTTTTTGTTCCCCTGACCCTCTCAACAATGGATTGCAACAATTCTGTGACAATTTGTGCTTACATGCTGATAATGAACGTCATTGCACTCAGAAGGCTTGAATGCATCATTAAAAGCAGCATGAGCAATATTGTTAGTAACAATGCGTGCGGGTAATGTTTTTCCCTCAGTGAGCTCTTTTTGCATCACAATTTACATGAATAGTCACGAATCCAATTTTATTTGCAAGTTCTCGGAAGCTTTACTGATGACCTCGCAGATCAAACTGGACTGTAGTCTTTCCACTTGGGGAAAGGAAGACAGCCTATAAGCTTTCCATGTGTCCACATCTTAAGATGTTCAGAAATTTTCTGTGAAAATGCAGCATCAGAAACTATTGAATACTCCCCAGCATTTTAGTATGAGAATAGAATTTCCACCCACCCTGTCAATTGACATGATCAAAAAATTAACTGAAAAAAATCGAAGCTTTTGGTTACTGATCATATGCGAAACTCTGAAACTGTACCTGCGGTATTTATATACAGACGAACAATGGTAGTAATGCTCACCTCTCTGCTGGCTGTCTGGAGCGGCCCCTCTCCATTGAAGTCTCAGTGCCGGCTATGAGCCGCTGAGAGGGGTGGTGGTTGTTCTTGCAGAAGAATTGACCCCCTCAAATCAATTTTTGTATTTTTGACTGACTGTAGTCGCTAGATGTTTTTACTAGAGCAACAAGGAAGAAACAATGGAGTTGGAGTCCATAAACAAATATTTATTATTTACAACAGTTGGCCACCATAGCCAAAAAACATACAAATATAATAATATAATTAAACATTACACATAACTGAAAGAGAGGATGAATGGTAGCAAAAGATGGAAATCGACACCATGTGGGTGATCCTGATACCAACTTTTATATTAATAAAGTGCATAGTGCCACAAGATAAACGGGAAAAGGACCAGATAATATCAAACTACCCCTATAAGTCTATACAAATGGCTGTATATACGCGTAACTAGCCCTGCGCACAGGCTAGATGACCACAGAATCTGGTCAGTAGTCAAAGGCCAAAATGAGAAGGGGAGAACACGCCATAAGTAAACCCTATTGATCCTTACCCTCAGGTTGGTAACCAAGATGACCCACGCGGTGGCCCCAACGCGCGTTTCGCGTCAGCTTCGTCAGGGGGCAGTGCTGCTATATGTCCTGGGTGTGCCTTATAAATGTACACAATCACCTATGATGTTTTCCACCTGATGCGGCGCATGTCACCGCTCGTCCGGCCGGGAATTGCATCCCAGGCGGCATCCAAGATGGCGCCGCGGCCAGGAATTTATGTCAGGATTGAACAACAACGGCTCCAACATCAAGCTCACTTTTTCATATCATCAAAAGGAAATTTCTTTTTTAGACATCACGCTCAGGGTGCAAGAAAGTGGAGAGATCTACACGGACATGTTTCGTAAAGAGACCTCTGTCAACGCTCTCCTTCACTCATCTTCATCTCATCCTCCTTCCACGATAAGAGCCATTCCTATAGGACAGTTCCTTCGGGCTCGAAGGATCTGTGCCTCAGATACATCATTTGAGAGGCAGGCCGTGGACCTTGGGGAGCGTTTCCGTCAAAGAGGATACAGCAAACGGACTATAAAGAGGGGGTATGTAAGAGCTAAACATACAAGCAGAAATGACCTTCTGGTGGAAAGAGATAGGACTGGGGGAACAACATGGGAAAATCAGCCTAGGTTTATATCTACCTATAACCATAGATGGGAGGAGATGAGGCGAGTGTTTGATAAACACTGGTCTGTTCTAACCACCGATCCCTTACTTAAGAATTGTTTGTCGGCACGACCCCTTATGACAGCACGTAGGTGTAACAATATCAAAGATATTTTGGTACACAGTCACTACGTGGCGAAAACCCAGGATCCATTTAAAGCTGGGAAACAAAAAAATGGTTTCTTCCCCTGTGGTGATTGTCTGGCCTGCAGGAATATGGTTAGATTCTCCACCTTCATTTCATCTGACGGTGTACGTGAGTTCAGGATTAAAGACCATATTACATGCAGCACGACGTATGTTGTATATTATGCGACCTGCACTTGCAAACTCATCTATGTTGGCCTAACATCAAGAGAGTTACGTGTACGTGAACACGTACGCGATATCAAGGCAGCTAGAGAGATGGAGGATATTGAGAATTTGAAACCAATTCCGAAACATTTTCGGAAACATCGTAACTGCAATCCCAGTGATCTTAAAGTTTGGGGAATTGAGAAGATCCATACAGGCATAAGAGGTGGTGACGCCAAACAAAAACTGGCTCAACGTGAATGCCGCTGGATCGCAGTATTACATACACTGGCTCCAGCGGGTCTTAATGAACAGCTTAGCTTTAGAGGCCCCGTCACACATAGCGACGCTGCAGCGATACCGACAACGATCCGGATCGCTGCAGCGTCGTTGTGTGGTCGCTGGGAGCTGTCACACAGACAGCTCTCTCCAGCGACCAACGATCAGGGGAAAGACTTCGGCATCGTTGAAACTGTCTTCAACGATGCCGAAGTCCCCGGGTAACCAGGGTAAACATCGGGTTACTAAGCACAGGGCCGCGCTTAGTAACCCGATGGTTACCCTGGTTACCATCGTTAAAGTAAAAAAACAAACGCTACATACTTACCTACCGCTGTCTGTCCTCGGCGCTCTGCTTCCTGCACTGACTGTGAGCACAGCGGCCGGAAAGCAGAGCGGTGCTCTGCTTTCCGGCTGCCCGGCGCTCACAGCCAGAGCAGAGAAGCCCAGCGCCGGGGACAGACAGCGGTAGGTAAGTATGTAGCGTTTGTTTTTTTACTTTTACACTGGTAACCAGGGTAAACATCGGGTTACTAAATGCGGCCCTGCGCTTAGTTACCCGATGTTTACCCTGGTTACCAGCGAAGACATCGCTGAATCGGTGTCACACACGCCGATTCAGCGATGTCAGCGGGACCTCAACGATCAAAAAATGGCCCAGGCCATTCCGACACGACCAGCGATCTCACAGCAGGGGCCTGATCGCTGGTACGTGTCACACATAGCGAGATCGCTACTGAGATCGCTGTTGCGTCACAAAACTTGTGACTCAGCAGCGATCTCGCTATGTGTGACGGGGCCTTAGTTCCTTTTTATATTTTGTCTCCGGACTTTTTATATGTATGTTATTATTTGGTGTTGTGTGTTGTCTTTGGTTATTTTTAATTATTATTTTTTCCTCTTTTTATACTCCTTTTAGTTTCTATGTATTCATACTTACCATTTAATTTGGTGTGCCTTTATGAGGAGTCTTTGTGCCTTAGCGAAGTTCATCTGGCCTATCCTTGGACATTTTGCATCTGTCTTCTCTGATGTCTTCGAAATCACAGCACTCATGGGGAAAAAAAGAAAAAAACTTGTTTCATCTTTATATTCTGCATTTATTATTGCGGTTCACCTTCACTACCATTTATACTGTGCTATATATTCCTAATGTGGTGTAAAATATTTGTATGTGGCTCTAATTATGTGTCATAGTATGTATTTTATTATATGATATTTAATGTGTTGCACTTTTTTATGCACCTGCACATGTTTATTCTGTCCTTTATGGGCTTTTATAAATCCATGATATTACTAAGAAAGGTTATTATATGTAGTTTTGCTGTCTCATATTAATCACTGTTATATGGCATGTAGGAGAGGACATAGATGCTCAAGGGTTGATTGTTTTTACTCTTTGAATCAAGGCACTTCTTGGCTCAGGTCTTTTGTTTGTTTGTTAGCTCCGCCCCTATGAGTCACATCACCTTCCTTGTAGCACAGCTCCACTGTGCGCATGTCTGCTGACGTCCGAGGTCCGGGGCATTGTGGGTGGCACCGTTTGATGACGCGAGCAGTTCAGTGACGTCAGAGCGACGGCACTGGCCGCGGCGCCATCTTGGATGCCGCCTGGGATGCAATTCCCGGCCGGACGAGCGGCGACATGCGCCGCATCAGGTGGAAAACATCATAGGTGATTGTGTACATTTATAAGGCACACCCAGGACATATAGCAGCACTGCCCCCTGACGAAGCTGACGCGAAACGCGCGTTGGGGCCACCGCGTGGGTCATCTTGGTTACCAACCTGAGGGTAAGGATCAATAGGGTTTACTTATGGCGTTTGACTACTGACCAGATTTTGTGGTCATCTAGCCTGTGCGCAGGGCTAGTTACGCGTATATACAGCCATTTGTATAGACTTATAGGGGTAGTTTGATATTATCTGGTCCTTTTCCCGTTTATCTTGTGGCACTATGCACTTTATTAATATAAAAGTTGGTATCAGGATCACCCACATGGTGTCGATTTCCATCTTTTGCTACCATTCATCCTCTCTTTCAGTTATGTGTAATGTTTAATTATATTATTATATTTGTATGTTTTTTGGCTATGGTGGCCAACTGTTGTAAATAATAAATATTTGTTTATGGACTCCAACTCCATTGTTTCTTCCTTGTTGCTATTGTGAGGAGTGTCCACTTTTACTATCAGTATTGAATATCTCCCTGGGTGGCTCCCCCACTTGGGGTGTGAGCATGGTGGAGATTTCGGTTACAGTATCTTCATATTTGGTTTTTCTCTGCTATGTTTTTACTAGAGTGGACATTTACAGATGTGACAATACCAAATATTTAATTTCTTTTATTTGCAGGGAGTTTGTTTGAAATCTGCAGCAGGATCAAATTCAGCCATGGACCCTTAATCCTCAGCATGTCAATTTTATGCTGCAGATTTAAGTGAAAAGCTCACCTCTTCTATTGGGGGTGATTTCCATGCCAAAAACCCCACTAAATCTGTCAAATAGTGTGGATTTGCTACATGTTTTCAACTGCAGGATTGCTGCTGGATTTTCCATGTCAACATATTTTAAATGGGTAGCGACAAGGTTAATGACCCCATTCTAGCTGGGCTAAAGGTACCGTCACATTTAGCGACGCTGCAGCGATCTAGACAACGATCCCGATGAGCTGTCACACATCCAGCTGTCCAGCGACTAACCATGCGACGTCCCCGGGTAAACATCGGGTTACTAAGCGCAGGGCCGCGCTTAGTAACCCGATGTTTACCCTGGTTACCAGCGTAAAAGTAAAAAAACAAACACTACATACTTACATTCCGGTGTCTTTCCCTCGGCTCTGTGCTTCTCTGCACTGACTGTGAGCGCCAGCCGGAAAGCACAGCGGTGACGTCACCGCTGTGCTCTGCTTTCCGGCTGGCCGGCGCTTACACAGTGCAGTGAAGCACAGCGCCGGGGGACAGACATTGGAATGTAAGTATGCAGTGTTTGTTTTTTTTTTACTTTTACGCTGGTAACCAGGGTAAACATTGGATTACTAAGCGCGGCCCTGCGCTTAGTAACCCGATGTTTACCCTGGTTACCAGTGAAGACATCGCTGAATCGGCGTCACACACGCCGATTCAGCAATGTCTGCGGGAGATCCAGCGACGAAATAAAGTTCTGGCTTTTCTGCTCCGACCAACGATTTCACAACAGGATCCTGATCGCTGCTGCCTGTCAAACTGAACGATATCGCTATCCAGGACGCTGCAACGTCACGGATCGCTAGCGATATCGTTCAGTGTGAAGGTACCTTTAAGGGTTCATAAAAAATGGTGGTCTGTAGCAGAGAAATGGTTAATGTGCATAACCACAGTGATGTAGGATGGTGAGGTGTTAATTGGGTTTTGCTCCTAAGAAAATCTTAGCTAAGCCCATCCGGGAAACGTACCCAAGCTCCACCACCCCTGTATAAGGAGCAAACTAGACCTCCCAGCATGTCCTGGCTGGTATGGGATGTCAGAAAATTACAGGAAGGTAATATGAGAGCAGGTCCAAGAATGACTAATGGTTTCCTCTGGTCTATAACTTTAAGTTTGGGACATTAATGGTCCTTTCCTTTGTTTTCACATAGTTTTTTGTTGAACAGAGGATTCATTAGATCTAAAAGGTTTGGTGATGTTCTTCAGTCAATTTTGTTTTTCTCCATCTGTCGTAGCTGTACTTGCTATGCTCATAGTAGATCTTTTGAAATTCCTTCAGGAATGGAGCTCTCCCTTGCTGTCCTGGTGGTGAATCCTCCGCACACGGTTATATTAGTCCCCTTTTTTAAGTTGGAGTCCTTGATTAGGCATCTCATCTGCCTCGTCAACTTTACTCCTGTCTTTAATCATGCCACTTTCCACAACGTGATAATGCAAATCCTCCAGGTCGTTGGATGGTATCGAGGCTGATTGTAAGCAGAGCCGCATGCACACTTTTCCCTCCATCCAACCTGAGACTATCATTTTTAATTAAGCATTCGACAGCCGCTGATCATCCTGAGTAAGACCGCACAGACTCCTCTTCAAAAGCTGCTCTGGCTGCTGATCTTGTTACAGGCGGATATTGGAACTTCTCATGTAACTTGTGAGATTATTATAAATAATTTAGAAGCGTGCCATCTCGTGCAGGGTGCATTACACTCCCTTGCCGCTCCCCTGTCTTCAGTTCTGCATATTCATGGACAGCGGCACACAACTCGGGACACCCAGTTCATTTCAACATTTAACGGTTGTATCTGGAACAGCACCCTCCGGTTCTTGGTTCAGTAACAGTACATTTCCCCCTACACTATCCCTGCTGTAATAGGTTTTTGTCAGACCCAGACTTTTGGCATCAGTCCCCACAGCATTAGAGATCATAACCTTTCCCTCACGTGGTTCCATATCCAACTTCCTCAGTACGGAAAGGATGTCTGCTCTCCATAGCCCCAGACTCGAGCCTTGGGCAGGGAGTTTAAGGCCTCATACCACCCAGAACAACCTGTACTTCTGTTAGCATCCCACTGCACTTTATAGTCGCCCTAGCAACTGTCACCATCGTACTCTCACTAACCAGTGAAAACACCGTGGTTGCCTTTTGCTGGCCCTGACCCCTCCCACTTTGGGCTGAGCCAATCATTGACTGTCTCTTTTACTCCATCTTCCCCAGCAGTTGGTTGCTGGTCATACTTAACCTGTGCGGTATACTTCCTATATCTAGTATGCCCATAACTGAATATTTCAATAAGTTAATCCTTAAGTACTATGCGATTCCTTAAACTCTGAGCCCAACTCAAGGCTTTCTCTATATACGAGAGTCACGTTGGTTACTGTAATGCAATGCTATTAATGTGTATCACTTAGTGCCTATAGAACTATGCAGGTTCACAAATCGCAGTACTCGCAAAGTACAATGAAACCACGTCACAACACATATTTAAATACACTCCTTGTAGACATTGTCTTTGGGGGAGAGGCATTTGTCTCCTCTCGCACCCTTACAGGTGGTCATTCATAGTTAAAGACAGTAAAGTAGAATCTGAACCACTTTTCCTCCTTATTCCAAGACCCAGACACTCTGCAAGCGATGATGGCCAAGTAAATGTGAGTGCCTTCACTCTCAAACTCTAGCTCTCCTCTCTAACCAGTCTTCTGCCTAGGCACAAAGTATCTACTGCATCCAAACATGAAGTAGAGACAAAGGTCCCTTCACAGTAGAAAAAAAAAATCACCCAGTCCTCCTCTGGACAATGAATCCAGTTTGGAAATATCCAAGAACAATGGCCTCCAAAAAGCACAAAAATGAGACTTCTCCCCCCAGAATGCCATCCGAGAGGGACATCACCACGATCATAGAAATGCACCTCCCTCATCATGGAAAATTATCTTCCGACGCTCCACAGGTATGAAGATGTGAGATTCGAGATCTTGGTCACTTGCAATGCGATCTCTCTATGCAGCCTCCGAGTGCTTCCAAGGAGCGTCCTGGAGGCATTACACATGCTTTCCTATATTGTTAGAGCACTCACCAGACACCATATTTTGACATGCTTGATGGCCTTCAAATAAGTATTTATAGTGTGCCTTGAGCTGTCACTATTTGCCATCTGCACGACAAGGCGCCTCACCCCTTCAATTACCAAATAATTGTCCTGAAATGTTCTCAGGACCAAAAACATGGTAAATAGAAAACAAAGGGCGCACTTTCACCACAATAATTCAAAGGACATATAATACAACCATGAAGGTTAATATGAACACAAGAAAACACACACTACAAAAATGAAAACCTTTAAAAACAGTAGTACAAGTACATGACACTTGTGAACCACCCCCTAGGCATGACCCGAGTGGGAAGCCAAGTGTATAAATAGAACATTTAGAATCCCATGAGACACCAAAAAATATATTATGCTAAAGAGTGTCAATAGACAACAATACACATGCACATAGACCCAGTGTGAAGATGACCTTCCTATATAAAGCAGGTATATCATGTGAACTGAGCAAACTGAATTAGCGCAAGAAAGAGGACCTTGATACAGTATTAAATATTAAAGAAGCATATAATTATATGCTACTGGATGACTGCATCCATGTACCGGTTCATAATACCGCAAAGATGAGTATACTACCTGTCTTTGAACAGCAGAAAAAAAGTGCATCAGATGCGCCCTGAATAAAAATAGAACATGGGGTCCGCGCTGCTGTGGATCAAACTATCCGGATCAAACTATCCTGTGGCAAAGTATTCACATAAAAGCTGGTGTAGCCATGTGGTCTCAAGGGGATGAGGGTGTAAGGGCAAACCCCACGCGTATCGCTGCCTTGTGCAGCTTTGTCAGGGGAAGTATGAGAATGGAGTGCTCAAATAAGAACCTATATAGTGAACAATTATCACAAAATTGTTTACCGGTGTGAATTTCCGGTCTGAACGCCAGGAAGCTTGGCGGTGCTCTCAATGGAAGAACAGCGTGGCGCCGTCCACACGCCGAAAGTCAAATGACTATGCCGCAAAGAAAAACAAAATGCGCTTGCACCAGACAAGGAGACTGTGTTGTATCCCAGTGCCGCAAGAGCGCATGCATTGGTACCAGCATGAGGAGAACGAACATGAACAAGACTGACAAAATGTGCTGTGCGCCAACTGGAATCTGCTGGCAAAGGGCGGTAGACGGGTCAAACTGTCAGTGTGCAAACCAAAAGCACACTTATGAGTGCAGGCCAAAATATATCCCATAAATCGGGCAGAGATACAATAATTTATAAACACAAAGCATGTATATAGGTGGGGGGCATACCTGTAAGAAAAAAGAACAGTGGCAATAGGTTATCTATAATATGACTAGAGAATACATCATATTGCCTATGTAGCCATGTCCAAATCACTAGGGCAAAAAGGTCCATAAATAGTTTGATGATCCAAGGGACCATATGCCATAAAGAATAGCAAATGGAACTATGAATTCTTCCAATCCAGACATCCTCAAAGATAAGGGAAATATTTAGTCCCACACGATATTGGGTAAACTTCCATCCTGATTGGAAGGATTGGGTAGCCAATATTCCTTCACGTCACGAGATCAGGAGGTCCCCACGGATGAAACGCCAGGATAAGGAACTGTGAGATCCAAGATGGTAATAGTGCCGTATAGTTGAGCCCGTCTACTGAATCTTCCATCTTGCCAAAAAGTCCTAATCAAGGAAAGGATAACATAAACAATTATTATGCATATCATGTTAATGTAAGTTTTGAAAAGTGAGCTCAACCTAGAAATCTGGTGAAGAGGTGCTCCTCATTGAGCCCTGTTGGTGCTACGGATTGAAGCATAAATATCCATCTTGATTCAAACTGTAAGAGGCAGAGGCATTTTTGGTTACTACCTCCTCTGCCACTGTTATTTTCTACAAGCCCACAAATCTAATTTCAGACGATGATCCACCATGTGTCGTCAAAAAGTGAGTGGCTACCGGGGTGAGAACCTTACCTTTTTTTTGGTCAGCGGCTGCCAAGTGGATAGTGGAAACGTGCTTTTGGGCTCTTTTTCTCAACTCTTGGGAAGTTTCTCCCACGTAGACTGTTGCATGGGCAAATCAATGCATATAGAACGTCTTGTTTTGCAGTTAACGTAGGCTCTCAAAGGGTGGATCTGATGGTTCAAAGGATTCACGAAAACATCCCTAGTTGGGATCATGAAGGGACAAATGATAGTCCCTGCATGGGACAGACCCTTTCAAAACAATGCCTCTATTAAGCTGAACAGTAGGCCTACTGAAATGGCTCCTGGTTAAAATATCCCGAAGATTAGGGGCCCTCCTAGCTGTAAGGAGAGGTAGAGTACTAGTCACTCCTGCTGTTTCAGTATCCTTTCTTAAAATGGAATAATGTCTGTTCAAAATATTCCTCACCTGATGCCAGCTGCTGTTAAACTCCTGTAATAAACCTGGGCCGTATATCCCTCTCATGTATCTGGGGTAATAACAATGATGCTTGATCATGTGATCGTGCGCATTGAAACGCAGCCGAAATTGTCCTCCTGGGATATCCACGTTGTTTAAATCGATCAGTGAGATCCTGAGCCTGAGAGAGAATCTCGATCATATGTACAATTATGTCTGACCCGAAGGAATTGACCAATAATGAGTTTGTAGCTGTTGCTAATCCAGAGATCTGTAAGAAAAAGGCTCTGTCAAAGAGAAAGTAGTTATGATGTAGAATAAACTTTAAGAGATCAAGGAGAAAGGAGTCATGAAAGTGATCGACATGGTCAAACTTGTCAAGAAAAAAATGCTGCAGCATCCATTCCATCCTTGTGACTGATGTTAGCGTAAAGAGATTCCACGTCACACATCACGATAAAACATTCGGATGGTACAGCAATGTTTCGACAGATCTCAGTGAGAGGAATCCCTGATGAAAGAGGGTAATGAAGAGACCAGGGGCTGAAGTAAAAAATCCAAATACTCACAGGCTTTTTCACAGAGGCTGCCGATGCTGGAAACGAATGGTCGGCCCGGGGGTCTGGCAGTGTCCTTGTGGACCCTCAGGAGCATATAGAATGTGGAAATAATCCCCTTGTTCCACTCACATAAATTTTTGTTCATTGGTGGTGATACCAAATTGACTGGCCCTATTGAATAACGCATGGAACTTAGACACAAAGATAGGTGGGTCCAACGGCAATCTTTGGTAAAATCGAATATTAAGCTGCCTGTGTGCTTCCTCTATATACATCTGGATTGGCCAAAGGACTATGTTGCCCCTGTTTATCAGCCTCTTTAATAGTGAAAGCGCCGTTGCTTTTTAGAGATGAAGGTGCCCCTTCTGCTATAGAAAGATTGGGTGCAGTGCCTACCTGAGGTGACATGGACATAATATCCCGCTTTACCAGTTCGAAAAAGATCTTAATTGCCGGAACCAAAGAAAATGAGGGCGTCTTTGTGGATTTATTCCTGAATGAAAATGCCCTCCTAATTGATGTAGATTGGTTCTCTTCTAGAAGCTCCAACAAGTCTTGAAACACCTGGCATTCATCTGAGGGGAGGTTATGAATTATATCTGTTTTTTTTTTAAATGACCTGAAAAGTAAGATTTCTGCAAAACAAATAAAGATCTTTTGATTAGATTGAATTTGTCAATCTTATGAGTAGGCACAAAGGTGAGACCTTTCTGTAAGACAAATCTTCAGTGGGGTTAAAACAGTCTGAGAGATTAATAATCTGTAGAGAATTCTGTGTTACCTCTGAGTGTTCCTAATCCGTATTAGTATTATCACTCACTTTTGTGTCTGGTTGGATAATTGCATCGAAAGGGGGATCCCCAACCCCTGTAACGTGGGGCCTGTTTTTTTTTTTTTTTAACTCCTGTTCTTGCGCCCTCTACCCCATCTGGTCCAGGGTCTAGCTCACTTCCAGTTGATGACAAAAAAATCACTCGAGATAGCTTCTCTCAATAGAGGTTGGACCGTCTGAGGGAGGGTTTGTTCTATTTGGTCTATTATGACGAGTTACCCCTGTGTTTCCACCTGAAAACTGTCTGCTGCTCAAAGTCAGAAAACAAAAGATGTTTCAGAGAGACAGATCTAAGAGTCACCTCCGCTTCATATTTGTCAAACATCTCTTTGAGTCTGGCTTTGAAACTAGTGACCTGAATTTCCTCGAACTTGGCCAATTTGGATTCCAGATCCTTGATATACCCCTTAGTTGTAGAGAAAAGGTCTTTGTCATGCTCTAAGAGTAAATTGATAGGCATATGGGAACAACGCATCAAGCCCTGCTCCCATGTCTGTCTAAAGGAGGTGGAGGGTTTCCATGCTGGGAAAATAGAAACACGCAGGTCCCACGGTACATAACCTGCCTTGAGATATTCCTCTAAACTCCTAATGTTCCATCAGGACCAAAAACAAACATTTGCTGACATAGTCCACCCGACTGTCCATCCTTCTAGGGTATGTTCACACTGGGTGTTTTTGCTGTTTGTTTGTTTGTTTTTTTTGCTGCCTTTATGGTAATTTTTCAGCTGCTTTTTACAGTACCAGCAAAGCTTCAGACTTCAGAAGTCTCATACACACTTTTTTTTTTATTAGGATTTTGTGCTTTGTTGCTTTTTTTTGGACATAGAACATGTCACTACTGTTAGGACTGGCGGAACGCACCAAGTATAAGATGTAATGGTATTAGGTGCGTTCGCCGCCGAGGTCCACCGTGCAGGTGAAAACCCTGCTGCTAGTAGAGACGGACGATATGGCGGTACAATATGAATACACACTTGGGTTAACTCCACCCAGTGTGAAGAAAGCGAACCCTGTTGAGTCACAGGGCCGCGGTACCGCACCAAGAGAATATATTTTAGAGGCACGAGAGTGCGTGCGGTGCCGCACTGGCGGACGCCACTAACCACCCAGGCTTGGGTCAGGAAAGCGCAGAGAAAGCGCACGGCGCCGCACTGGCGGTCACAGCAACTAGACGCTGTAATGTGTGTACCGTGCTGATGGCTAAGTCGGGCGCTAGGTAGCAATCACCCACCTTCCGCGAGCAGTCATACAATAGGGAGGGGATTTTAACCCCTTCATGACCAGGGGATTTTTCGTTTTTCCGTGTTCGTTTTTCGCTCCCCTCCTTCCCAGAGCCATAACTTTTTTATTTTTCTGTCAATTTGGCCATGTGAGGGCTTATTTTTTGCGGGACGAGTTGTACTTTTGAACGACATCATTGGTTTTAGCATGTCGTGTACTAGAAAACGGGAAAAAAATTCCAAGTGCGGTGAAATTGCAAAAAAAGTGCAATCCCACATTGGTTTTTTGTTTGGCTTTTTTGCTAGGTTCACTAAATGCTAAAACTGACCTGCCATTATGATTCTCCAGGTCAGTACGAGTTCATAGACACCTAACATGACTAGGTTATTTTTTATCTAAGTGGTAAAAAAAAAATCCAAACTTTGCTAAAAAAATTGCGCCATTTTCCGATATCCGTAGCGTCTCCATTTTTCATGATCTGGGGTCGGTTGAGGGCTTATTTTTTGCGTGCCGAGATGACGTTTTTAATGATAGCATTTCGGTGCAGATACGTTCTTTTGATCGCCCGTTATTGCATTTCAAATTTTTTTCCCGCTACGCTGTTTAGCGATCAAGTCAATACTTTTTTTTAATTGATAGATCGGGCGATTCTGAGCGCGGCGATACCAAATATGCGTAGATTTGATATTTTTTTTATTGATTTATTTTGATTGGGGTGAAAGGGGGGTGATTTAAACTTTTATGTTTTTTTTTATTTTTTTCACATTTTTTTAAACTTTTTTTTAAATCTTTTGCCATGCTTCAATAGCCTCCATGGGAGGCTAGAAGCAGGCACAACGCGATCGGCTCTGCTACATAGCAGCGATCTGCTGATCGCTGCTATGTAGCAGAAATCTGCTGATCGCTGCTATGTAGCAGAAATGGAGGTGTGCTGTGAGCCCTGACCACAGGGTGGCGCTCACAGCCACCGGTCATCAGTAACCATAGAGGTCTCAAGGACCTCTATGGTTACAATATACAAGCATCGCCGACCCCCGATCAGGTGACGGGGGTCGGCGATGACTTCACTTCCGGCTGCCCGGCCGGAAGCGGTAGTTAAATGCCGCTGTCTGCGTTTGACAGCGGCATTTAACTAGTTAATAGGTGCAGGCAGATCGCGATTCTGCCCGCGCCTATTACGGGCACATGTCAGCTGTTCAAAACAGCTGACATGTCCCGGCTTTGATGCGGGCTCACCGCGGAGCCCTGCATCAAAGCAGGGGAGCCGGCATCGGACGGTATAGTACGTCCGATGCCGGTAAGGGGTTAAAGAACGACTTTCACTCACAACACACACACATTTACAAAAGACAATACTAGCGCATGACCGTGCGGCCATGCGAGGCTTAAATAGCTGCAGCATGTTTAGGACCTTTCAAAGAAGGACCAATGGAGTGCTGCAGCACCTGAGCATGTGACCCTGGATCTCCACTGAGAGATCTCGCACTGGGCATGCTCAGAGTGCAAAGCAGGATTTAGTCCTAACAGCTACAAGGACCTTAGCTGCAGTATCTGATCATGTGACCCTCGATCTCCACTGAGAGATCTTACTCTGGGCATGCTCAGAATGTGAAAAGCAGGACTTAGCCCCAGAAACGTCCGCTCGCCGCTGCCCAGCACTGACTTCAATGGGAGAAGCAGGAAACGCAGCAGTAACTCTAAGCACAGAGTCAGACTGAGCAAGACGCTGGGATCGACGTCTCCGCTGAGCAAGCTTCACTGCAGCAGGAGAAGAATGGGAGACCGCAGCGGAGATGGCCCGAGATTCCCCCTGTGCAGAGGCAGGAACTCAACCCCTAACAACTACTTTCAGCTTTTTGCGTTTTTCACCCATTGGCTTGAATGGGTGTTGAGAAAAACGCTGCAAAAATGCAGGTATCATTACTTACTTGCCTTTTTTCTGCAGAAAAAAAGTCATGGACAGTAGGAAGTGACCTCACAGGCAAGAGCTTGGGGTGTGGTTAATTAGGTGTCCGTAGTGATAGTAAGGTAGTGTCAGGTAGTGAGGTGCCCTGACAGTGAGCTAATGTGAGGAGGTGTTAAAAAAGTCTTGGTATAGGACAAGCATTAATTTTTCCAAACTAATCATAGAGGTAATGTGTTTTTTATATATAAAAATTGTTCCCCTGCGTTACATAGCTAATGAGAACCCTATCTGACCACTTCACCCTCCCCTGCTTGTTTGCAATCGTACACTTTGTGATGCTCATGTACTGTTACGTACAAGTTCATGTGCTGTGCATGTGTGTTTGTATCATCTTTGGCACTAATGTTGGCTTCATTTCATCTTGCATTTGTTAATTCCTTTTTTTTATTTATTTTTGCAAGGTGTAAAGAGACTGTAAGACCGGGGTCACACGAGTGCAATGCGAGAAACTTGAGCATCAATACCTGGCACTGCATGTATTTCTATGCAGCTGAACGCTCCGCTCCCTAGGGTCAGCGGCAGGGCCGGGTATTGATGCGAGAGACTTGTGCGAGTTTCTCGCATTGCACTTGCAAGTCTGATCCCAGCCTAATTTGGGATGTAGCTTGCCCCAACTACAGTGATTGTCAAAAAAAGGCCAATGCATGGCAAGTAACCTGCTGCCGGACATTGTTCCCCCGCTGGGATGAAGGTTATGCGAAGCTTCACTGGGAGATTGGCATTTTTTTTTTTTATTTCATTAAACATATGTCCTTTTCTACCAACTTAAATGACCAGGCTGTTAAATACTAGTAATGTTAACGTGCTCTGATGTTTTATCCGAGCATGCTCGAGTACTAAAAGTACCTTCACACTGAGTGACGCTGCAGCGATACCGACAATGATGTCGATCGCTGCAGCGTCGCTGTTTGGTCGGCCAGCGACCAACGATGCCGGTAACCAGGGTAAACATCGGGTTACTAAGCGCAGGGCTGTGCTTAGTAACCCGATGTTTACCCTGGTTACCGTTGTAAATGTAAAAAAACAAACACTACATACTTACATTCCCGGTGTCTGGTCAGGTCTCTCGCCTTCAGCTTCCAGCACTGACTGAGCGCCGGCCGTAAAGTACAGCGGTGACGTCACCGCTGTGCTGTGCTTTACGGCTGGCCGGCGCTCACCAGTCAGTGCACTGCGGGAAGCTGACGGCGGGGGACATGACCAGACACCGGGAATGTAAGTATGTAGTGTTTGTTTTTTTACATTTACAACGGTAACCAGGGTAAACATAGGGTTACTAAGTGCGGCCCTGTGCTTAGTAACTCGATGTTTACCCTGGTTACCAGTGAAGACATCGCTGAATCGGCGTCACACACACCGATTCAGTGATGTCAGCGGGAGATCCAGCGACGAAAATAAAGTTCTGGACTTTCCCCAGCGACCAACGATCTCCCAGCAGGGGCCTGATCGTTGGTCGCTGTCACACATAACGATTTAGTTAACGATATCGTTATGTGTTACGGTACCTTAACTGAGTGAGTACGCCAAAGACAAACATGTTTGATTCACCACGTCTGCATGTCATGTGTTCCAGCTGTCTAACAACCACGAGACATGCAAACGTGGCAAGTCCAGCATGTTTCATGAGCACGCTGAAGACACTCGGTACGCTAGCATGCTCAGATAACACTTTATCCTAGCAACTTTGCACATCACTAGTAATAACCAGCCTGTTGTGCCCTTTGCTGTTTTTCACTATAGGGCTCATACTCATTTGCGAGAATCTGACTAGTGCAGCCCAATAAAAAAAAAATCAGATGGCACTCTGACCAATGTTGTTCAAAGGATTAAATGTCATCTGATTTTTTTTTTTTAAATGTTCTCAGGTGAAATCTGAGAATGTCAGCAGAATATCCTCGTTTATTGAAAAGACTCGCCAATGCACGTGAATGGGCGCAAGGAAAAAATGACAGCACTCGGACCATGTGAGTGCTGTCTGATTTTTTTAATTTTTTTTTTATTTTTTTTCAAATTATATTAAACAGTTTTAAACATTTATATAGCATTTATCATTTGGTTGAAATGCTTCAACTATGGGGAGAGGGGAGAGGAAGTGTAGTAGTAAGGGGGGGAGGGAAAGGGGAGGGTAAAATCAGGAGGAAAACAAAAAACAAGTAAACATTAACCTTTCCATTTGGGCCACTGACCTGAGTAGGCCAAAAACTGCCTTTAAAAACCTTTAACTTACTATAACAGCTTATCTAGATCGTCAACAGCACCCGCAGTTAATTGAAATGACTACTGAGTTTGGAATTTAGTGTTCCATTCGTTCCACTTGTTTTCATATTTATGTATACATCCATTTGTTATTGTGAATTTAAGGTCTAGAGTTATGTAAATTCAGATTTTCCCTGACGTTGTGGACACTCTGAATCACTGAGCTTTTCCACATAGCTGCAATTCTGTTTTTTACTATCAACAAAATATGGATTATTACAAATCTCGTTGAGTAATGGAATTTTTCGGTGTCCACCGAGAGGAGAGCCGTCTGTGGGGAGAGGACAAAATCCTCGTTGAGTATAATGCCTATGTAATTGGAGACCTGTTTCCGCAGGTTTGTTAATTTTGGACATGACCAAAAGACATGGAGTAAGTCCCCCCCTATTTCCACATCCCCTCCAGCACTGTGGTGAGGAGTTTCCCCCGAAGTGAGAAATCCTATCCGGTGTGAGATACCACCTTGTTAGTAGCTTGTAATATGCCTCGTGGAGTTGTAGAGACATGTTAGAGGCATATCTGTGTTTTTTTTTTT
Organism: Ranitomeya imitator; assembly: GCF_032444005.1. Classification (NCBI taxonomy): domain Eukaryota; kingdom Metazoa; phylum Chordata; class Amphibia; order Anura; family Dendrobatidae; genus Ranitomeya; species Ranitomeya imitator. The sequence continues at coordinate 691,367,959 of NC_091285.1, forward strand.
TTTTTTTTAGTGCTTCTTCCCACTGATCCTCATTCATAGTTAGGCTTAATGATTTCTCCCATTTTTTTTCATATATCCATTCTTTTGAAATATATAATCTTTGTTGAAAATGCTGTATAGATATTTAGTACTCCAAAAAATTTTGTGATCCACATTTCTAAACCGTAAATAAATTGATTTCAAATTTGGGAGAAGCCCTAGAAATGAGGATCTGGAGGAATTCTCTGATTATAAGATATTGCGTAAATTCTGATGGAATACCAAATCTTTGCTTGATTTCTGAAAAATTAAGTAATCTATCATTTGCCAGCAGGTCTCCCAATTTTTTTTATGCCTTTTTGTTCCCATAGAACTGGAATTTGTTGCCCAAACACTGACGCTATTAATGAAATTGGTAAGTTTTCCCCAATTGACTTTTTATTCTCCTTTCCAGGAATATTCGCCAGTTTGTCCCATGCCTGAGTAATGGCTGAAACAATCAGATGACCCAATTTATACTTGTCTAAATTTAGGGTCTGTTTAAGGAGAAGATTTTCCATAGAGCCAAATTTATGTAAAGACACTTCCATCTCAAGCCACACTGGATTACCTTTTGTTTAACCATCCCTGACTATGTTTTATTAAATTTACATTATGATATGCTGACATGTTTGGGAGACCTAACCCCCCGTTACTCTTACACTTACTTTTGTAAAGGATATCTCTAGATATTCTGGCTTTTTTCCCGTTCCAGACAAACGATAATATTTTTTTTGTGACCTCTTTTGAAGAATTCTGGAGGAAATTTCAAAGGCAGGGCTCTAAAGATATAAAAAGTTTTTTGGGAGAACGATTGTTTTAATAGCCAATACTTTACCCATCAATGACAGGCCAACTTTACCCCATGATTGAAGATCTTTAGCAATTACCAAAAGGATCTTTTCTCCATTGGTCCCAGATAAACTATTAACCCTTTTCGTGAATGAAATTCCTAGGTACGAAATCTGCTCCTCCCAGACAAATTCTACTGTACGTTTTAGTAAATTAATACATTCTTCCTGTAAATATAGTTGGAGGATGTTCGATTTTAGATTTGTTTATTTATTTTTTTTCCCAAATAACTTTATTGGATTTTAACAATTAACGGGGCAGGAAGGAAGAAGGAATAGGGGGAATGAGGGGAAAGGGAAGGGGAAGGGAAAGAAAAGGGGAGAGAAGACACTTGAAGTAAGCGTCAACAGGTAATCATATTTGTCAAATATTTAAACAACGTTTGGAAGGTGAATAATCAAAATGCATGTGATCACAAAAGAAGGGTGGGCAAGCTGGTCAGTCCAACATTACAAACATTTTAAATCAATTTAAATCAAAGTCCGGATCACTTTGCGACAATTTCTGCTGTGAATTACTACGGGAAAGCTTCTTCCCAACGAGCCCATTTTTTTGAGCATTTTTTAAGGCTGTCATTACCTAGGGCAAATTTTTGCTCGTATGTTTTGTGGAGGGCAACACGATCTTTGATCTCTTGGAATGATGGAGGTTTAGGATTTTTCCAATTGTAGTCGATGGCATTTTTGGTGACCAAAAGGATGTGAATGACCAACGCTTTGAGAGGAAAGTGAGTGTCACTTAACCCCACAGAGAGCAATGCCATCTGAGGAGTCAAGATAAAAAATTTTTCCAGAAGTACTCCAATCAGAGCAGAGATTTTAGACCAGAGTGTTTTAATTTTGGGACAGCTCCAGAAAATATGGAGCAAGTTGCCCCTCTGACCGCAAACCCTCCAACAATCTGGAGAGGTGTGACCCCCTATCATGGACAGTCTTGCAGGGGTGAGGTACCAGCGCGTAACTAGTTTGAAATAGGACTCTTGCAATGACATAGAGATGGAAGCCGAGTATGTGTGGACCAAGGCACTTTCCCATTCGTCTGGGTCAATTATTATTTGGAGATCTTGCTCCCATTTCAGCATGGAAGGAGATTTCGCGAAGTCTGAGTCATGGTTGAACCAACTATAGATATATTTGTAGCTCCAGAAAATACTGTGGTCGGGGTTACAAATCAGCTTTTGAGCCGCTTCAGAAAAACTGGGCTTTTTTGATAAGAATTTTTTGCATTGATCCTTAATGATCAGGTATTCGCAAAACATGGAAGAGGGGATATTATGAGTGTTCTTGAGGGAATTAAAAGGTACAAAGTTTTCTCCGTCAAAGATGTGGGATAATTTTGTGATTTTGTAATCAGACCATTTGGGATTGACCAGTTTGTTGTACAACTCGAAAATAAAAGAGATAGCCAGATTGTTTAGAGACTCGAATCTTTCTGTGCCTCTTTTGGGCCTAGCAAATTTAGACCATGCATTACTTATTGCAATAAAAATTGGGTGGGATTTATTACTGGAATTTTTTAAGTTCTTTAGCTGGTTTAGGATCAATTCTCTGGGAGCTCTATCCAGATTTAGAGATGATTCGATCTCTAGCCAGGCTGGGGATTCTGTTTTAGACCACCAGGAGCAACTCTGTTTAATCAAATTTGTATGATAATGAGCCAGAATATTGGGAAGGCCCATTCCCCCTGACGCTTTATTTCTGTATAGAGTACTAATAGCTACTCTCACTTTTTTATTATTCCATAGGAACTTGTTGATCAGTGTTTGCATGTTAGTTAAGTAAGATGTTGGGATAGGAACGGGGATGGACCTAAATATATATAAGATTTTAGGGATTATAAATGTTTTAACTGATAAGTTCTTTCCCCACCAGGAGAGATCCCAACGGGGATGGACCTAAATATATATAAGATTTTAGGGATTATAAATGTTTTAACTGATAAGTTCTTTCCCCACCAGGAGAGATCCCTCCCTGCAAAGTGGTTCAGGTCGAGTGAGATAACTTTGATTAGGCAATCCAGATTAGTAGGAATGAGTGAGTATATTTTTAGTGATCTTAATCCCCAGATAGGTGAAATCGCTTGCTGCCCAGCTCCATGAAGTTGCTTTTGACAAATTTTTGATTTGAATGGGATCAAGGTTAAATTGCATAATTTGGGACTTTGTTTTGTTAATTTTGAAGTATGAAAGTTGGGAGAAAGTATCTAATAAATTTAGGGTAGCAGGAACAGATATTAAAGGGTTTGTCAGGGTCAGAATGACATCGTCGGCGAAGAGGCCTATTTTGAATTCTCTGTTTTTTGTTTGTATGCCAGTTATGTTGTCATCTTTTCTTATTGACTGAGCCAAAGGCTCCATTGCCAAAGCGAACAGTAGAGGAGACAGGGGACAGCCCTGATGCGTTCCGTTTGTAATTGAAAAAGGAGATGAAAGGTGATTATTGGAGAAAACCCTGGCGGTGGGACCTGAGTACAGAGCCATAATTGCAGAGATAGATTTGGGGTTAAAACCAAATTGTTGCAGAGTGAGTTTTAGGAAAGACCAGTTCAGGCGATCAAACGCCTTTTCCGCATCTAATGAGGCAAAAATTAAGGGGATTTTTTTTGAGTTGATAAATTTTATCAGGTTTATGATTCTTCTTGTTCCATCGACTGACTGTCTGTCCCTGACAAACCCTATCTGATCATTAATTATCAAATTTGGAAGAAAGTTATTGATCCTATTTGCGAGAATCTTGGAATACAGTTTGATGTCTGTATTGACTAAGGAAATTGGCCTATAGTTTGGGAGCTGATCAGGATCTCCTTTGGTTTTGGGAATCAAAATGATTGAGGCCTCCAACATTTCTTTTGGGAACTTGCCCAAAGTTGCAGCAGAGTAAAAATTTTAGACATGTGTGGGACTAAGATTTCACTGAAAGATCTGAAATATTCGTTGGTGAAGCCGTCCGGCCCTGGGGCTTTCAGAGATTTTAATTGTTTAATGTTTTCGGCAATCTCCTCAGGGGAGAACGGGGCGGTGAGTTTGTCTATGTTTTCGGGCGTGAGTTTAGGAAGATTGATATTTGACAGGAATTTTTTAATATCGGAATCCGATGGTTGTACTTGTTGGGGATTTAGATTAAGATTGTATAATTTTGAGTAAAAGGCAGCAAACGCGTCCACTATGTCCTGCGGGTGAGTAAGCAAACGACCACCAGGGGGTACGATTTTTGTGATCCTATTCTGGATCCTTTGCCTTTTCAGTCTTTTTAGCATGTACCTAGTAGGCTTGTTTAGGGAGGCATACTGTTTAAATTTTAAAGACCTGATTGACGCGTCATAAAAAGAGAAGATTAGAGCCCTCAACTCTTGCCTAAGGGATATCAATTCGGTTTGTAAATTTGGAGAGTGGATGACTGAGCTGGCAGGTTCTGATTCCTTCGATTTTATTTTTGACTGTAATTCCTTTATTTTGGCCCTATTTTGTTTTTTTTCTCTAGCAAAGATTTGGATTAAGGCCCCTCTGATCACAGCCTTATGGGCGTTCCATAGGGTGAATGGGTCAATTGAATCTGATTCATTCTCTCTAAAGTAATTTTTGATAGTCTGGCTAATCGCGTTTTTATGTATTGGATTGCTAAGAATGGAAGAGTTGCACCTCCATGATGCGTGAGGACTTGAGGCTGGGCCACAAGTCAATTCTGCAATGACAGGAGAGTGGTCTGAGATTGTTTTAGGTAGGATTGAGATTTTTTTGATCTTTGGCAATGAAAAAATGCTGGAGATCATCAGGTCAATTCTAGAAGCGGACTGGTGTATGTCGGAAAAATGGGTGTACTCGATGGAGGTAGTGTTGAGACATCTGAAAATGTCATACATTTCATTTTGGTAAAGCCACTTGTTTAGGGTCAAAGATTTATGTCTGTTTTATGCTGAGGAATCAAGGTGGCCATCAGGAACCACGTTGAAGTCACCCACCATTATTAAATCTCCCTTCTTGATCTCCAACACTCTCCTCATGAGCCCATTCAGAAATTTGATTTGGCCTTTGTTCGGGACGTATACGTTAACAATGGTGAAGGGATGGTTATCAACGTTGCAGATTAGAATGTGGAAGTTGCCTTTTGAGTCCTTGCATTCCTTAATAAATTCAAATGAAACATTGTGACTAATTATAGTCATAACACCAGCTTTCTTTTTGCTACCACATGATTTGAAAATCTGCGAAAACTTTCTATCTGTGAATTTTGGGTGATCGCTGGATTTAAATTTGGTTTCCTGTACGCACATGATGTCGGACTTTGATTTGACCAGCTCTTTCTTGATAGAAAACCTCTTTCTCGGACTATTAAGACCCCTAACATTATATGACATTATTTTGAGAGACATGTTTTAATGAGGTTAGGAGGGGGAAGAAATTATTCACCTGTAGATACCTGTAGGTAGAGGTAGATTTAGAAACTAATTAACAATAATATACTAACTAAAGATTGAGGATTTATTTTTTAGTGTGCCGCAACAACAGAAATACAGAAATAAAACAACACACACTTGGAAACTTAACTTGTCCTCTCCGAAGAATCCCTTCAGTGGATTCTTCGCTGTTCGGGGAAAAGTTCGCGAATGAGCTCCGGGTAGAGCTTGAGGCATCCTCCGAGAAATATAGAGAATGGACAGAGGAATACAAAATTTAATATATTGGTGAAACAATTATAACAATTATAATATTTAGAACACCTTGGAACCTTATACAGAGACCCTTTCATAGGATACAGGTTAAGGTTAAATAGAATTAACAAAAAAGAATAATTCTTGAACTGCCCTAAGTAATAGAGGAAATGAACCTTTCTCCCTCTCCGGGAGTGCTAATGGGGATTGTTTTGCTTTTGTATGGAACCAAAAGCTTCAGCGGAAACCCCCATTTATATGATATTCTCATGTCCCTCAGAGAGCTTGTTACCTTTTTAAAGGCTTTCCTGCCTTCTAGAGTCTCTCTGGATAGATCTGCATATAGTTTTAAGTTATCATAGGGCTCAGGGAACTTTTTCTCCTTTTTAATGAAATTTTGTAGCTGCTCCTTTATGTGATAAAAGTGAATCCTGAGAATTGTGTCCCTAGGGAGGTCTGCAGCGACACTCGAGGGCTTGGGCAGTCTATGGGTTCTATCTATAGTTAACTCTTGGGCTGTTATGGATGGGATAACTTTTTTGATTAGAGATTGGGTATAGTTGAGGAGTTTTTCTGGAGGGACATTTTCGGGAATGCCTCGGATTTTAACGTTGTTACGTCTGTTTCTGTCCTCCAGGTCAGCCATTTTTAGTCTGAGACGGTCTATTTCTGACCTCAGATCTTTATTTTCGGCTGTATGTCTGGCCACTGTATTTCTCCAACCCCTTGATTTTTTCCTCCTGTTTTCCTAATTTTTCAGTAAACGCCTCCATTGACTTATGTATCTGGCTAGAGTGTTTTTCAAAATTGAGGTGCATTTCCTCTCTGATTTGTTTGGTTATTATTTTCATGTGAGTATCCATCATACTCAGGAAATGAGAAGTGGAGTCTTCTAAACCAGTTTGTGCATTTTTTGTCCTTCTTCTCACCGGGCTTGCATTCGGGGAAAAGTCCTCCGACTCGTAGCCCGAATAATCAGAAGCGACCTTTTTCTCCTCCCCCCACTCATCTGGGCCTAGTCTTTTTTTTTGAAACTGACGTATCCATTTCTGTGTCACTGTTGTGATGTTGTGATGAAGGTTTGTTTTGGGACTTGTTACGTTGAGCTAATTTATCACCTGGACTATTTAGAGGGGTCCTTGGGGACCTAGATCTAGATCTGGTTTTGGCTGGGCTTATTACATTTACCAAGTCTAGAGAGGGGTTGCGACCTGAGGAGTTTGATTTATTGAATTTTTGAGATGTAATTTTTGGTATTGGAGCGACTCATTATTTCAGAATAGGAAACTGGTTACCAGAGAAACCAGTTCAGAAACTGGATGATAGTTATCGCCGCCTAAGCTGGCCCCACGTCCGTAGAGTGGCTTTTAATATTTCGCCGCCGCAGCAGGCCCCCACGTCCGAAGACAGGGTTTAGATATTACCCCTGGATATTCCCGAGTCCTGAGACCGGCAGGGATAAAAGAGATATGTGGTACAATGAATCTAGTACTAAATATTCTGGAATGTCCTGAGTAGTTGCGATACACCAAACACACACAAGCAACTAGTATCTACTTTCCCAAGTCCACTCAGCACATTAATACGACAGTTTGTACAGTAAGATCAGAAACTGTTTTGTCAGGTGTATAGAATCTTATGGGATATTCCCAAACGATGGGGTCATAACCTGACCTAGATCTTCAGCCGAAGATTAGTGCTGCGTATATTGTGCAGAGTATAGGAGGAGAATACAAAAAACCATTAAACTCTCCCTTGACCTTAGTTCAATATGACATGAATGAAATGACACATATAATCCCACACTGGAAAAAAAAAAACGTTAATTCAGCTGTGTATTCTTGTTCCTGCTTGCTCACTAAAGACCACTTTGGAAACTGCTTTTAGTTTCTCATAGATTCCAGGAAGGAAAGGGTAAAGGACAGGATGCTTGGTTGTGCAAACAGGACTTGCTGAGCAGCTTTCCCTAAGAGCTTTCTGCTGGGAGCTGTGGAATTCCCATATAATTCACTATGTGAAGCAGTGTTCACAAGAGTTCAAGCCCCCCTTAAATTGATTAAAAGTATCTGTCAGTTAGCATGAGGCTGCTAAAGAAGACAGCAGCGATGTGTAGCTAATTACCGGTTTTACCAGTGTGGGAGCCGCCGCATTGATTATCTGGTGCGGCTTCACTATGGCTCAAGGAGACTCTCAAGGGAGCCCTTATGTTTTGCAGGAGAGGGAGGGGGGTCCGTCCGGACGGCGCACACAGCGGGGAGTAAGTGATCGAGGGGGAGCTCGGGACCGCAGCTGCAGGCGCGGTGCTATAGTGCTGCAGGCGCGCAGGGGTTAAGCCTGCCGCGTGTCGGGCACGGGTCCCCTTACCTCCGATGTGAGGAGGTCGCGTCTGATGCCGACACTCGGCCGGGTCCTCTGCGATCCCCGGCCGACGTCCCGGCGTCTACGCCCTCCGGCGGGTCCTCTGCGATCCCCGGCCGACGTCCCGGCGTCTACGCCCTCCGGCGGGTCCTCTGCGATCCCCGGCCGACGTCCCGGCGTCTACGCCCTCCGGCGGGTCCTCTGCGATCCCCGGCCGACGTCCCGGCGTCTACGCCCTCCGGCGGGTCCTCTGCGATCCCCGGCCGACGTCCCGGCGTCTACGCCCTCCGGCGGGTCCTCGGAGACTTGCGGCTTCCTCTCCGGCGGCTCTGCACTTCAGCCGCTTCCTCTCCGGCGGCTCTGCACTTCAGCCGCTTCCTCTCCGGCGGCTCTGCACTTCAGCCGCTTCCTCTCCGGCGGCTCTGCACTTCAGCCGCTTCCTCTCCGGCGGCTCTGCACTTCAGCCGCTTCCTCTCCGGCGGCTCTGCACTTCAGCCGCTTCCTCTCCGGCGGCTCTGCACTTCAGCCGCTTCCTCTCCGGCGGCTCTGCACTTCAGCCGCTTCCTCTCCGGCGGCTCTGCACTTCAGCCGCTTCCTCTCCGGCGGCTCTGCACTTCAGCCGCTTCCTCTCCGGCGGCTCTGCACTTCAGCCGCTTCCTCTCCGGCGGCTCTGCACTTCAGCCGCTTCCTCTCCGGCGGCTCTGCACTTCAGCCGCTTCCTCTCCGGCGGCTCTGCACTTCAGCCGCTTCCTCTCCGGCGGCTCTGCACTTCAGCCGCTTCCTCTCCGGCGGCTCTGCACTTCAGCCGCTTCCTCTCCGGCGGCTCTGCACTTCAGCCGCTTCCTCTCCGGCGGCTCTGCACTTCAGCCGCTTCCTCTCCGGCGGCTCTGCACTTCAGCCGCTTCCTCTCCGGCGGCTCTGCACTTCAGCCGCTTCCTCTCCGGCGGCTCTGCACTTCAGCCGCTTCCTCTCCGGCGGCTCTGCACTTCAGCCGCTTCCTCTCCGGCGGCTCTGCACTTCAGCCGCTTCCTCTCCGGCGGCTCTGCACTTCAGCCGCTTCCTCTCCGGCGGCTCTGCACTTCAGCCGCTTCCTCTCCGGCGGCTCTGCACTTCAGCCGCTTCCTCTCCGGCGGCTCTGCACTTCAGCCGCTTCCTCTCCGGCGGCTCTGCACTTCAGCCGCTTCCTCTCCGGCGGCTCTGCACTTCAGCCGCTTCCTCTCCGGCGGCTCTGCACTTCAGCCGCTTCCTCTCCGGCGGCTCTGCACTTCAGCCGCTTCCTCTCCGGCGGCTCTGCACTTCAGCCGCTTCCTCTCCGGCGGCTCTGCACTTCAGCCGCTTCCTCTCCGGCGGCTCTGCACTTCAGCCGCTTCCTCTCCGGCGGCTCTGCACTTCAGCCGCTTCCTCTCCGGCGGCTCTGCACTTCAGCCGCTTCCTCTCCGGCGGCTCTGCACTTCAGCCGCTTCCTCTCCGGCGGCTCTGCACTTCAGCCGCTTCCTCTCCGGCGGCTCTGCACTTCAGCCGCTTCCTCTCCGGCGGCTCTGCACTTCAGCCGCTTCCTCTCCGGCGGCTCTGCACTTCAGCCGCTTCACCGCGCTTGGTTACAGCGCGGACTGGAAGGCTCACTGCTCGCTGTTGGCGTCACCGGGTGGAGGGAGGGGGGAGTGCGCTCCTGCGCCTCCTACCCCCGGGGTCCGGCGGCCGCGGGGAGCAGATGCGGCGGCGACTTCCGCTGCTTCACTCAGCCCGCAGCTCCGGTGGGACTGAGGCTTGGAGTCACAGAGGGGGAGAGGGGAGCGCGCTTCAGTGCTTACCCTCTCCGGATGGATGTGTCTCGGCGGCTGCTGTGAGCTGATGCAGGAGTGGCGCTTACTGCTTCCCTCAGACCACGGCAGCTGCGGGGCCGAGGCTTCAGGTCTCAGGAGCAGCAACTTCACCAAAGATGGTTGGGGTAATGAAGGATAAGCCTGCTGGGAGCAGGATGGAGGTCCCTGGGTGGAGGGAGGGTTGCAATAAGCCTGGGATATGAAGAGCCCAGTTTATGAGGGCTTTAGCTGCTTGAGGCCTAGACTAGGCCCAGACCATGCGGCCTGCTCTGGAGTTTGACATGAAGGACCTTGAGATGGGCAATTTTGGTCTCAAAAGGATCCTGGTATCATGTGGATGTTGAATCCAATGTCCAAATTGTGAAAAATAAAGATTTATAGCCGATGTTAGCCGATTATGAGGATGCCTCCTCAGAGCTCACTAGCAGCACACCCTACTCCATTGCTGCCTAGGCCACGACCCCCTAGATTTGTTTATTTTAAATAGAGAAATTCTAGAGAATTCCTCAAGTGTTACTAGAAGATTTTTTCAAAGAATTGAAAGGATCTGGAAGAGTCAGGATCATATCATCTGCGAAAAGATTTACCTTGTATTGATTATGACCAATGTCTACTCCTATAATCTTATTTATGCGAATCATTTCTGCAAGGGGTTCAAATGCTAGGGCAAAGAGAAGGGGAGATAATGGGCAGCCCTGCCTAGTTCTGTTTATTGGGAAGGTTTGCGACAAGTTGTTGTTAATGTATATTTTTGCACTAGGTGTCGAGTAGAGCGCAAACACCGATGTCAGCCATCTCTCACCAAAACCAAAATTCTCCATCACCTCTTCAAGGTATTGCCAATTTATCCGATCAAAAGCCTTTTCCGGCGTCAAGGGTCAACAGGACAGATGGAATCCCATTAGTGTTGATTTTTTTGAGGATGTGGAGTAATCTCCTAGTGGCATCAGGTGGTCTGTCTCCCCTCGATAAACCCTGTCTGATCAGGCTTTATCACTTTTGGTAGGATCTTTTTTAACCTATTGGCCAAGATTTTTGCGTAGACTTTAACATCTGAATTGATAAGGGATATCGGCCTATAATTTATTTCTTCCATGTTGCTCTGTGGTTTTGGTATCATTATTTAAAGTCGCTTCCAACATTTCTGCGGGAAAAACCCCAGAAATTGATGCCAAGTTAATGATGATGATGATGATGGGAAAGATGCCTAATGACAAGGCCCCAGGGTCAGATGGCCAGCCAATAGAACTCTATAAGTGATTTGAGGAAGTGTTGGGGCAAAAATACCTAGATATGATTATGATACAGGAAAGATATATATATCTTGGTAACGTGTCAGCCAGAGGATAGAAAAATATTTAAAATTGAGAGTCCTCAGTGGTTGATACCTTTTAATGGCTAACTGAAAAGATGGTAACGAATTGCAAGCTTTCGAGACTACTCGGGTCCCTTCATCAGGCGTAGAGTAATACAAATTCTGAAGAATCGCATATTTATGCACAAGACAGCCCCCCAAAAATGCCATAGATAAGACAGGTGACGTGAATCAGAACTACCATTATAAACAGTTATGTCCATAAATATTGGAACAGTTCATAGATAAGCAGTGTGAATGTTTTATTGTCCTCTGATTGGGGTCTGGTTCTATGTTATGATGACCCACATGGTCTGAGGAGCAAATTCCTTAGTTGATGTAAAAAGACATAAATCCACGTGGCACATTCATGCCTGCACGGAGTGTGTCAAAGGTCATCATCAGCTTATATTCCCAGACTCTTCTGTCTCTCTGATATTTGAAGTTACCTTTTAATACAAGTAATTTCATGTCCATAATGCTGGGATCTTAGAGGATATATAAAGATCACAGATGGCTTCCAGAGCCCGTATTGCGTCTCTTAGTTGCAATTATTTGGTAATTACAGTTTTTCCAGTTTTATTCCGGGGGTCTGTCTTTTCCACACCAAATCTCTAAAGATGTTGTGCATTTTCCTAAACCACTATTTAGAAATCCTGACAGGTGAGTTTTGCACAACGTACAAAATGCATGGCATTAAGCACATCTTGATGAGGATGTGGGTAACATTTCTACAGAGGAATAGGAAGAAGTGCTGGAATCTCCAGGGTTGCTTTCAATAAACATGATGCAGAGAAGGTCTCAGCTGTTTCTAGTTCATAGAGTTTATAGGAACCCCAAGGTATTGTATAGAATGGGCCTAAAGATGGATGACTGTTGTCCGCGTTGCAGGGAACAAAATGCGGACTTGATGCACATGCTTTGGTCATGCCCGAGACTGGTGGGACATTGTAGGTGGTTGGTAGATTAATAGTGAAGTGTTTAATATTCAACCACACTTAGTGCGAAAACCTGTGTGTTAGGATTAACGGGGAAGGTGGGATGATCTCCACAGGTACAGTTAGCTATTGCTAAAGTACTCTACCAGATTAGAAAATCTATAGCCACACACTGGCTGGCAACCAGACCTACTTGTTTACATGAAGTGGTCCAAGCTCTCAACTCTACTATCTTAATGAAAAAAAAGGGTTTATACCAAGAGCGGGGCGGTTGGTAAATTTGGTAAAGTATGAGGAGACTGGATCAGGTGCGCAGCTGTGATTTCGGAGGAGCTGGCTAGAGACGTCTTATTTAGTGTACTGATCCTGCAAATTATGATTACCACCTGTCTGGGAAGTAGGATAATGTATTTGACTAATTGTTTAAGAGTAACACCTACCGTATATCAGCATGGGTATGGTTTTATTGTAATACACACGGTGGGGGACGGTGGATGTTAGTTCTGGGTTGGGAAGGGGAGAACTATATTGTGGATATTTGAATCTCATTGAAAGAATAATTGGTTTATATGGGTACTATTGCTATATACAGTGGGGCAAAAAAGTATTTAGTCAGTCAGCAATAGTGCAAGTTCCACCACTTAAAAAGATGAGAGGCGTCTGTAATTTACATCATAGGTAGACCTCAACTATGGGAGACAAACTGAGAAAAAAAATCCAGAAAATCAAATTGTCTGTTTTTTTAACATTTTATTTGCATATTATGGTGGAAAATAAGTATTTGGTCAGAAACAAAATTTCATCTCAATACTTTGTAATATATCCTTTGTTGGCAATGACGGAGGTCAAACGTTTTCTGTAAGTCTTCACAAGGTTGCCATACACTGTTGTTGGTATGTTGGCCCATTCCTCCATGCAGATCTCCTCTAGAGCAGTGATGTTTTTGGCTTTTCGCTTGGCAACACGGACTTTCAACTCCCGCCAAAGGTTTTCTATAGGGTTGAGATCTGGAGACTGGCTAGGCCACTCCAGGACCTTGAAATGCTTCTTTCGAAGCCACTCCTTCGTTGCCCTGGCGGTGTGCTTTGGATCATTGTCATGTTGAAAGACCCAGCCACGTTTCATCTTCAATGCCCTTGCTGATGGAAGGAGGTTTGCACTCAAAATCTCACGATACATGGCCCCATTCATTCTTTCATGTACCCGGATCAGTCGTCCTGGCCCCTTTGCAGAGAAACAGCCCCAAAGCATGATGTTTCCACCACCATGCTTTACAGTAGGTATGGTGTTTGATGGATGCAACTCAGTATTCTTTTTCCTCCAAATACGACAAGTTGTGTTTCTACCAAACAGTTCCAGTTTGGTTTCATCAGACCATAGGACATTCTCCCAAAACACCTCTGGATCATCCAAATGCTCTCTAGAAAACTTCAGACGGGCCCGGACATGTACTGGCTTAAGCAGTGGGACACGTCTGGCACTGTAGGATCTGAGTCCATGGTGGCATAGTGTGTTACTTATGGTAGGCCTTGTTACATTGGTCCCAGCTCTCTGCAGTTCATTCACTAGGTCCCCCCGCGTGGTTCTGGGATTTTTGCTCACCGTTCTTGTGATCATTCTGACCCCACGGGGTGGGATTTTGCGTGGAGCCCCAGATCGAGGGAGATTATCAGTGGTCTTGTATGTCTTCCATTTTCTAATTATTGCTCCCACTGTTGATTTCTTCACTCCAAGCTGGTTGGCTATTGCAGATTCAGTCTTCCCAGCCTGGTGCAGGGCTACAATTTTGTTTCTGGTGTCCTTTGACAGCTCTTTGGTCTTCACCATAGTGGAGTTTGGAGTCAGACTGTTTAAGGGTGTGCACAGGTGTCTTTTTACACTGATAACAAGTTTAAACAGGTGCCATTACTACAGGTAATGAGTGGAGGAAAGAGGAGACTCTTAAAGAAGAAGTTACAGGTCTGTGAGAGCCAGAAATCTTGATTGTTTGTTTCTGACCAAATACTTATTTTCCACCATAATATGCAAATAAAATGTTAAAAAAAACAGACAATGTGATTTTCTGGATTTTTTTTTCTCAGTTTGTCTCCCATAGTTGAGGTCTACCTATGATGTAAATTACAGACGCCTCTCATCTTTTTAAGTGGTGGAACTTGCACTATTGCTGACTGACTAAATACTTTTTTGCCCCACTGTATGTACTGTATGATGTCATGTAAAATATTCTACTGTAAATTGTTTGTCGTTCAATAAAAGTTTATTAATTAAAAAAACAAGCCCTCGCATGGCTATGATGATAAGAAATATGCAAAAGTTACAGCTCTTCAAAGAAAGAGTGGAAAGGACGAAAGCACAAAAATGAAAAATGGCTGCGTCCTTAAGGGGTTAAACTAGTTGGTAATCTGGGATATGGTCAATAAGCCATTGTCCAATAACTAATATGTGTGGTCTTGGTTCTTGTCCCACAGATCTGCATGTTCTTCTCTTGGAAGATCTTTTAGTTCTGCTTCAGAAAAAAGACGAGAAGCTGGTGCTTAAGTGTCGCAGCAAGACCTCAGTGGTGTCTTCCGATACTAAGCAAACATTCAGTCCTGTTATCAAGCTGAACTCTGTTCTGGTCCGATCAGTAGCCACAGGTGAGGACTCGATAAGGTATGAAGGAAGATGATCCATGGGAGATGTTGAGCTCCTATTTGGATACGTTATTGTTGTGTTGAGAATTGACACTGGACATTAATGAACTAAGGGCGTATTCCCATCTTGCACTTGTCATATACTCTGCCACAAAGGTCTTAGATGGGAATTGCCCTTTAACCCCTTCCCGACCTTTGACGCCACGTAGGCGTCATGAAAGTCGGTGCCAATCCGACCCATGACGCCTATGCGGCGTCATGGAAAGATCGCGTCCCTGCAGACCGGGTGAAAGGGTTAACTCCCATTTCACCCGATCTGCAGGGACAGGGGGAGTGGTAGTTTAGCCCAGGGGGGGTGGCTTCACCCCCTCGTGGCTACGATCGCTCTGATTGGCTGTTGAAAGTGAAACTGCCAATCAGAGCGATTTGTAATATTTCACCCATTATAACGGGTGAAATATTACAATCCAGCCATGGCCAATGCTGAAATATCATCGGCCATGGCTGGAAATACTAGTGTGCCCCCACCCCACCCCTCCGATCGCCCCCCCCACCCCCCCGATCGACCCCCCACCCCCCCGATCGACCCCCCCACCCCCCCGATCGACCCCCCACCCCCCCGATCGACCCCCCACCCCCCCGATCTGGCCGGTACACTGCTCCGGGTCCCCTCCATCAAGTGCTCCGCTCCCCCCCGTGCTCGTGTCCGCTCCCCCCCGTGCTCCAATCACCCCCCCTGCACTCCGATCCACCCCCCCGTGCTCCATTCCACCCCCCCGTCCTCCGTTCCAGCCCCCCCGTGCTCCGTTCCACGCCCCCCCGTGCTCCGTTCCACGCCCCCCCGTGCTCCGTTCCACGCCCCCGCGCTCCGTTCCACCCCTCCCGCGCTCCGATTCCCCCCCCGTGCTCCGATCCCCCCCCCCGTGGTCCCCCCCCACCCTATCATACTTACCGATCCAGCCGTGGTCCCGTCCGTCTTCTCCCGGGCGCCGCCATCTTCCAAAATGGCGGGCGCATGCGCAGTGCGCCCGCCGAATCTGCCGGCCGGCAGATTCGTTCCAAAGTGCATTTTGATCACTGAGATATAATCTATCTCAGTGATCAAAATAAAAAAAATAATAAATGACTCCCCCCCCCCCCCCTTTGTCACCCCCATAGGTAGGGACAATAAAAAAATAAAGAAATTTTTTTTTTTCCACTAATGTTAGAATAGGGTTAGGGTTAGGGGTAGGGTTAGGGTTAGGGGTAGGGTTAGGGGTAGGGCTAGGGTTAGGGTTAGGGGTAGGGTTAGGGCTAGGGTTAGGGCTAGGGTTAGGGTTAGGAATGTGCACACGTATTCTGGTCCTCTGCGGATTTTTCCGCTGCGGATTTGATAAATCCGCAGTGCTAAACCGCTGCGGATTTATGGCGGATTTACCGCGTTTTTTTCTGCGCATTTCACTGCGGTTTTACAATTGCGATTTTCTATTGGAGCAGTTGTAAAACCGCTGCGGAATCCGCACAAAGAAGTGACATGCTGCGGAATGTAAACCGCTGCGTTTCCGTGCAGTTTTTCCGCAGCATGTGTACAGCGATTTTTGTTTCCCATAGGTTTACATTGAACTGTACACTCATGGGAAACTGCTGCGGATCCGCAGCGTTTTCCGCAGCGTGTGCACATACCTTTAGAATTAGGCTATGTGCACACGGTGCTGATTTGGCTGCGGATTCGCAGCAGTGTTCCATCAGGTTTACAGTACCATGTAAACATATGAAAAACCAAATCCGCTGTGCCCATGGTGCGGAAAATACCGCGCGGGAACGCTGCGTTGTATTTTCCGCAGCATGTCAATTCTTTGTGCGGATTCCGCAGCGTTTTACACCTGTTCCTCAATAGGAATCCGCAGGTGAAATCCGCACAAAAAACACTGGAAATCCGCGGAAAATCCGTAGGTAAAACACAGTGCCTTTTACCCGCAGATTTTTCAAAAATGGTGCGGAAATATCTCACACGAATCCGCAACGTGGGCACATAGCCTTAGGGTTAGGGTTGGAATTAGGGTTGTGGTTAGGGTTGTGATTAGGGTTATGGCTACAGTTGGGATTAGGGTTAGGGGTGTGTTGGGGTTAGTGTTGGAGGTAGAATTGAGGGGTTTCCACTGTTTAGGCACATCAGGGGTCTCCAAACGCAACATGGCGCCACCATTGATTCCAGCCAATCTCGTATTCAAAAAGTCAAATGGTGCTCCCTCACTTCCGAGCCCTGACGTGTGCCCAAACAGTGGTTTACCCCCACATATGGGGTACCAGCATACTCAGGACAAACTGCGCAACAATTACTGGGGTCCAATTTCTCCTGTTACCCTTGTGAATCTAAAAAAATGCTTGCTAAAACATAATTTTTGAGGAAAGAAAAATGATTTTTTATTTTCACGGCTCTGCGTTGTAAACGTCTGTGAAGCACTTGGGGGTTCAAAGTGCTCACCACATATCTAGATAAGTTCCTTGGGGGGTCTAGTTTCTAAAATGGGGTCACTTGTGGGGGGTTTCTACTGTTTAGGCACACCAGGGGCTCTGCAAACGCAACGTGACACCCGCAGACCATTCCATCAAAGTCTGCATTTCAAAAGTCACTACTTCCCTTCTGAGCCCCGACGTGTGCCCAAACAGTGGTTTACCCCCACATATGGGGTATCAGCGTACTCAGGAGAAACTGGACAACAACTTTTGGGGTCCAATTTCTCCTGTAACCCTTGGGAAAATAAAAAATTCTGGGCTAAATAATTATTTTTGAGGAAAGAAAACGTATTTATTATTTTCACGGCTCTGCATTATAAACTTCTATGAAGCACTTGGGGGTTCAAAGTGCTCACCACACATCTAGATAAGTTCCTTTCAGGGTCTAGTTTCCAAAATGGGGTCACTTGTGGGGGGTTTCTACTGTTTAGGCACATCAGGGGCTCTGCAAACGCAACGTGACGCCCGCAGAGCATTCCATCAAAGTCTGCATTTCAAAACGTCACTACTTCAATTCCAAGCCCCGGCAGGTGCCCAAACAGTAGTTTACCCCCACATATGGGGTATCACCGTACTCAGGAGAAACTGGACAACAAATATTGGGGTCAAATTTCTCCTGTTACCCTTGGGAAAATTAAAAAATTCTGGGCTAAATAATTATTTTTCAGGAAAGAAAACGTATTTATTATTTTCACGGCTCTGCATTATAAACTTCTATGAAGCACTTGGGGGTTCAAAGTGCTCACCACACATCTAGATAAGTTCCTTTGGGGGTCTAGTTTCCAAAATGGGGTCACTTGTGGGGGGTTTCTACTGTTAAGCCACATCAGGGGCTCTGCAAACGCAACGTGACGCCCACAGAGCATTCCATCAAAGTCTGCATTTCAAAACGTCACTACTTCACTTCCGAGCCCCGGCATGTGCCCAAACAGTGATTTACCCCCACATATGGGGTATCAGCGTACTCAGGAGAAACTGGACAACAACTTTTGGGGTCAAATTTCTCCTGTTACCCTTGGGAAAATAAAAAATTGCAGGCTAAAAGATCATTTTTGAGAAAATAATTTTTTTTTTTATTTTCATGGCTCTGCGTTATAAACTTCTGTGAAGCACTTGAGGGTTCAAAGTCCTCACCACACATCTAGATTAGTTCCTTTGGGGGTCTAGTTTCTAAAATGGTGTCATTTCTGGGGGATCTCCAATGTTTAGGCACACAGGGGCTCTCCAAACGTGACATGGTGTCCGCTAATGATTGGAGCTAATTTTCCATTTAAAAAGCCAAATGGCGTGCCATCCCTTCCGAGCCCTGCCGTGCGCCCAAACAGTGGTTTACCCCCACATATGGGGTATCAGCGTACTCAGGACAAACTGGACAACAATATTTGGGGTCCAATTTCTCCTATTATCCTTGGCAAAATAGGAAATTCCAGGCTAAAAAATCATTTTTGAGGAAAGAAAAATTATTTTTTATTTTCATGGCTCTGCGTTATAAACTTCTGTGAAGCACCTGGGGGTTTAAAGTGCTCAATATGCATCTAGATAAGTTCCTTGGGGGGTCTAGTTTCCAAAATGGGGTCACTTGTGGGGGAGCGCCAATGTTTAGGCACACAAGAGCTATCCAAACGCGACATGGTGTCCGCTAACGATGGAAATAATTTTTCATTCAAAAAGTCAAATGGCGCTCCTTCCCTTCCGAGCCTTACCATGTGCCCAAACAGTGGTTTACCCCCACATGTGAGGTATCGGTGTACTCAGGAGAAATTGCCCAACACATTTTAGGATCCATTTTATCCTGTTGCCCATGTGAAAATGAAAAAATTGAGGCTAAAAGAATTTTTTTGTGAAAAAAAAGTACTTTTTCATTTTTACGGATCAATTTGTGAAGCACCTGGGGGTTCAAAGTGCTCACTATGCATCTAGATAAGTTCCTTGGGGCGTCTAGTTTCCAAAATGGGGTCACTTGTGGGGGAGCTCCAATTTTTAGGCACACGGGGGCTCTCCAAACGTGACATGGTGTCCGCTAAAGAGTGGAGCCAATTTTTGATTCAAAAAGTCAAATGGCGCTCCTTCCTTTCCAAGCCCTGCCGTGCGCCAAAACAGTGGTTTACCCCCACATATGAGGTATCAGCGTACTCAGGACAAATTGGACAACAACTTTCGTGGTTCAGTTTCTCCTTTTACCATTGGGAAAATAAAAAAATTGTTGCTAAAAGATAATTTTTGTGACTAAAAAGTTAAATGTTCATTTTTTCCTTCCATGTTGCTTCTGCTGCTGTGAAGCACCTGAAGGGTTAATAAACTTCTTGAATGTGGTTTTGAGTACCTTGAGGGGTGCAGTTTTTAGAATGGTGTCACTTTTGGGTATTTTCAGCCATATAGACCCCTCAAACTGACTTCAAATGTGAGGTGGTCCCTAAAAAAAATGGTTTTGTAAATTTCGTTGTAAAAATGACAAATCGCTGGTCGAATTTTAACCCTTATAACTTCCTAACAAAAAAAAATTTTGTTTCCAAAATTGTGCTGATGTAAAGTAAACATGTGGGAAATGTTATTTATTAACTATTTTGTGTCACATATCTCTCTGGTTTAACAGAATAAAAATTCAAAATGTGAAAATTGCGAAATTTTCAAAATTTTCGCCAAATTTCCGTGTTTATCACAAATAAATGCAGAATTTATTGACCTAAATTTACCACTAACATGAAGCCCAATATGTCACGAAAAAACAATCTCAGAACCGCTAGGATCCGTTGAAGCGTTCCTGAGTTATTACCTCATAAAGGGACACTGGTCAGAATTGCAAAAAACGGCAAGGTCTTTAAGGTCAAAATAGGCTGGGTCTTGAAGGGGTTAAAGGATTCCATAAATTGCAGAACACAGAATGTTGTTTCTGCCCTTGTCTGCCCATGCTCTAAGCGACATGTTGGTGAAACATCTCAGGAAATGCGGAAACGCGGACAGCGACAGATATCACACAGAAGTTTGACTGAATCAGATGTGGCAAAAGGGAAAACTAGAACTCCTGGAGCCCCCCATTGTTAGGAGCATCATGCAGGACTTACAAGGGGTGTAAAGGTATTGGGCCTTCAAAGAGTAACACCTAATATGCGGAGACAGGATCGGCAAGGGGAACGTTAGAGAATGGAATCCGGTGGATTTATGACCGTAATTCTGTGAGGCCATTTGGTGTTAATGAAGATTTTGCCTTCCCGGGCTTTCTCATGACTTCATTCTTCCCCTGTCCCCCCCCCTCCATGTATTGTTACTAGTTGTTATCTCTCCCATATATGACGTTATTGGTTCCATGCATTGCCTGTGCCCACATGTGCTGCTTTGGAGATAGTGCAGAGAACGCGGGGGGAGTTTATTTTATACTAGCTGAAGAGCCCGGCGTTGCCTGGGCATAGTAAATATCTGGTTAGTTATAGCACCTCACTTCTCTTATTTTCCCATCACGCCTCTCATTTTCCCAATCACATCTTTCATTTTCCCCCTCACACCTCTCATTTTCTCCCTCACCCCTCTCATTTTCTCCCTCACCCCTCTCATTCCCCCCTAACACTTGTCATTTCGACCTCACATCTGTCATTTTCCGATCACTCCACTATTTTCCCTCACTCCTCTCATTTTGCACTCACTCCTCTCATTTTGCACTCACACCTTTTCATTTTCACCTCACACCTCTCATTTTCACCTCAGTATATACATGTTTGTCATCTCCCTGATATATAGTATACACCTGTATGTCATCTCCTGTATATAGTATATACCTGTATTTCATCTCCCCTGTATATAGTATATACCTGCTGTGTGTCATCTCCCCTGTATATAGTATATACCTGTATGTCATCTCCTCCTATATATAGTATATACCTGTATGTCATCTCCTTCTATATATATAGTATGTACCTGTATGTCATCTCCTGTATATAGTATATACGTGTCATCTCCCCTGTATATAGTATATATCTGTGTGTAATCTCCTCCTGTATATAGTATATACCTGTATGTCATCTTC
This sequence comes from Ranitomeya imitator, assembly GCF_032444005.1. Lineage (NCBI taxonomy): Eukaryota > Metazoa > Chordata > Amphibia > Anura > Dendrobatidae > Ranitomeya > Ranitomeya imitator. Next base: position 691,389,096 of record NC_091285.1, read on the forward strand.
TATATATAACATATACCTGTATGTCATCTCCTCCTGTATATAGTATATACCTGTGTCATCTCTCCTGTATATAGTATATATCTGTGTGTCATCTCCCCTGTATATAGTATATACCTGTGTGTCATCTCCTCCTCTATTAGACCTCGTTCACACGTTATTTGCTCAGTATTTTTACCTCAGTATTTGTAAGCTAAATTGGCAGCCTGATAAATCCCCAGCCAACAGGAAGCCCTCCCCCCTGGCTGTATATATTAGCTCACACATACACATAATAGACAGGTCATGTGACTGACAGCTGCCGTATTTCCTATATGGTACATTTGTTGTAGTTTGTCTGCTTATTAATCAGATTTTTATTTTTGAAGGATAATACCAGACTTGTGTGTGTTTTAGGGTGAGTTTCGTTTGTCAAGTTGTGTGTGTTGAGTTGTGTGTGGCGACATGCATGTAGCGACTTTTGTGAGATGAGTTTTGTGTGGCAACATGCGTGTAGCAACTTTTTGTGTGTCGAGTTGCATGTGACAGGTTAGTGTAGCAAGTTGTGTGCAGCAAGTTTTGCGCATGGCGAGTTTTGCGCGTGGCGAGTTTTATGTGTGGTGCCTTTTGAGTATGTGCAAGTTTTGTGTGAGGCAACTTTTGCATGTGTTGCAACTTTTGTGCATGTGGCAATTTTTCCGCGTGTGCAAGTTTTGCGTGTGGCGAGTTTTCCATGAGGTGAGTTTTGCAAGAGCCTAGTTTTTGCATGTGGCGAGTTTTGCGCGTGGTGAGTTTTGAGCGGCGACTTTTGTGTTTCGACTTTTATGTGGCGAGGTTGGTGTATGTGTGGTAAAATGTGTGCTGAGGGTGGTATATGTGTTCAAGCACGTGGTAGTGTGTGGCGCATTTTGTGTGTGTGTTCATATCCCCATGTGTGGTGAGTATCTCATGTCGGGGCCCCACCTTAGCAACTGATCGGTATATACTCTTTGGCGCCATCGCTCTCATTCTTTAAGTCCCCCTTGTTCACATCTGGCAGCTGTCAATTTGCCTCCTACACTTTTCCTTTTATTTTTTCCCATTATGTAGATAGGGGCAAAATTGTTTGGTGAATTGGAAAGCGCGGGGTTAAAATTTCACCTCACAACATAGCCTATGACGCTCTCGGGGTCCAGACGTGTGACTGTGCAAAATTTTGTGGCTGTAGCTGCGACGGTGCAGATGCCAATCCCGGACATACACACACACACACACACACATTCAGCTTTATATATTAGATGTTTGAGCAATTCTATCACAGGACAATAGGAGGAAGATGAGAGGGTCCGGTTCTTTTAGGGACCAGCAGAAGATATTTACATAAGTGTAGAGATAAAGGATTGAATATAGAAGGGGGGTTGTTGTTTTTTTTTTTTTTTTGGGGGGGGGGGGGAGGGGTATGGCACTTATCTGTTCAATGGGTAGATCTTATTTATTTATGTTTTGTTGTTTTTGTGTTATTTGTTTTTATATATATATATATTTTTCTTTTTGGGAGGGATGTAATTCTCACACATACAATGATTTTTGCTCTTTGTGTCTTGCTTTGGAAATTGACATACAAACTATTTATGCGCAAACCATTTGTTATTCACGTTTTCAGTTGCACACGCGCATTGTGCATCCTTTCTTGTTCCGGGAATTGATACACAAACGTTTGAGATGTTTTGCAATGTTTGGCCGTGATCTGCGCATGCACCGACTGAGCTCTTCCGGGATCTGACACACAACCTGTTTTTCCTGCTTTATGGAACGCATTTGATTCAATCAGTGCGTGCGCACTGACCATTGGGCTTATCCACCGCATGTGGCTGGAGTCTCTGAGTGGAGGCCGCGCACCTGTGTCGGCCGCGCACCTGTGTCGGCGTCTCCTGATTGGCCAGCAGGTGCACTTGCTACTTATAAATAGGGTGTTGACGTCTACCATGACTCTTCCCCTGATGAAGCGGCTGTGAGGCAGCGACGCGCGTTGGGCAGAGCAGGCAGACCCAGGGCATGTTGGTTTAGTAACTCTGATAATGCATTAGCGCAGTCCCCATTCATTACATTTGGATATTGGCTCATTGTTTATGGCTCATCCATGCATGTGACTACATCTGGTGTATTCTTGCCTTACTCCTCTGTGATGTGCTCACAGACATGGTGAAAGCCATTGATGCCATTGTGATGTGTATATGTGTATTTCTAGAAATTCTATAGATGGCAGCTTTTGATTAGTCATTTCTGTACGATCTGGCTCTCGGGGAATTTGGCTCCTCAGTCCAGGATAATTAATCCAAAAAAATTCTACCAATCCCAAAAAACTAATAATATACAGCAGGGTAGAAAAGGTACTATATAAAAATTAACTTTTAATATTAGTATTTAAAATCCTAAAAGATAAGAGCAACTAACACACAAAATACACATACCACAAGCCACCCAAAGTAGCCAGAAAAACAACCTTTAGGTGTATCCTAACATAGGCTACTAAGGTGGATAAATAAATATAAATATTAAGTCCCGGTTAATAATCTCTAATAAGGTCGAGCGAGAATTACAATATAGCAGTGTCCCTGGGTAATGTCAGCATACTCAAACATAGAGAGTCAAGCTATACCATATTAACAAAATAAACCATATGGTTACCCTCACAGAAGAAATGACATCTGCCACAAAATAATAATAAATGGAACGGTCTCACCCAGGTAGATCGTAATTCATGTTCCTCCTGGTCTCTCTAGCAGTTCCAAAGGGAATAGTTCAGGTTGATCCCAGGATGTGGGGAAACGGATATACCGCAATATTAACAAACCCACCATTAGGATCCCCGAGTACCCAAGATTAACCCCGTGGCCTCCCAACGCGTTTCATTGTTCCAAATCATCAGGGGAGGAATGAATGAATAAATGCCAGTTTGGGGAATGAAGGGGTTTTCCGTGCGCGGAATAAACCTCCTCCTTGTTTCAAATCATCCAGCGGTCTGCCGCCGCTCTTATCCCCGCCATTTATAGGGTATCTACCTTTACAACTTCCGGAATCCTCCACGGGTATCCCCTCCACGTGCACTAAAAGAACGCCGAAGGTCCCGGGTAGGAAGTCCGCCTCTGTATCACAGCGTCAAAGCTCCGCCCATCCCGTCCGTCACTCACTCATGATTATCGGGCTGGAGGGAGGCACAATCCATCTCCTGCGGCATCAAAACTCCGCCCATCAGGGCCATAAATCATGACTCCAAACACGGACCCCCTTGTGGGCGGTGGCCTCATAGCTCCACCTATCCAGACCGTGACTCATGTATCATCACTAAGCAAACCGGACGGTGGGCCCGCCTCCATACTGTGGCGTCATAACTCCACCCATCCAGGCCCGCGCTATTCAAACATATCTAAGAACGGGCATTGGCCTTCCAGACAGCCCCCATCGTAACCACGCCCATCCATCCATCTATCGACAGGCGCTACAGCGCTACAGGCGCCCCACAATTCTTAGTATGCGGGCAATAAACCTATGCATTCTAAGCCCGCCACTGGGCGACAGTGTACTTGTCCCATATGTTTAATAGGACACTAGTAGGGAGGATATATTTAAAAAGAACTTACCCTAGGAATGGGCATGTGCCTATGAAATGGGTTTTTCTAAAGGTATGATGCCATTTCCATGTGTCGTTGAGGCATCTTTTAATATAGAGGTACATAGTCTGCCCTTTAAAAGTATGTATTCCAGGTGTTTCCACAGCGGCTCCTTAGCAGTTTCCACTGTGTTCGTTATGTAAAGCTGAAAAGGTTGCGCGGCCGCTGCACAGAGGCAGCCTCCCTACTAGTGTCCTATTAAACATATGGGACAAGTACACTGTCGCCCAGTGGCGGGCTTAGAATGCATAGGTTTATTGCCCGCATACTAAGAATTGTGGGGCGCCTGTAGCGCTGTAGCGCCTGTCGATGGATGGATGGATGGGCGTGGTTACGATGGGGGCTGTCTGGAAGGCCAATGCCCGTTCTTAGATATGTTTGAATAGCGCGGGCCTGGATGGGTGGAGTTATGACGCCACAGTATGGAGGCGGGCCCACCGTCCGGTTTGCTTAGTGATGATACATGAGTCACGGTCTGGATAGGTGGAGCTATGAGGCCACCGCCCACAAGGGGGTCCGTGTTTGGAGTCATGATTTATGGCCCTGATGGGCGGAGTTTTGATGCCGCAGGAGATGGATTGTGCCTCCCTCCAGCCCGATAATCATGAGTGAGTGACGGACGGGATGGGCGGAGCTTTGACGCTGTGATACAGAGGCGGACTTCCTACCCGGGACCTTCGGCGTTCTTTTAGTGCACGTGGAGGGGATACCCGTGGAGGATTCCGGAAGTTGTAAAGGTAGATACCCTATAAATGGCGGGGATAAGAGCGGCGGCAGACCGCTGGATGATTTGAAACAAGGAGGAGGTTTATTCCGCGCACGGAAAACCCCTTCATTCCCCAAACTGGCATTTATTCATTCATTCCTCCCCTGATGATTTGGAACAATGAAACGCGTTGGGAGGCCACGGGGTTAATCTTGGGTACTCGGGGATCCTAATGGTGGGTTTGTTAATATTGCGGTATATCCGTTTCCCCACATCCTGGGATCAACCTGAACTATTCCCTTTGGAACTGCTAGAGAGACCAGGAGGAACATGAATTACGATCTACCTGGGTGAGACCGTTCCATTTATTATTATTTTGTGGCAGATGTCATTTCTTCTGTGAGGGTAACCATATGGTTTATTTTGTTAATATGGTATAGCTTGACTCTCTATGTTTGAGTATGCTGACATTACCCAGGGACACTGCTATATTGTAATTCTCGCTCGACCTTATTAGAGATTATTAACCGGGACTTAATATTTATATTTATTTATCCACCTTAGTAGCCTATGTTAGGATACACCTAAAGGTTGTTTTTCTGGCTACTTTGGGTGGCTTGTGGTATGTGTATTTTGTGTGTTAGTTGCTCTTATCTTTTAGGATTTTAAATACTAATATTAAAAGTTAATTTTTATATAGTACCTTTTCTACCCTGCTGTATATTATTAGTTTTTTGGGATTGGTAGAATTTTTTTGGATTAATTATTCTATATATAGGCTATGGCCGGCTTCCTGGCGAAAACCATAGATACGGATGCATGGATGTCAGAGGCTCAGGAGGTTTTTTCTGAAAAAAGTTTTTCCCAACCTAAATATACCCCCTCTTATAGCAATGCCTTCAAAGAACTAACTAAGGTATATAAAACCCAAATTTCTAGCTGGTGGGAAGTTCAAAGTCTGGAAAGTTATATGAAATCTGGCATAGTCCCACGTCACTTGAGAATTACCCTTCAACCTGGGTTCAGGTATAGAAATTCGGCCTTTACTGAACAATGGGAAAAAGAGGCTACTGCCAGCTCCCTTAGGTTCATGCACATCCTCTTGGAGGAAGAAAAGAAAAATTTGAAATGTGCTAATGATAAACTCAAAGAACAAATTGAAATCACTAAAAAGTTTTCAGGGGAGACGGATTTCGTGACAAAAGAACTAACTCTCCAGAACACAATAGAGAGATATCAATATAATTTAAAGGAACGAAAACATCGGCATTTTGTTAGAGATTTACAGGATTTCAGGGACAAAAAAGCCTATCAGTTTCCCATCGGTAGAAATATACCACGGAATTTTGAGACTGACATATCCTCAACAGATACCGACCTATCAGATGTAGAATCACGTCATAAGACTGGGAAAAATAAACAACGGGGTCGGGGTGGCCAAAGAGGGCGACCGAACGATAGATCAACTGGTGTACGTTTTTTAGACCAGGGATACCCGTTGAGAAATCGAATGAATCAAAACCCATAGAGGAGTGTCAGGTCATCAATTTATCCTCTAAAGAATTGAGTGAGAATGAAATTGAAATCCTCAACAAAGGTCTGAATTTTGTTCCAACATCGGATTTTAGAGTGTTTGACAGCTTAAAAGATCTTCACCTCTTTGTAAGAAAATTGAAGTGGCGTAAACATTTTATTAGGGAGGATAAACGTCTTTGCCAAAATATGGATATCCCAGACTCCCTCCTAGCAGATGTGAGATTACTCTATGACTTATCAGAACCAACCCCAGGAACCACAGGGGAGGGCCCTTTCACTGACCTAAGAGCTAAAAGTAAAAGGATGCCCCCCGTTCAGGGCGATCAATCAACTATTGATGTATTCTTGGAGATGGTGTCAAGGGATCTTGAGAGACTAGAAAGTAAAAAAATTGGGAGGTCATCGAAATTTGACTAAAACACAAATGGAGGCACTAAGAGCTCTTGAAAATGATAAAACTCTCACAGTGAAACCCTCTGATAAAGGGGGCAACGTTGTGGTGATGGATTATAACATCTATCAGGAAATGTGTCATAATATTTTGAGAGACAACGATGGTTATGAGAAACTGGCTTCAAATCCCCTATTTGATTATACTAAGGAAATAAAAATTATCCTCAAGAAAGGTTTGAGTGATTTGGTTATCACCAAGAATGAATATGATTTCATGTTCCCGGTTCATCCTACGGTGGCGACCTTTTACTGTTTACCCAAGATCCATAAGGGCCTGTCCCCTCTCAAGGGGAGGCCTATTGTGTCAGGGATCAACAGTATTACTCACCATGCAGGGATTTACATTGACGAAATTTTGAAACCTTTTGTTACATCACTCAATTCTTTTGTAAAGGACTCAACCGATGTATTGAGGAAATTGGAGGGGCTACAGGTGGAAACGGATTCCATCTTGTGTAGCATCGACGTAGAGGCCCTCTACTCGTCCATTAAGCATTGTGATGGCTTAAAAGCGGTTGAGTCTTTTTTGAGTACAAGGGGCAGACAATTTAAGCCACATAACCAATTTGTCTTGAATCTTTTGAAGTTCTGTCTGACATCCAATTTTTTCCTGTTCGATGGCTCCCTGTACCACCAGCTCAGGGGCACAGCGATGGGTAGCCCTTGTGCACCCTCGTATGCAAACTTGCTCCTGGGCTGGTGGGAGGAAAACTATGTTTTCGGGGAGGATCAGGTAGAGGACTTGGCCAAGATTACATTATGGATAAGATATATTGATGATGTCCTAGTAATATGGAACGGTGATGTGACAAGCTTGAGGAGCTTTGTTACAAAATTGAATATTAATCCCCTGGGGCTGTCCTTCACTTTTGAGAGCCATCCTTCAGAATTAGCTTTCTTGGATTTGTGGATTCAGAAAGATGCGAAGGGTACAATTAATACGAAGGTTTATCGTAAACCGACCTCGACCAATGCCCTCCTCAGATGGGAGAGTCATCATCCTGCTCCACTGAGGAGGGGCATCCCTAAAGGGCAATATTTACGTCTTAGACGAAATTGCACCTTGGAAAGTGATTTCTTGGAACAGGCGGATGACCTACGTGAGCGGTTCCAACAAAGGGGTTACCCGAAAGGTGTTCTTAAGAAAGCATTTAACATGACGAAAAAAATGGATAGGGCACAACTCCTTGGACCATCAGCACCTAAATTGGAGCCTCAAACGTGTAGATTTATTACTACCTATAATAATGGTGCAGATCAGATACGATCAATTTTAAAGAGGCATTGGGCAATTCTAAGAATGGACGAGGACATAGGAGAATTGGTGGGACCACATCCAAGAATTACTTTTCAGAAAGGTAGATCTCTAAAAGACAGACTAGTATCTAGCCATTTCGTGCCCCCCAAAAAAAAGAGACCTGGTTGACACGGGAGGTAAAAGGATGTTTCTCATGTAGTGGTTGCGTGGCTTGTCCCGTAATCAAAAAAGGAAAGTTCTTTGAGGGCAATGCTGTTAAAAAGAGATTTGAAATAAGACACTTCATCAATTGTAGAACAAAGGGTGTTATCTATAAAGCGGACTGCATTTGCGGTCTAGAATATGTAGGAAAGACGATTAGAGAATGGCGTAGGAGAGTGGGTGAACATCTGAGAGACATCGAGCTTAAGAGAGATACTCCGCTTTCCAGACATATCAATACTATGCATGATGGAAACTACTCTCAGTTAAAATTTATGGGTATTGACAAGGTTGAGAAACCGAAAAGGGGAGGAGATTGGGACCAGAGGATACTACAGTGTGAGGCTAGGTGGATTCACCGCTTGAAGACACAGATACCAACAGGCCTCAATGAGACCCTCACTTTCAGTTGCTTTTTGTAAAATACATGGCCTGAGATAGGGAGATTTAGGGCCAGCCGTCGCGGAGTGGGGGCGCCATTATCGTTGTCCCTTTAGGGTGCCAACCTCCACTGTCTAGGTAGGGTCATTCTTACAGTGGAATAGTAGGCATACATGTATTTAGTCGCCACTGCGACATATATTCAAATGGCAGTGGTTAGACCTTGGAGTTTTCTGGATTCCTCTCTAATATAGATATATTATTATTCTCTTTTCCTTTTTTCCTCTATTTTCCCTCACCCAGAATTAGGGCTAGTAGGGTTAGAGGAGGACTAGCCGTCGTGGAGTGGGGGCGCCTTCTCGTTTGTTCTAGGGTGCCAACCCCCGCTGATAGGTAGGGTATATTTAGGAGAAGATTAGGGTTCGGGTAGGGAGAGCACCTGTTCCCCTTCTTTTTTTCCCCTCTTTCCCTTTATTTCGTGTTTATCCGTGTCTATGGTTGGAGCTCAGGATGGTACTTTGCCTTCTTTTTTTCTCCTCCTTTAATATTTGAGGTTGTAGGAGATTGCTTTTTTTAGTTATGACCAGCATAGAACTGGTTGGTTATTTTGGGTTATCTACCTTTTTCTCTATATATTTTTTACTAAATCTTTTTGTGGCACTTTGGATGCTCACTAGTACACACATGGATATATTTAAAAAGAACTTACCCTAGGAATGGGCATGTGCCTATGAAATGGGTTTTTCTAAAGGTATGATGCCATTTCCATGTGTCGTTGAGGCATCTTTTAATATAGAGGTACATAGTCTGCCCTTTAAAAGTATGTATTCCAGGTGTTTCCACAGCGGCTCCTTAGCAGTTTCCACTGTGTTCGTTATGTAAAGCTGAAAAGGTTGCGCGGCCGCTGCACAGAGGCAGCCTCCCTACTAGTGTCCTATTAAACATATGGGACAAGTACACTGTCGCCCAGTGGCGGGCTTAGAATGCATAGGTTTATTGCCCGCATACTAAGAATTGTGGGGCGCCTGTAGCGCTGTAGCGCCTGTCGATAGATGGATGGATGGGCGTGGTTACGATGGGGGCTGTCTGGAAGGCCAATGCCCGTTCTTAGATATGTTTGAATAGCGCGGGCCTGGATGGGTGGAGTTATGACGCCACAGTATGGAGGCGGGCCCACCGTCCGGTTTGCTTAGTGATGATACATGAGTCACGGTCTGGATAGGTGGAGCTATGAGGCCACCGCCCACAAGGGGGTCCGTGTTTGGAGTCATGATTTATGGCCCTGATGGGCGGAGTTTTGATGCCGCAGGAGATGGATTGTGCCTCCCTCCAGCCCGATAATCATGAGTGAGTGACAGACGGGATGGGCGGAGCTTTGACGCTGTGATACAGAGGCGGACTTCCTACCCGGGACCTTCGGCGTTCTTTTAGTGCACGTGGAGGGGATACCCGTGGAGGATTCCGGAAGTTGTAAAGGTAGATACCCTATAAATGGCGGGGATAAGAGCGGCGGCAGACCGCTGGATGATTTGAAACAAGGAGGAGGTTTATTCCGCGCACGGAAAACCCCTTCATTCCCCAAACTGGCATTTATTCATTCATTCCTCCCCTGATGATTTGGAACAATGAAACGCGTTGGGAGGCCACGGGGTTAATCTTGGGTACTCGGGGATCCTAATGGTGGGTTTGTTAATATTGCGGTATATCCGTTTCCCCACATCCTGGGATCAACCTGAACTATTCCCTTTGGAACTGCTAGAGAGACCAGGAGGAACATGAATTACGATCTACCTGGGTGAGACCGTTCCATTTATTATTATTTTGTGGCAGATGTCATTTCTTCTGTGAGGGTAACCATATGGTTTATTTTGTTAATATGGTATAGCTTGACTCTCTATGTTTGAGTATGCTGACATTACCCAGGGACACTGCTATATTGTAATTCTCGCTCGACCTTATTAGAGATTATTAACCGGGACTTAATATTTATATTTATTTATCCACCTTAGTAGCCTATGTTAGGATACACCTAAAGGTTGTTTTTCTGGCTACTTTGGGTGGCTTGTGGTATGTGTATTTTGTGTGTTAGTTGCTCTTATCTTTTAGGATTTTAAATACTAATATTAAAAGTTAATTTTTATATAGTACCTTTTCTACCCTGCTGTATATTATCCTCAGTCCAGGACTTTTAGCTGAAAATGTGAATATGGATTTCATTTTTTAATCTAACACCACCTGACATCACTTATTCTCTTGGGAATTGTAACGAGGCTCCACATATTTACATTTTGATCTACATTTCGGTCCTGTACATTGGAGGCTATTTCCCCTGTGAGCCCTTTTATTGTCAATTGTATATATATTTTTTCTGCTATGTATTTGTAATGTGGACGGCTTTTGGGATAATTTAATATCTTTGCCTTTTTTGCACATTTCTTACCTGCCCTGCATTGTCTTGCATGTCGCTCCACTATGATTTTAATTGTATGTTGTTTTCTAACTTGGCATTGTTAATAAAGCCATTGATGTGGGCATCGGCGCTGAGCCCACATCTTTCCTGGCACATGTCAGCTGTTTTGAACAACTGGCATGTCCCTCTAACAGCCGTGGGTGGAATCATGATCCACCCTCGACTGTTAACTAGTTAAATGCCGCTGTCAAACTCTGTCAGCGACATTTAGCGCACGCTTTCGGCAAGCAAAATCTATCGGTGACCCTGTCACGTGATGGCGGATGCCGATGGGTTGGCATGACGAGAGGTCTCCAGCGGACCTCTTTGGTTGTCACTGCCCGATTGCTATGAGCTACCTAAATCAGAGAATCTGCCGTCTGAGATCAGGAAACATTGATATCGCTGCATGATCTATAAGGTTTGCTTCTATTAAGGAGTTACATTTTGTTACTTACGTTTTTGTGAATCTCTTTTTTATACATTTTCTGGATAATTGAAGAGCTCTTTTCAGGGGATTCACCCTATAGTACAAGGTGAACATGTCACTGTGTTTGTTAGGTAAGGGAGGAACTGGGACTTCTTTGTTACACTGGTCATTTATTGATAAAAGATGTCAGAACTTAGTTGTCCCCTGTCCCCAGTATAGGGCATAAGTTAGTGATTCCGGGGGTCCGTCTGCTGGGATGTCCCCCCATAGGATGGAGCCGAGTTGGCGCATGCGCCCCACACACTGCACAATGAGAAGAAAGACTCTTACCTGGAATCTGGTTCTGTAGCTAAAAGACAAACAACAGTTTACAATTAGATTTACTGAACGACCTAATAAATCGCTCAGCGGCAGCGGACAACTTATTGTTCGGTCGTATTCACACTTCGTTTTATTTTCATCCACACAGAACTAAGCCAACTCGTTTTCGTTAAGGTAGAGCATCTGATTTTCAGCTTTTTTTTCGCCTTTTGTGTCCATTTTTACCATCAGTATGTCATCTATTTCTCTTATAGGCAAAAAAAGGAAAAAAAAAAGAAGCTGATGGACGTTGTTCCTAGTAGTCAGTGACTGGGTGAGTTTGGTGGACAATTCGCCCCCGGTGACATGTTCCCAGCCCCATAGACTATAAGGGCCAGTGAGAAATAGACAGCAGCCCCCCTGGTACACATGTGAGGAGCCTTTCCTTCCCAACGTTACTGCCCAGAGACTTCCTTACCCCATTATCGGATCTGCTCCGGCATTCAGGTCTCGGCTATACTGTAACTACTGGGATGCAGGGGGGTTACATCCATAGTGGCGGACACACGGCCGGGGGTCCTGGGGGGCGCTGCCTCTGTTCCCCATCACCCGCCGTCATCATTACTGCTCCTGTCCCACCATTCAGCCTGTGCGTCTGAGGCTCCGCAGGCGCCATTACATCAATAGATCGCGCCTGCAGTGCAAAGCTCAGTCCCCGCACTGCACAGAGCGGAGCCGGGCGCTGGGAGGAGACGGCGAGGTAGAAATGCTGGAATTGTCAGTTCTGAGAATGTCAATACTTACATGTCATGGTGGAAATTGTCATCTGTAATTGTAAAAAGAGAAATGTATAAAGGCCATGATATATTTCCGCCTTTTCCATTGCACCTCACACACTCATAGGCTTCTACTACACTGGATAATCAATGGGGTTTCCGATAATCGCACCAGATAGATTGATTAATAGTAAGGCAATGTCTGAGCGCCGCCCCGTGCAGCATTCATACCGTCCATACACCGCAGCCTGGTCAGTGACCCCGGCGTCTGCTGGCAAATCAGCCACATCGGACTTTATTCTCCATTTATTCATCTATAAAATATGTGGAATAGATCTATAAACGAGCTGCATCTTATCAATCTCTGAAGCTGCGGCCATTGTTTCCATGCTTGCTTATGCTAAAAAATGGGGGCAAACTATCTTCATCATGAAGTGTGTCAGGGCCCTTGGAGGGGTCTCAGATGCAGAGCCCACTCCACAGCTGATTGCCGCTATTAACCTGTTTAATGCCACTGTCAGCAGAGCTGAGGAAGCTGCCCACCCCAGGCTCTGTATGTACCACGTCCATAGACAGTGAGCTGCCTGTCACAGGAGGGGCGTGTTGGACCAGGGCTCAGGAGCAGCTAGTCCCAGCAATGATAAGCTACTGGCACTAATACAATCATTGTAAGCAAACAGCAGCATGGAGCGTGATAAGAGGTAGCGCTGACATCTGTGTGTTAACCCCTGCAGCAATCGCTCTTCAGTTTACGGAGCACAAACCTGGTGACAGGTTTCCTTTAAATAAAAAAAAATGCAGGTTTCCTATGGTCATAACCGTGCTGAGCTGATTAGCCAGGCAGTTGACCGTGCGAAAACAATGGGCATCAGACAACAGAAATTCATCTTTATATATGTACAGAGATATCGTTACAATCACTGTTCTGAATTACATGACTTTTATAATTTCACACTTACACGACTTGTTTCCCAAATTGCTCGTTAGTCTCGTGCAATAATTAATAGCATATACCTGAATTAGATAAAAAGAGAAAGGCTTCCTTATAAATGGCCTAATGTTCAATACCAATTGTATCCATAGTGCATATTTCCATAACGAGCTCATTAACAATTATAAGGTTTTATAATTACAAATATATGGGATATGAGAACTGGGAAGTAGAGGAAGCTTGTCATAAGAAATCAGGACCTTATACAGCGAGGAAATGGGGAATCACAAGGACAGGACAGGGGTGTAACACGCACATACTCACTATTACACTCCTACTGTAACCCTCAGCGGAATCCTGGCCGAGCGGCTGCTTATATAGTCCTCATGATGTCACAATACCCAGTGACCATGGTGCCGCTCCTGTGATGTCACAACACTGCAGCCAATTAGATCAATGGAAATATGTGTAATAAAGTCTATGGAGGGTTTTTAATTGTATGTAAATAATCTGATACAGTAAATTGTTACAAATAATAGGAAACAACCCCCCCCCCACACACCTCTGAACACATTCGGAGAAGCGCCTTATAACCCAATTTTTTTCGTCTATTCTTATACACCATATGGACAGAAGTATAGGGATACAGAAGTTTATGACGTCCCATTCTACATCCATAAGCATTAATTTGAATTTTCTCCATTCCTACAAGATTTTGGAAGTTCCTGTGGGAATTTTTGCCCTTTCATTCAGAAGAGCATTTGTGAGGTCAGACACTGATGCTGGATGGGTGGTCCGGGCTAGCAGTCTCCATTCTAGTAAATCCTGATGGGGTGAAGTCTGGGTCCTGTGCGGCCAGTCAGATTCTTTCACACCAAACTCCCCCAACTTTCCCTTTATGGACCTCGCTTTGTGCACTGGAGCACAGTCATGTTGGGCAGAAAAGGGCCTTCTCCAAACTGGTCCCACAATATTGGAAGCATATATTTCTCCATAATGTCTTCTATGCTGAAGAATTAAACCTTCCCTTCACTAAAACTGATGTCCCAAAGCCGACCCCTGAAAACCAACCCCACAGCATCATCCTCCTCCACCAAACTCTCCAGCTGGCACAATGCAGTCAGGCAGGTAACGTTCTCCCGGCAATCACCAAACCTGGCGTCGTCCTTCAGATGAAGCACAGGACTGCACAGGACACGTTTCCACTGCTCTGCAGGATGGCAGGTTTACAAGTGAGAATACTGATAACACATTTTAAGAAAGATGGAGAAAAATCTGGATATTCAAGCTGATAAGGAACCATGGCACACGGCCTCCAGACTGACTCCAGACCACTGCACTCCTAAGCCATCGCTCCCAACACCTCTGTCACAAAAACCTCCAGCTTAGAACCTTGGCTTATCTATGGAAGACATCACTCCATCCACCCCAGACACTAATATGCTGTTGTGACATCTCTTAAAGGTTTGGCTCTTTACTCAGTCTTTCATTTGTAAACCTGCCTGATCAAGGGGCCTCTGTGCTCTCAACGCTTGGAAATATATTCTTTTTCTTGCTTGTAAGAGAGTGAACTGTAGTCCCACTGAGAGGGCACTAGGACCCTGTAGTTTTTGCCTGCTGCAGCAGAGGACAGACCCTGCAAAACTCCCGGAGACAATGTGTGCTGGGGGGTGGGGTCTGGTGTCTTGTGTGTAAAGTGAAACTAAGAAGTGAGAGCTGAGAGAGAAAGGCGGGAAGAAAAGGCAGAAGCTGCTGTGATATCTTAAAAAGAGACTGTGTGGATTTACTGCGAGTGTGTTTGGAGGAAAAGAAGCTTTTGAGAGACTTTTGTTGCTAACGTTTACTGAAGAGCTAACCCTTTATCTAAGAAAAGACTGAGACTTTACTAAAAACCCAGTACGTATTTGGAAGTCTGTGGATTCCCTGTGCATTGAGTGGAGAAACAAGTCTGGGCAGACTGCTGATACAGAGACGGACGGGTTGTCGTGGAAGCATTCCTAGGAGCTACAGAAGCAGAGACAACATCGTGAGACCACTAACTAAGTCCCCGGCGTTTGGGCTCGGCATCGGCCGACAAGACAAGATGAGCTTGCTGTAACTTATTGGCGCTGAAGATATGGACTGGCTGCAGCCCGTGCGGATTCCTGCCTGAGAGGAAATCCATCTCAGGATACGGTACCATAGTTATAGATACCCGGGTATCTCTGCTCTGAGTGTTTAATTGTTATTTTAGAGGTGTATCTTATATTAGAGTTGTGTAAGTTATACTCAGTGTGCCGTTCCAGGGGCTCCCTTGATAACACTACATTCAATTTACACTTGTTTCCTGTATTTTTAGTTGCCCTGTTAGGTAAATTTCTTACTAGTCTGTTGTAGTATACAGTTCTCAGGAGACCTTGGAGTGGCACAGTGATTTCAGCTGCTGTTGAGCTAGTGTATCTTTGGGGTGCATCTGCCTTAATATTCTCCATATTACCTTTATTATTTTGCTTTTGAGTAAATACCGGTGGAGATTTCTGCCTTGGTCTTGGTTTGTGACTCACTGGATCTTATTCGGACCTCTGGTCATTACATTTTTGGCGTAGTCGGCAGGATCCAGTGTTTGTCATGGACGGGGCCGAGGGTGGAAATGACCCCGCTGTATCCGCATCCTCTTCGGGGGTTGGGGTTCCCCTGGCAGCCGCGGCGACTCCGGGAGGGTATGTGCCTGTAGGAGCTTTACTTCAGCACATGCCAAGATACGATGGGCGCAATATGGCGTTGCAAGATTGGGCTGAGAGAATCCGGAGTATTCTGCGCATGTGTAATTTGACCCCCGCGTTACGCGCTGAGCTGGCATTAAAGGCACTGGAGGGTGATATTAGGTGTATGGTGATGGTGCGCCCAGAATCAGAGAGGGATACGTTAGAAAAGATTTTGGAACTGTTAGAGGGGAGTTTGGGGGGCCGAGCGCGTGTGGCCCAGCTTCGGTCCCTATTCTTTAATCGTCCCCAGAGAGAGTGTGAGTCCCTGATGCAGTATTCTAGTATCTTGCAAGAGACGTTTAATGAGATGCAGCGACTAGACCCGGGGGCCATGGGGGCGTTCCGGGAGGTAGACCGCTTGCTCCGGGACCAATTCATCACCGGTTTAGCCAATAGACTTCTCCGGGACAAACTGTTGGAAATGGCCTGGGTTGCACCAGAGTTATCTTTCTGGCAGATTTACCGAGCTGCAGTGGAAAGGGAAGAGAAATCAGCCTATGTTCCCGAGGGGTCAGTGAACAGTGCCCAGCTGGAGGAAGGTGGGTCATCAGGGTCGGGGGAAGAGGGGCTGGTAAGCGTGGTACAAGCTTTGCGTGCTGAGGTGAAGGAGTTGAAGCTGACATTGTCTCAACTGACAGTTTATCCCGCCTCTACCCCCTCTCGGGGACCTCCTGCCCCACCCCCTGGAACGGTGACCCCGCAAAAGGCCAGGTCGTCCTATCAGAATGAGTCAAGCCCTCGTCCACGAGGAACAATCACCTGCTGGAAGTGTGGTCGCCAGGGACACATCTCGCGTTACTACCGGACGCGTACAGCCCCAGAAACCCCGTCGCCGGCTTTAAACTTCCGGCCGCTGCCATGAGAGGGCAAGCAGCAGCGGCCCCACACACACAAAGCCCTCGACGGGATGAACAAGATTTGTTTGCCTGTAGTCCAGTGATAGAAGCAGAGTTTGAAGGGCGGAAGATGAGGTGCTTGGTTGACACGGGATCCGAATGTACTATAATGCCTCTAGAAGTATATGAGAGATACTTCAGTCGACTAGTGATTCCAGAGGATGGCCGAGTGATACGACTGACCGCCGCAAATAATGGTCAATTGTCAGTCAAGGGAATCGTGTGGATGCAACTAAAAATGTTTGGTCAAGAGCTGGGGCAGAAAGGGGTAGTACTGGTGGATCACCCCCCTAGAAGAGGGATGGAAGTGACGCTCGGAATGAACGTGCTGCGAGACTTGAATCACCAGATGTATGCCAGTGAAGGACCCCGATACTGGGCCCGTGCGACAAGACACCGACCCACACAGAGAATTCTACACCGTCTAGTGCTGAGTTGCGACTTGCTGAAAAGTGCGGTCCCAGGTGGCCGGGTGGGCCGGGTCCGAGTGACTTCGAGGGCCCCGATCCTGCTGGGACCCAGACAAGAGGAACTCTTAATGCTGCCTGTGGGAGCTGCACAGAGATTGAATGGGCTTGAAGTGCTACTTGAGCCCGCCCGAGAGGGTTCCTCATTTGCCAAGGTACATGTGGCCCGGTCTTTGGCGATTGTGAAGAATGGACGAGTGCCGGTCCGATGCATCAATGTTTTAGATGAAGCTGTTGCAATTCCCGCTGGGACCATACTGACTGAACTGTTCGTGCCGGCAGAGAAGGTGCCAGAAAATGCAGGGTTCGAATTGCGACCAGACCAAGAGTCATCCTGGACATTCGCGGTCGAGGTAGGCCGGACTGAGCCTCCTACGGAGGAATGGAATGGTCATGTGATCATGGAGCAGATGGGAGTGGATCGGGAGAAGCTGACCCCCGTGCAGTTGGAGCAGTTGGAGAGAGTTTTGTGGGAACATCAAGAGACCTTTTCCTGACATGGAGAGGACTTCGGGTGTACCCAGACGATTGAGCATGAGATTCCAACGGGGGATACTCCACCCATTAGAGAAAAATATCGTCAAACTCCTCCGGCGCTCTATCAAGAGGTGAAGAGCATGGTGGCCAGTATGCTGGACAACCAAGTGATCTGAGAGAGCCGGAGTCCCTGGGCGGCCCCTGTAGTCTTGGTCCGCAAGAAGGATGGGACACTCCGATTTTGTGTGGACTATCGGAAATTGAATGCCCACACCGTACGGGACGCATATCCTTTACCCCGTATTGAAGAATCCCTGTCGGCCCTGGGTCGGGCCAAGTATTTCTCAACGTTGGATTTGGCAAGCGGGTACTGGCAGGTCCCAATGGCTGAAAATGATCGGGCCAAGACGGCGTTTGTCTTGCCAATGGGGCTCTTTGAGTTCAACCGGATGCCCTTTGGCCCCGGGAACCTTCCAACGCCTGATGGAACATTGCTTGGGCGATCTAAATTTTGAATCAGTCCTGATATATCTAGACGACATTGTGGTGTCCGGAACCTCATTTGAAGATCATCTGGAGAAGCTGCATCAAGTTCTCCGGCGGCTCAAGAGCTGCGGCCTGAAAATAAAGCCAAAAAAATGTCAACTGTTACGAAACCAGATTGAATATTTGGGGCATCTGGTGACCCCGGACGGGGTACTACCTTTAGCCAGTAAGATTAAGGCGGTACAAGAGTGGCCACCTCCTTGTGACCTGCGAGAAGTGCGGGCCTTCCTGGGCCTAGCAGGATACTATCGGCGGTTTGTGCCTAAATTCTCACAAGTGGTGAGTCCCTTGAATGAACGTTTGAGAGGGACAGCGCTGGGTCCTCGAAATCGCCCCATTCCATGGGGGCCCCTACAGAAAAAGGCATTTGATGAAGTAAAAACCGCCCTAACGAGTGCCCCATTGCTGGCCTACGCCCGGTTTGACACCCCTTTTTTGTTGTATACCGATGGTAGTCTTCATGGGTTGGGGGCAGTACTTGCACAGGTGCAGGACGGCCGAGAGCGAGTGATTTCTTATGGCAGCAGATCTTTAAGAGACTCCGAGCGAAATCCAGCTAACTACAGCTCATTCCGGCTGGAATTGCTGGCCCTGGTGTGGGCAATGACAGAACGCTTCGCCGAGTATCTAACAGGAGCTGAGGTGCTAGTCATGACAGATAACAACCCGCTAGCTCACTTAGAGAATGCAAAACTGGGGGCGTTGGAGCAGCGGTGGGTCGCCAGACTGGCCAAGTTCAATTACCGCATTAAATTTCGCTCTGGTCGAGAGAACGGCAATGCAGATGCATTGTCAAGAGTGCCCCTTGGGTCATCAGGGGAAGATGTTGACGAACAACTTGAGAATGCTGAAACTCCAGCTTTGGGGCAGATACCTATCTTCCAAAGTGTGGTACACTCAAGTGGGGTGGCCACCGGGATGCCCTGTGTCCTGGGTAAAACACCCTCAGATTGGACAAGAGTCCAGGATGAGTGTCCGGACGTTGCACTTGTGCGCCGTTGGGTACAAAACAAGACCTGGCCCAGTGCAGAGGACAAGGCTCAGTTGTCCATGGAAGGAATGAAACTCCTTCGACAATGGGATAAATTGTGTGTGGAACAAGGTCTGTTGTATCGTAAGGTGTACCTGCCTTCGGAGCTGCAGCATCGGTACCAACTGATAATTCCTGTGGGGATGGGTCCAGTGGTCGCTTGTGAGGCGCATGAGAAGGGGGCCCATTTTGGAAGTGAAAAGACACTTCAGTGGTTGCAGCGAGTCCTCTACTGCCCTGAGTTGGGAGGGATGGTGGCCGACGCGTGTCGGCAGTGCCGAATTTGTGGGCTCAACAAAAGCCCTGAGCAGCGGGCTCCCACACAGTCTATTAAGACTTCAGCTCCACTGGAGCTACTCATGATTGACTACATGTTGATAGGGTACTCTACGTCAGGGTACTCCTATTGCCTGGTGATGACAGATCACTTTACCAAGTATGCTGTAGCGGTGCCGACAAGAGATCAGACGGCCAAGTCGGCGGCTGAGGCAGTGTGCCGACATTTCTTCCAAGTGTTCGGGTGTCCGCAGAGAATACATTCAGATCAAGGGGCCTGCTTTCAGGGGACGCTGATGAAAGAGTTGCACCAGCTCTATGGTATCGAGCAGTTGAGAACAACGCCTTACCACCCTCAGGGTAATGGGGCATGTGAGCGTTTTAATCGGACCTTGTTGCAAATGTTGAGGTCCTTAGAGAGTCAGCAACAGACATGCTGGCCTGAGTATCTCTCCGAATTGATGTGGGCTTACAATAACAGGGTGCACAGTACTACTGGTTACTCACCACACATGTTGATGTTTGGTAGACCTGGCCGAGACATTGAGGATTTGAACATGCCAGATCCCTCCTCCGCCCCCCTTCGGACTGCATCCGAGTGGGTACGAGAGCATCGGCGGCGGTTGAGGGTGGTGCATCAGGTGGTGGGCGACCGCCTTCGCCAGGTGGTCCATAAGGACACGCGACCTGTGCAAACAGAGCTGTTCTCTCCAGGAGACAGAGTGTTGGTGAGGACAAAACATCGGTCAGGAAAGCTGAGTGACCGATGGGAGGCGATACCGTATCTGATAAAAAAACAGGTGAACCCTGAGATTCCAGTGTACGAGGTCGAACCGGTGGGAACAGGGGGGCCAACCCGTAATTTGCATCGTAACATGTTACAACGGTGCTGGTTTGAAGATTCGGCGCCTACCCTCCTAGAGCCAAAGGCCATGTTCCAAGGGGCGGGAACTCTGAATGATCTTGAGTTTGATGGTGTGCTTACTCCTGCGCCTGCTTATTTGCCCCCTGTGACCGATCTGGCCTCGGGTGATGAGAATGTTGGGGATATGGAGGATGTTGTTGAGGAGAGTGCATCAGGTCAACTGTTTGGTCCTGACGCTGTATCACAGGACATCGAGCCGCAGGAGGAGACAACTCCACTTGCGCCCACTAACACGACCACGGAAGAGACTTTAGCTCCCTCTAAGGTTGCACCTGTTGATGTAGGACTCAGGAGAACTACACGATCTACGGCAGGAATACCGCCTCAGCGATATGCTCAAGATGAATTTGAGTGGGAAGGTATGTCGAGGACGCCAACCTCTAGTGGGGTGGCATGTAAGAGAGTGAACTGTAGTCCCACTGAGAGGGCACTAGGACCCTGTAGTTTTTGCCTGCTGCAGCAGAGGACAGACCCTGCAAAACTCCCGGAGACAATGTGTGCTGGGGGGTGGGGTCTGGTGTCTTGTGTGTAAACTGAAACTAAGAAGTGAGAGCTGAGAGAGAAAGGC
Organism: Ranitomeya imitator; assembly: GCF_032444005.1. Lineage (NCBI taxonomy): Eukaryota > Metazoa > Chordata > Amphibia > Anura > Dendrobatidae > Ranitomeya > Ranitomeya imitator. Next base: position 691,410,072 of record NC_091285.1, read on the forward strand.
GGGAAGAAAAGGCAGAAGCTGCTGTGATATCTTAAAAAGAGACTGTGTGTGGATTTACTGCGAGTGTGTTTGGAGGAAAAGAAGCTTTTGAGAGACTTTTGTTGCTAACGTTTACTGGAGAAGAGCTAACCCTTTATCTAAGAAAAGACTGAGACTTTACTAAAAACCCAGTACGTATTTGGAAGTCTGTGGATTCCCTGTGCATTGAGTGGAGAAACAAGTCTGGGCAGACTGCTGATACAGAGACGGACGGGTTGTCGTGGAAGCATTCCTAGGAGCTACAGAAGCAGAGACAACATCGTGAGACCACTAATTAAGTCCCCGGCGTTTGGGCTCGGCATCGGCCGACAAGACAAGAGGAGCTTGCTGTAACTTATTGGCGCTGAAGATATGGACTGGCTGCAGCCCGTGCGGATTCCTGCCTGAGAGGAAATCCATCTCAGGATACGGTACCATAGTTATAGATACCCGGGTATCTCTGCTCTGAGTGTTTGTTACTTTAGAGGTGTATCTTATATTAGAGTTGTGTAAGTTATACTCAGTGTGCCGTTCCAGGGGCTCCCTTGATAACACTACATTCAATTTACACTTGTTTCCTGTATTTTTAGTTGCCCTGTTAGGTAAATTTCTTACTAGTCTGTTGTAGTATACAGTTCTCAGGAGACCTTGGAATGGCACAGTGATTTCAGCTGCTGCTGAGCTAGTGTATCTTTGGGGTGCATCTGCCTTAATATTCTCCATATTACCTTTATTATTTTGCTTTTGAGTAAATATCGTTGGAGATTTCTGCCTTGGTCTTGGTTTGTGACTCACTGGATCTTATTCGGACCTCTGGTCATTACATTTTGACCAGTATAGTAACATAGTAAGGCCGAAAAAAGACGTTTGTCCATCCAGTTCAGCCTATATTCCCTCATAATAAATCCCCAGATTCTCGTCCTTCTACAGAACCTAATAATTGTATGATACAATATTGTTCTGCTCCAGGAAGACATCCAGGCCTCTCTTGAACCCCTCGACTGAGTTCGCCATCACCACCTCCTCAGGCAAGCAATTGCAGATTCTCACTGCCCTAACAGTAAAGAATCCTCTTCTGTTGTGAATTCTGTGGCAGAGTTCACTCCTGTGGTCACAAGTGGTACTTCGGCTGATTCTCTCTGGGAGCTTCCGTTTGTGGAGGAAAGTGGTACTGCAGCTTCTGAGTTTCCTCCCTCAAGTGATCTGGTGAGCTCGTTAGCTGCTTCTCTACTTAACTCCACCTAATGCTTTGATCCATGCTTCCTGTCAATGTTCCAGTGTTGGACTTGTGTATATCTGGATCATTCCTGTGGCCTTCTGCTCTGCATAGCTAAGTGCTTCTTTGCTATTTGTTGCTATTTTTTCTGTCCAGCTTGTCTTTTTGTTTTGCTGGAAGCTGTGGGACGCAAGGGGTGTACCTCCGTGCCGTTAGTTCGGTACGGAGGGTCTTTTTGCCCCCTTTGCGTGGTTTTCTTGAGGGTTTTGTGTAGACCGCAAAGTTATCTTACCTATCCTCGTTCTGTCTAGAATATCGGGCCTCACTTTGCTGAATCTATTTCATCCCTACGTTTGTCTTTTCATCTTACTCACAGTCATTATATGTGGGGGGCTGCCTTTTCCTTTGGGGTATTTCTCTGAGGCAAGGTAGGCTTATTTTTCTATCTTCAGGCTAGTTAGTTTCTCAGGCTGTGCCGAGTTGCATAGGGAGCGTCAGGCGCAATCCACGGCTGCCTCTAGTTGTGTTTGGAGAGGATCAGGAATTGCGGTCTGCAGAGTTCCCACGTCTCAGAGCTCGTTCTATTATTTTGGGTTATTGTCAGATCACTGTATGTGCTCTGATCGCTATGTACATTGTGTTACTGAATTGCCTATCACAACAGTACAGGAAGCCATAAGTACTAATGATTCTCAATAGAGGGAAAAAAGAAGTTCTGAGACCATTTTTTTTCCTTTGCACTGTGATTTGTCTTTTTTTTCCCCTAGACATTTGGGTGCTTCAGGACACAGGTGTTACAATGGACATTAAAGGTGTGTCTTCATGTGTAGATCAGCTCACGGCAAGAGTTCAAGATATTCAAAATTTTGTGGTTCAGAATTCTTTGTTAGAACCGAGAATTCCTATTCCAGATTTGTTTTTTGGAGATAGAACTAAATTTCTGAGTTTCAAGAATAATTGTAAACTGTTTCTGGCTTTGAAACCTCGCTCTTCTGGTGACCCAGCGCAACAGGTTAGGATCGTCATTTCTTTTTTGCGTGGCGACCCTCAGGACTGGGCATTTTCTCTTGCGTCAGGAGATCCTGCATTAAGTAATATCGATGCGTTTTTGCTGGCGCTTGGATTGCTGTACGATGAGCCTAATTCAGTAGATCAGGCAGAAAAGAATTTGCTGGCTCTTTGTCAGGCCCAGGATGAGATAGAGCTATATTGCCAGAAATTTAGAAAATGGTCCGTGCTCACTCAATGGAATGAATCTGCGCTTGCAGCCATTTTCAGAAAGGGTCTCTCTGAAGCCATTAAGGATGTCATGGTGGGATTTCCTATGCCCGCTGGTTTGAATGAGTCTATGTCTTTGGCCATTCAGATCGGTCGACGCTTGCGTGAGCGTAAATCTGTGCACCATTTGGCGGTATTACCGGAGATTAAACCTGAGCCTATGCAGTGCGATAGGACTATGACCAGAGTTGAACGGCAAGAACACAGACGTCTGAATGGGCTGTGTTTCTACTGTGGTGATTCCACTCATGCTATCTCTGATTGTCCTAAGCGCAGTAAGCGGTTCGCTAGGTCTGCCGCCATTGGCACTGTACAGTCAAAATTTCTTCTGTTAGTTACCTTGATATGCTCCTTGTCGTCGTATTCTGTCATGGCGTTTGTGGATTCAGGCGCTGCCCTGAATTTGATGGACTTGGATTATGCTAAACGTTGTGGGTTTTTCTTGGAGCCCTTGCAGTGTCCTATTCCATTGAGAGGAATTGATGCTACACCTTTGGCTAAGAATAAGCCTCAATACTGGACCCAGCTGACCATGTGCATGGCTCCTGCACATCAGGAGGTTATTCGCTTTCTGGTGTTGCATAATCTGCATGATGTGGTCGTGTTGGGGTTGCCATGGCTACAAGCCCATAATCCAGTATTGGATTGGAATTCCATGTTGGTGTCCAGCTGGGGTTGTCAGGGGGTACATGGTGATGTTCCATTTCTGTCAATTTCGTCATCCACCCCTTCTGAGGTTCCAGAGTTCTTGTCTGATTACCGGGATGTATTTGATGAGCCCAAGTCCGATGCCCTACCTCCGCATAGGGATTGTGATTGTGCTATCAATTTGATTCCTGGTAGTAAATTCCCAAAAGGTCGACTGTTTAATTTATCTGTGCCTGAGCACGCCGCTATGCGCAGTTATGTGAAGGAATCCCTGGAGAAGGGGCATATTCGCTCGTCATCGTCGCCATTAGGAGCAGGGTTCTTTTTTGTAGCCAAGAAGGATGGTTCGCTGAGACCGTGTATTGATTATCGCCTTCTTAATAAGATCACTGTTAAATTTCAGTACCCCTTGCCATTGTTATCTGATTTGTTTGCTCGGATTAAGGGGGCTAGTTGGTTCACTAAGATAGATCTTCGTGGTGCGTATAATCTGGTGAGAATCAGGCAAGGCGATGAATGGAAAACTGCATTTAATACGCCCGAGGGTCATTTTGAGTATCTAGTGATGCCGTTCGGACTTGCCAATGCTCCATCAGTGTTTCAATCCTTTATGCATGACATCTTCCGTGAGTACCTGGATAAATTCCTGATGGTGTACTTGGATGACATTTTGATCTTCTCGGATGATTGGGAGTCTCATGTGAAGCAGGTCAGAACGGTTTTTCAGGTCCTGCGTGCTAACTCTTTGTTTGTGAAGGGATCAAAGTGTCTCTTTGGTGTGCAGAAGGTTTCATTTTTGGGGTTCATCTTTTCCCCTTCTACTATCGAGATGGATCCAGTTAAGGTCCAAGCCATCCATGATTGGACTCAGCCGACATCTCTGAAAAGTCTGCAAAAGTTCCTGGGCTTTGCTAATTTTTATCGTCGCTTCATCTGCAATTTTTCTAGTGTTGCCAAACCATTGACCGATTTGACCAAGAAGGGTGCTGATTTGGTCAATTGGTCTTCTGCTGCTGTGGAGGCTTTTCAGGAGTTGAAGCGTCGTTTTTCTTCTGCCCCTGTGTTGTGTCAACCAGATGTTTCTCTTCCGTTCCAGGTCGAGGTTGATGCTTCTGAGATTGGAGCAGGGGCTGTTTTGTCACAGAGAGGTCCTGGTTGCTCAGTGATGAAACCATGCGCTTTCTTTTCCAGGAAGTTTTCGCCTGCTGAGCGAAATTATGATGTGGGCAATCGAGAGTTGCTGGCCATGAAGTGGGCATTCGAGGAGTGGCGTCATTGGCTTGAAGGAGCTAAGCATCGCGTGGTGGTATTGACTGATCATAAGAGCTTGACTTATCTCGAGTCTGCCAAGCGCTTGAATCCTAGACAAGCTCGTTGGTCATTGTTTTTTGCCCGTTTTGACTTTGTGATTTCGTACCTTCCGGGCTCTAAAAATGTGAAGGCGGATGCTCTGTCTAGGAGTTTTGTGCCCGACTCTCCGGGTTTATCTGAGCCGGCGGGTATCCTCAAGGAAGGAGTAATTGTGTCTGCCATCTCCCCTGATTTGCGGCGGGTGCTACAAAAATTTCAGGCTAATAAACCTGATCGTTGCCCAGCGGAGAAACTGTTTGTCCCTGATAGGTGGACGAATAGAGTTATCTCTGAACTTCATTGTTCGGTGTTGGCTGGTCATCCTGGAATCTTTGGTACCAGAGAGTTAGTGGCTAGATCCTTTTGGTGGCCGTCTCTGTCGCGGGATGTGCGTACTTTTGTGCAGTCCTGTGGGATTTGTGCTCGGGCTAAGCCCTGCTGTTCTCGTGCCAGTGGGTTGCTTTTGCCCTTGCCGGTCCCGAAGAGGCCTTGGACACATATCTCTATGGATTTTATTTCTGACCTTCCCGTTTCTCAAAAGATGTCAGTCATTTGGGTGGTCTGTGATCGCTTTTCTAAGATGGTCCATCTGGTACCCTTGTCTAAATTGCCTTCCTCCTCTGATTTGGTGCCTTTGTTCTTCCAGCATGTGGTTCGTTTGCATGGCATTCCAGAGAATATTGTTTCTGACAGAGGTTCCCAGTTTGTTTCGAGGTTTTGGCGAGCCTTTTGTGGTAGGATGGGCATTGACTTGTCTTTTTCCTCGGCTTTCCATCCTCAGACTAATGGCCAGACCGAACGAACCAATCAGACCTTGGAAACATATCTGAGATGCTTTGTTTCTGCTGATCAGGATGACTGGGTGTCCATTTTGCCTTTGGCTGAGTTCGCCCTTAATAATCGGGCCAGCTCGGCTACCTTGGTTTCGCCGTTTTTCTGCAATTCTGGGTTCCATCCTCGTTTCTCTTCGGGGCAGGTTGAGTCTTCGGACTGTCCTGGTGTGGATACTGTGGTGGACAGGTTGCAGCAGATTTGGACTCAGGTAGTGGACAATTTGACCTTGTCCCAGGAGAAGGCTCAACTTTTCGCTAATCGCAGACGCCGTGTGGGTCCCCGACTTCGTGTTGGGGATCTGGTTTGGTTATCTTCTCGTCATATTCCTATGAAGGTTTCCTCTCCTAAGTTTAAACCTCGTTTTATTGGTCCGTATAGGATTTCTGAGGTTCTTAATCCTGTGTCTTTTCGTCTGACCCTCCCAGATTCTTTTTCCATACATAACGTATTCCATAGGTCATTGTTGCGGAGATACGTGGCACCTATGGTTCCATCTGTTGAGCCTCCTGCCCCGGTTTTGGTGGAGGGGGAATTGGAGTATATTGTGGAGAAGATTTTGGATTCTCGTGTTTCAAGACGGAAACTCCAGTATCTAGTAAAATGGAAGGGTTATGCTCAGGAAGATAATTCCTGGGTTTTTGCTTCTGATGTCCATGCTCCCAATCTTGTTCGTGCCTTTCATGTGGCTCATCCTGGTCGGCCTGGGGGTACTGGTGAGGGTTCGGTGACCCCTCATCAAGGGGGGGGGGGGTACTGTTGTGAATTCTGTGGCAGAGTTCACTCCTGTGGTCACAAGTGGTACTTCGGCTGATTCTCTCTGGGAGCTTCCGTTTGAGGAGGAAAGTGGTACTGCAGCTTCTGAGTTTCCTCCCTCAGGTGATCTGGTGAGCTCGTTAGCTGCTTCTCTACTTAACTCCACCTAATGCTTTGATCCTACTTCCTGTCAATGTTCCAGTGTTGGACTTGTGTATATCTGGATCATTCCTGTGGCCTGCTGCTCTGCATAGCTAAGTGCTTCTTTGCTATTTGTTGCTATTTTTTCTGTCCAGCTTGTCTTTTTGTTTTGCTGGAAGCTCTGGGACGCAAGGGGTGTACCTCCGTGCCGTTAGTTCGGTACGGAGGGTCTTTTTGCCCCCTTTGCGTGGTTTTCTTTAGGGTTTTGTGTAGACTGCAAAGTTATCTTTCCTATCCTCGTTCTGTCTAGAATATCGGGCCTCACTTTGCTGAATCTATTTCATCCCTACGTTTGTCTTTTCATCTTACTCACAGTTATTATATGTGGGGGGCTGCCTTTTCCTTTGGGGTATTTCTCTGAGGCAAGCCAGGCTTATTTTTCTATCTTCAGGCTAGTTAGTTTCTCAGGCTGTGCCGAGTTGCATAGGGAGCGTCAGGCGCAATCCACGGCTGCCTCTAGTTGTGTTTGGAGAGGATCAGGAATTGCGGTCTGCAGAGTTCCCACGTCTCAGAGCTCGTTCTATTATTTTGGGTTATTGTCAGATCACTGTATGTGCTCTGATCGCTATGTGCATTGTGTTACTAAATTGCCTATCACAACACTCTTCTATGTTGGTGGAAAAACCTTCTCTCATCCAGACGCAAAGAATGCCCCCTTGTGCCCGTCACCTTCCTTGGTATAAACAGATCCTCAGCTAGATATTTGTATTGTCCTCTTATATACTTATACATGGTTATTAGATCGCCCCTCGGTCATCTTTTTTCTAGACTAAATAATCCTAATTTCGCTAATCTATCTGGTATTGTAGTTCTCCCATCCCCTTTATTAATTTTGTTGCCCTCCTTTGTACTCTCTCTAGTTCCATTATATTCTTCTTGAGCACCGGTGCCCAAAACTGGACACAGTACTCCATGTGCGGTCTAACTAGCGATTTGTACAGAGGCTGTGTAATGCTCTCATCATGTGTATCCAGACCTCTTTTAATGCACCCCATGATCCTGTTTGCCTTGGCAGCTGCTGCCTGGCACTGGCTGCTCCAGGTAAGTTTATCATTAACTAGGATCCCCAAGTCCTTCTCCCTGTCAGATTTACCCAGTGGTTTCCCGTTCAGTGTGTAATGGTGATATTGATTCCTTCTTCCCATGTGTATAACCTTACATTTATCATTGTTAATATATAGTATAGGTATCACTCCTAGAATACTCTTGTCTGTTGTTGGCATAAAGGAATTTACATTTGCAGGGGCGGACTGGGCCGGGGGCAGAGAGGCAAATGTTCCCCGGGCCGCTCCACCAGCAGCTGTGCAGGGCCGACCACTGCTGTACTGTACTATGATGCGGCCGGCAGCAGACATGGCTGCACGCATCAGTCTGCTTCATAAGCCGTAGAGTCCCCCTATATATATATGAGGGAACTGTGGCCATCCTACTATATATGGGGAGAACTGGGGCCATCATACTATATATATGGGAGAACTGGGGCCATCCTACTATATATATGAGAACTGTGGCCATTCTACTATATATATATATATGGGGAGAACTGGGGCCATTCTACTATATATATGAGAACTGTGGCCATTCTACTATATATATATATATATGGGGAGAACTGGGGCCATCCTACTATATATGGGGAGAACTGTGGCCATTCTACTATATATATGAGAACTGTGGCATCCTACTATATATGGGGAGAAATGGGGCCATCATACTATATATATGGGAGAACTGGGGCCATCCTACTAAATATATGGGAGAAGTGGGGCCATCCTACTATATATATGAGAACTGGGGCCATCCTACTATATATATGAGAACTGTGGCCATCCTACTATATATATGAGAACTGTGGCCATCCTACTATATATGGGGAGAAATGGGGCCATCATACTATATATATGGGAGAACTGGGGCCATCCTACTATATATATGAGAACTGTGGCCATTCTACTATATATATGGGGAGAACTGTGGCCATTCTACTATATATATATATATATATATATATATATATATGGGGAGAACTGGGGCCATCCTACTATATATGGGGAGAACTGTGGCCATTCTACTATATATATGAGAACTGTGGCATCCTACTATATATGGGGAGAAATGGGGCCATCCTACTATATATATGGGAGAACTGGGGCCATCCTACTATATATATGGGAGAACTGGGGCCATCCTACTATATATATGAGAACTGGGGCCATCCTACTATATATATGAGAACTGTGGCCATCCTACTATATATATTAGAACTGTGGCCATCCTACTATATATGGGGAGAAATGGGGCCATCATACGATATATATGGGAGAACTGGGGCCATCCTACTATATATATGAGAACTGTGGCCATTCTACTATATATATGGGGAGAACTGTGGCCATTCTACTATATATATATATGGGGACAACTGGGGCCATCCTACTATATATGGGGAGAACTGGGGCCATCCTACTATATATATGGGGAGAACTGTGGCAATCCTACTATATATGGGAGAACTGGGGCCATCCTATTATATATGGAGGGACCTGGGTCCATTCTACTATATATGGGGAGAATTGGGGCCATCCTACTATATATATGGGGAGAACTGGGGCCATCCTACTATATACATGAAGGGAACTGGGGCCATCTTACACTATATATATATATATATATATATATATATATATATATATATTTATATATATATATATAGGGATACATGGGGCCATCCTACTATATATGGGAGAACTGGGGCCATCCTATTATACATATGAGAACTGTGGCCATTCTACTATATATATGGGGAGAACTGGGGCCATCCTACTATAGATATGAGAACTGTGGCCATTCTACTTTATATATGGGGAGAACTGGGGCCATCATACTATATATATGGGGGAACTGGGGGCCATCCTATTATATATGGAGGGACCTGGGTCCATTCTACTATATATGGGGGGAACTGGGGCCATCCTACTATATATGGGGAGAACTGGGGCCATCCTACTATATACATGAGGGGAACTGGGGCCATCCTACTATATATATATATATATATATATATATATATATATATAGAAATGGGGCTATCCTATATATTTATATATGGGGGGAACTGGGGCCATCCTACTATATATATGAGAACTGTGGCCATTCTACTATTCATGGGGAGAAATGGGGCCATCCTACTATATATGGGGAGAACTGGGGCCATCCTACTATATATGGGGAGAACTGGGGCCATCCTACTATATATATGGGGAGAACTGGGGCCATCCTATTATATATGGGAGAACTGGGGCCATCATACTATATATATGGGGAGAACTGGGGCCATCATACTATATATATGGGGGAACTGGGGCCATCCTATTATATATGGAGGGACTTGAGTCCATTCTACTATATATGGGGGGAACTGGGGCCATCCTACTATATATATGGGGAGAACTGGGGCCATCATACTATATATATGGAGGGACCTGGGTCCATTCTACTATATATGGGGAGAACTGGGGCCATCCTACTATATATATGGGGAGAACTGGGGCCATCCTACTATATACATGAGGGGAACTGGGGCGATCCTACTATATATATCTATAATATAACGCTGGGAGCGTCACTCTGTCCGAAGCCTTTATAGACTGCGCAGGCGCAAGCGCCGGCGCAGTCTGGGCCTCACAGAGTGACGCTCCAGGGAGATCGCGGTATGCGTTCACACTGAACGCACACCGCGATCTCCAACAGAGAAGCAGGGACTGCCAGGAGGGTGAGTATCGGCCATATTCACCTGTCCCCGTTCCACCGCTGAGCGCCGCCATCTTCCCGGTCTTTGGCCTGTGACCTTCAGTTCAGAGAGCGCGATGACGCGCTTAATGCGCGCCTGCGCCGCCCTCTGACTGAACAGTCACAGCCCAGGAGATCGGGAAGATGGCGGAGCGCAGCGGTGGAACGGGGACAGGTGAATAAAGGAAGTGCTGGGGGGCCTGAGCTAGCGGCGATACCGGCACCTGACCCCCACAGCGCGTCGGTGTCCCCGCCTGCTCAGGCCCCCGGATGGGTGCAGCACATGACAGGATGGGGACGCAGGATGGGTGCAGCACATACCAGGATGGGGACGCAGGATGGGTGCAGCACATACCAGGATGGGGTCGCAGGATGGGTGCAGCACATACCAGGATGGGGACGCAGGATGGGTGCAGCACATACCAGGATGGGGACGCAGGATGGGTGCAGCACATGACAGGATGGGGATGCAGGATGGGTGCAGCACATACCAGGATGGGGACCCAGGATGGGGACGCAGGATGGGTGCAGCACATACCAGGATGGGGACGCAGGATGGGTGCAGCACATACCAGGATGGGGACGCAGGATGGGTGCAGCACATACCAGGATGGGGACGCAGGATGGGTGCAGCACATGACAGGATGGGGACGCAGGATGGGTGCAGCACATGACAGAATGGGGACGCAGGATGGGTGCAGCACATGACAGGATGGGGACGCAGGATGGAGCAGCACATGACAGGATGGGGACGCAGGATGGAGCAGCACATACCAGGATGGAGACCATATACCAATATAAATGCTCGCCACCCGGGCGTAGAACGGGTTCAATAGCTAGTATATATATATATCAGAACTGAGGCCATCATACTATATATATATATATATATATATATATATATATATATATATATACTGTATATATATATATATATATATGTATATATATATATATATATATATATATATATATGGAGAATTGTGGCCATCCTACTATATATATGAGAACTGTGGCCATCATACTATATATATGGGGGAACTGGGGCCATCCTACTATATATGGGGAGAACTAGGGCCATCCTACTATATAAATGAGAACTGGGGCCATCATACTATATATATGGGGGAACTGGGGCCATCATACTATATATATGGGGGGAACTGGGGCCATCCTACTATATATGGGGATAACTAGGGCCATCCTACTATATATGGGAGAACTAGGGCCATCCTACTATATATGGGTAGAAATGGGGCCATCATACTATATATATGGGAGAACTGGGGCCATCCTACTATATATGGGAGAACTGGAGCCATCCTACTATATATGGGGAGAATTGGGGCCATCCGACTATATATGGGGAGAACTGGGGCCATCCTACTATATATGGGAAGAACTGGGGCCATCCTACTATATATGGGAGAACTGGGGACATTCTACTATATATGGGGAGAACTGGGGCCATTCTACTATATGTGGGGAGAACTGGGGCCTCCTACTATATATGGGAGAACTGGAGCCATCCTACTATATATATGGGGAGAACTGGGGCCATCCGACTATATATGGGGAGAACTGGGGCCATCCTACTATATATATATGAGAACTGTGGCCATTTTACTATATATATGGGGAGGACTGGAGCCATCCTACTATATACATAAGGGGAACTGGGGCCATTCTACTATATATATATAAACATATATATATATATATATATATGAGAACTGAGGCCATCATATTATATATATATATATATATATATATATATATATATATATAGGGAGAACTGTGGCGATCCTACTATATATATATATATAAGAACTGTGGCCATCCTACTATATATGGGGAGAACTGGGGACATCCTACTATATATATGAGAACTGGGGCCATCCTACTATATATGGGTAGAAATGGGGCCATCATACTATATATATGGGAGAACTGGGGCCGTCCTACAATATATGGGGAGAACTGGGGCCATCCTACTATATATATGGGAGAACTGGGGCCATTCTACTATATATGGGGAGAACTGGGGCCATCCTACTATATATGGGAGAACTAGGGCCATCCTACTATATATATGGGGAGAACTTGGGCCATGCTACTATATATGGGGAGAACTGGGGCCATCCTACTATATATGGGAGAACTGGGGCCATCCTACTATATATGGGAGAACTGGGGCCATCCTACTATATATGGGAGAACTAGGGCCATCCTACTATATATGGGAGAACTAGGGCCATCCTACTATATATGGGTAGAAATGGGGCCATCATACTATATATATGGGAGAACTGGGGCCATCCTACTATATATGGGAGAACTGGAGCCATCCTACTATATATGGGGAGAATTGGGGCCTTCCGACTATATATGGGGAGAACTGGGGCCATCCTACTATATATGGGAGAACTGGGGCCATTCTACTATATATGGGGAGAACTGGGGCCATTCTACTATATATGGGGAGAACTGGGGCCATCCTACTATATATGGGAGAACTGGAGCCATCCTACTATATATATGGGGAGAACTGGGGCCATCCGACTATATATGGGAAGAACTGGGGCCATCCTACTATATATATGAGAACTGTGGCCATTTTACTATATATATGGGGAGGACTGGGGCCATCCTACTATATACATGAGGGGGACTGGGGCGATCCTACTATATATATATATAAACATATATATATATATATATATATATATATATATATATATATATATGAGAACTGAGGCCATCATATTATATATATATATGGGGAGAACTGTGGCGATCCTACTATATATATATGAGAACTGTGGCCATCCTACTATGTATGGGGAGAACTGGGGCCATCCTACTATATATATGAGAACTGGGGCCATCCTACTATATATGGGTAGAAATGGGGCCATTCTACTATATATATGGGAGAACTGGGGCCATCCTACAATATATGGGGAGAACTGTGGCCATCCTACTATATATATGAGAACTGTGGCCATCCTACTATATATATGTGAACTGTGGCCATTCTACAATATATGGGGAGAACTGGGCCATCATACTATATATATGGGGGGAACTGGGGCCATCATACTAATATATATATATATATATATATATATATATATATATATATATATATATATATATATATATGAGCAAGCGACACTACTCTGTCCCCCTTCTCCTAGACCTGTCTTCTGCCTTTGACACTGTAGACTACTCCCCTTTGCTACAAATCCTCTCATCCCTTGGCATCACAGACTTGGCCCTTTCCTGGATCTCGTCATATCTGACAGACCGAACATTCAGTGTCTCCCTCCCCCACACCACCTCCTCACATCGCCCCTTGACACTCGGTGTTCCTCAAGGCTCTGTTCTAGGACCCCTACTCTTCTCCATCTATACTTTCGGCCTGGGACAGCTCATAGAATCCCACGGTATGCAGTACCATCTCTACGCTGATGACACGCAGATCTACCTCTCCGGACCTGACCTCTCCTCCTTGCTTACCAAAATCCCGCACTGTCTGTCTGCCATTTCAGCCTTCTTTTCTGCTCGCTTTCTACGACAAAACATGGACAAAACAGAATTCATCATCTTTCCCCCATCTCACTCTACCCCTCCACCAGACCTATCCATCAATGTCAATGGCTGCTCACTATCCCCAGTCCCACACGCCCGGTGCCTCGGGGTGATCCTCGACTCTGCCCTCTCTTTCAAGCCACATATCCAAGCCCTTGCCTCCTCCTGTCGTCTCAAACTCAAAAATATTTCCCGGATCCGTGCTTTCCTTGACCGCAACACTGCAAAAACGCTAGTGCATGCCCTTATCATCTCCCGCCTCGACTACTGCAACCTCCTACTCTCTGGACTCCCCTCTAGCACTCTGGCACCACTCCAATCCATCCTACACTCTGCTGCCCGACTAATCCACCTGTCCCCCCGCTACTCCCCAGCCTCTCCCCTGTGTCAAGCCCTTCACTGGCTTCCTATCGCCCAGAGACTCCAGTTCAAAACCTTCACACTGACATACAAAGCCATCCACAACCCGTCTCCTCCATACATCTGTGACATGGTCTCCCGGTACCTACCTACACGCAACCTCCGATCCTCCCAAGACCTCCTTCTCCCCTCTCATCTCTTCTTCCCATAACCGCATCCAAGACTTCTCCCGTGCTTCCCCCATACTCTGGAACTCTCTACCCCAACACATCAGACTCGCGCCTACCATAGAAACCTTCAAAAAGAACCTGAAGACATCTCTTCCGACAAGCCTACAGCCTGCAGTGATCCTCAACCTACTGAACAGCCGCACAGCCAGCTCTTCCCTCTCCTAGTGTATCCTCATCCACCCCCTGCAGACTGTGAGCCCTCGCGGGCAGGGTCCTTCCTCCTTATGTACTCGTGTGCCTTGTTATCTGCTCATGTTTAATGTATTTGTCTATATTTGCTCGTATTCACATGTAAAGCGCCATGGAATAAATGGCGCTATAAAAATGTATAATAATAATAATAATAATATATGGGGAGAACTGGGGCCATCCTACTATATACATGAGGGGAACTGGGGCCACCATACTATATATGGGGAGAAATGGGGCCATCCTACTATATATGGGGAGAACTGGGGCCATTCTACTATATATATGGGGAGAACTGGGGCCATTCTACTATATATGGGGAGAACTGGGGCCATCCTACTATATATGGGAGAACTGGGGCCATCCTACTATATATATATATGGGGAGAACTGGGGCCATGCTACTATATATGGGGAGAACTGGGGCCATCCTACTATATATGGGAGAACTGGGGCCATCCTACTATATATGGGAGAACTAAGGCCATCCTACCATATATATATATATATATATATATATGGGGAGAACTGGGGCCATCCTACTATATATGGGGAGAACTGGGGCCATCCTACTATATATTATATATGGGAGAACTGGGGCCATCCTACTATATATGGGAGAACTAGGGCCATCCTACTATATATATATATATATATATGGGGAAAACTCGGGCCATCCTACTATATATGGGGAGAACTAGGGCCATCCTACTATATATGGGAGAACTGGGACCATCCTACTATATATGAGGGAACTGGGGCCATCCTACTATATATATATATATATATATATATATATATATATATATATATATATATATATATATATATATATATATGGGGAGAACTGGGGCCATCCTACTATATATGGGGAGAACTGGGGCCATCCTACTATATATTATTTATGGGGGAACTGGGGCCATCCTATTATATATATGAGAACTGTGGCCATTCTACTATATATGGGGAGAACTGGGGCCATCCTACTATATATGGGAGAACTAGGGCCATCCTACTATATATATATATATATATATATATATATATATATATATATATATATATATATATATATGGGGAGAACTGGGGCCATCATACTATATATGGGGAGAACTGGGGCCATCCTACTATATATGGGGAGAACTAGGGCCATCCTACTATATATGGGAGAACTGGGGCCATCCTATTATATATGGGGGAACTGGGGCCATCCTATTATATATATGAGAACTGGGGCTATTTTACTATATATGGGGAGAACTGGGGCCATTCTACTATATATGGGGAGAACTGGGGCCATCCTACTATATATGGGAGAACTAGGGCCATCCACTATATATATATGGGGAGAACTGGGGCCATCCTACTATATATATGGGGGAACTGGGGCCATCCTACTATATACATGAGGGAAACGGGGACCATCCTACTATATATATATATATATATATATATATATATATATATATATATATATATATATATATGGGGAGAAATGGGTCCATTCTACTATATATGGGGAGAACTGGGGCCATCCTACTATATATATGAGAACTGTGGCCATCCTACTATATATATGGGAACTGTGGCCATTCTACAATATATGGGGAGAACTGGGCCATCATACTATATATATGGGGGGAACTGGGGCCATCCTACTATATACATGAGGGGAACTGGGGCCATCATACTATATATGGGGAGAACTGGGGCCATCCTACTATATATATGGGGAGAACTGGGGCCATCATTCTATATATATGGGGGACCTGGGGCCATCCTGTTATATATGGTGGGACCTGGGTCCATTCTACTATATATGGGGAGAACTGGGGCCATCCTACTATGTATATGGGGGGAACTGGGGCCATCCTACTATATATGGGAGAACTGGGCCATCCTACTATATATGGGGAGAAATGGGGCCATCATACTACATATATGGGGTAACTGGGGCCATCCTACTATATATTATATATGGGGGAACTGGGGCCATCCTATTATATATATGAGAACTGTGGCCATTCTACTATATATGGGGAGAACTGGGGCCATCCTACTATATATGGGAGAACTAGGGCCATCCTACTATATATATATATATATGGGGAGAACTGGGGCCATCATACTATATATGGGGAGAACTGGGGCCATCCTACTATATATGGGAGAACTGGGGCCATCCTACTATATATGGGGAGAACTAGGGCCATCCTACTATATATGGGAGAACTGGGGCCATCCTACTATATATGGGGGAACTGGGGCCATCCTATTATATATATGAGAACTGGGGCTATTCTACTATATATGGGGAGAACTGGGGCCATTCTACTATATATGGGGAGAACTGGGGCCATCCTACTATATATGGGAGAACTAGGGCCATCCACTATATATATATGGGGAGAACTGGGGCCATCCTACTATATATATGGGGGAACTGGGGCCGTCCTACTATATAAATGAGGGAAACAGGGACCATCCTACTATATATATATATATATATATATATATATATATATATATATATATATATACAGGGTGGAGCGCGGTAATTTGCTTTTTTGCACTGCATGCTGTGGCGGCACTGTCGGTCGAAGAGAGGGGAGAGTGGGTGTGGCTTACAGTGGCTGATGGGAGATTTGTATTCTTCATGATGAACTGAATTTTCACCCGTATAAAATGTGCGTGGTCCAACATTTGTCAGCATGGGACTATTTGACACGGCGGACCTCTTGTGAAGACATGTTAGCAACGATACCCCGTGACGCAATTGTGTTTTTTTCTGATGAGGCACATTTTCACCTCAGTGGGTGTGTAAACAAACAAAATATGCGTTACTGGAGTTAAACAAACCCCAGAGAAGTTCACGAGAGACCTCTGCATTCGGACCGCGTCACTGTGTGGTGCGCCATATCACGAGTAGGCATCATTGGTCCTTACTTTTTTCAGGATAATGGTCGTGCCATAACTGTGAACTCCGAACGGTACTTGTCTATGATACAGGATTATTTTCAGCCGGCTCTTGAGGCAATGGAACTAGAGGATACATGGTTCCAACAGGATGGTGCCACTGCACACACAGCGAGGGTTACCATGAATTGTTTGAGGCAAATGTTTCCTGGACGGCTTATCTCTTTGAGGGGAGATGTGAACTGGCCAGCACGCTCACCAGATTTAGCCCCATGCGATTTTTTCCTTTGGGGTTACCTGAAGTCTAAGGTGTATATCAACCGTCCCAACACCTTGGAAGACCTAAGGAACAATATTGAAGCTGAAATTGGCAGAATACCAGTGGACATGCTTGTTAGAGTTCATGAAAACTTCAGAAAACGTATGCAGCAGTGTGTGGATAGCGAAGGTCGACATTTGCCAGATACACTATTTAAAACCATGTAATTTAAAAATTCCATTATTGTTCAGTATAATTAAAATATAAAATAAATTTTTCTAATGATCATAATTTTTTTATTTCATTCCCAAATCAGCAAATTACCGTGCTCCACCCTGTATATGGAGAAATGGGTCCATTCTACTATATATGGGGAGAACTGTGGCCATCCTACTATATATATGGGAACTGTGGCCATTCTACAATATATGGGGAGAACTGGGCCATCATACTATATATGGGGGGAACTGGGGCCATCATACTATATATATGGGGAGAACTGGGGCCATCCTACTATATACATGAGGGGAACTGGGGCCATCATACTATATATGGGGAGAACTGGGGCCATCCTACTATATATATGGGGAGAACTGGGGCCATCATTCTATATATATGGTGGACCTGGGGCCATCCTGTTATATATGGAGGGACCTGGGTCCATTCTACTATATATGGGGAGAACTGGGGCCATCCTACTATGTATATGGGGGGAACTGGGGCCATCCTACTATATATGGGAGAACTGGGCCATCCTACTATATATGGGGAGAAATGGGGCCATCATACTACATATATGGGGTAACTGGGGCCATCCTACTATATATATGAGAACTGTGGCCATTCTACTATATATGGGGAGAACTGTGGCCATCCTACTATATATGGGGAGAAATGGGGCCATCCTACTATATATATGAGAACTGGGGCCATCCTACTATATATGGGTAGAAATGGGGCCATCATACTATATATATGGGAGAACTGGGGCCATCCTACTATATATGGGGAGAACTGGGGCCATCCTACTATATATGGGGAGAACTGGGGCCATCCTACTATATATATGGGAGAACTGGGGCCATCCTACTATATATATGGGAGAACTGGGGCCATCCTACTATATATGGGGAGAACTGGGGCCATTCTACTATATATGGGAGAACTGGGGCCATCCTACTATATATGGGGGAACTGGGGCCATCCTACTATATATATGGGGGAACTGGGGCCATCCTATTATATATGGAGGGGCCTGGGTCCATTCTACTATATATGGGGAGAACTGGGGCCATCCTACTATATACATGAGGGGAACAGGGACCATCCTACTATATATATGGGGAGAAATGGGTCCATTCTACTATATATATGAGAACTGGGCCATCATACTATATATATGGGGGGAACTGGGGCCATCATACTATATATATGGGGAGTAGGGTTGAGTGAAACGGATCGTTCATTTTCATAAGTCGCCGACTTTTGGCAAAGTCGGGTTTCATGAAACCCGACCCGATCCCTGTGTGGGGTCGGCCATGCGGTACGCGACTGTCGCGTTTCAATGACGCGAAAAGCGCCATTTCTCAGCCAATGAAGGTGAACGCAGAGTGTGGGCAGCGTGATGACATAGGTCCTGGTCCCCACCATCTTAGAGAAGGGCATTGCAGTGATTGGCTTGCTGTCTGCGGCGTCACAGGGGCTAAAAGAGGCGTTCCCGCCGACCGCCATCTTACTGCTGCTGATCTGAGCATAGGGAGAGGTTGCTGCCGCTTCGTCAGAAGCAGGGATAGCGTTAGGCAGGGGTACATTAACCCCCAAACCACTTGTGCTGTAGCGATTTCCACTGTCCAACACCACCTTTTGTTTGCAGGGACAGTGGAGGCTAAATATTTTTTCCTCAGCGCTGTAGCTCATTGGGCTGCCCTAGAAGGCTCCCTGATAGCTGCATTGCTGTTTGTACACCACTGTGCAAACCAACTGCTTTTTTCAAAGCACAAATCCTGTTGTTCCTTCCTTTCTGCACAGCTATCTTGTTTGTTTGTCCACACTTTTGATTTAATTTGTGCAGCAGTCCACTCCTTGTTATTGCTGCCTGCCATACCTGGCTGAGATAACTGCAGAAAGATAGTAATTGTAGGACAGTCCCTTTTTTTTTTTTTTTTTTTCTCGTTACATCTCTTCAAGGTCACCCAATCATCCTGATCAGCAGACACAATGCATCTCAAATAGGTTTCCAAGGTTTGATTAGTTCGCTCAGTTTGGCCATTTGTCTGAGGATGGAACGCCGAAGAAAAAGACAAATCAACACCCATCCTAGCACAAAAGGCCCGCCAAAACCTGGAAACAAACTGGGAACCTCTGTCAGACACAATATTCTCCGGAATGCCATGCAAACGAACCACATGTTGAAAAAACAATGGAACCAAATCAGAGGAGGAAGGCAATTTAGGCAAAGGTACCAAATGGACCATCTTAGAGAACCGGTCACAAACCACCCAGATAACAGACATCCTCTGGGACACAGGAAGATCCGAAATAAAATCCATGGAAATATGCGTCCAAGGCCTCTCCGGAATGGGCAAAGGCAAAAGCAACCCACTAGCGCGGGAACAGCAAGGCTTAGCCCGGGCACAAGTCCCACAGGACTGCACAAAAGAACGCACATCCCGCGACAAGGAAGGCCACCAAAAGGACCTAGCAACCAAATCTCTGGTACCAAAAATCCCAGGATGACCGGCTAACACAGAACAATGGACCTCAGAAATTACCTTACTTGTCCATCTATCAGGAACAAACAGCTTCCCTACAGGACAGCGGTCAGGTTTATTAGCCTGAAATTCCTGAAGCGCCCGCCGCAAATCAGGGGAGATGGCAGACAGAATCACCCCTTCCTTAAGAATACCAACCGGCTCAAGGACTACAGGGGAATCAGGCAAAAAACTCCTAGAGAGGGCATCCGCCTTAACATTCTTAGATCCTGGAAGATATGAGACCACAAAATCAAAACGTGAGAAAAACAGGGACCACCGAGCCTGTCTAGGGTTCAGCCGCTTGGCCGAATCAAGGTAAATCAGATTCTTATGATCGGTCAAGACCACAATGCGGTGCTTGGCTCCCTCAAGCCAATGTCGCCACTCCTCAAATGCCCACTTCATAGCCAACAACTCCCGATTTCCGACATCATAATTGCATTCCGCAGGCGAAAACTTTCGGGAAAAGAAGGCTTCATCAAGGAACCATCAGAATTCCTCTGTGACAAAACTGCCCCTGCCCCAATCTCAGAAGCGTCAACCTCAACCTGAAAAGGAAGAGAAACATCCGGCTGACGCAAGACAGGGGCAGAAGTAAATCGGCGTTTAAGCTCCTGAAAGGCCTCAACAGCCTCAGAGGACCAATTTGTCACATCAGCGCCTTTCTTCGTCAAATCGGTCAGGGGTTTAACCACACTAGAGAAGTTGGCAATGAAACGGCGATAAAAATTAGCAAAGCCCAAAAATTTCTTAAGGCTCTTCACAGATGTGGGTTGAATCCAGTCATGAATGGCTTGGACCTTAACAGGATCCATTTCTATTAACGAAGGAGAAAAAATAAACCCCAAAAAAGAGACCTTCTGAACTCCAAATAGGCACTTAGACCCCTTCACAAATAGAGCATTATCACGAAGGATCTGGAATACCATCCTGACCTGCTTCACAAGAGACTCCCAATCATCAGAAAAAATCAAAATATCATCCAAATACACAATCAAGAATTTGTCAAGATAATTGCGCAAAATATCATGCATAAAGGACTGAAATACAGAAGGGGCATTAGAAAGCCCGAAAGGCATCACCAGGTATTCAAAATGGCCTTCGGGCGTATTAAATGCAGTTTTCCATTCGTCACCCTGTTTAATACGAACAAGATTATATGCCCCTCGAAGGTCAATCTTGGTAAACCAACTAGCCCCCTTAATCCTAGCAAACAAATCAGAGAGCAAAGGTAAAGGGTATTGGAATTTGACCGTGATCTTATTAAGAAGGCGATAATCAATACAGGGTCTTAAGGAACCATCCTTCTTGGCAACAAAGAAGAATCCCGCTCCCAATGGTGACGAAGACGGCCAAATATGCCCCTTCTCTAAAGACTCCTTAACATAGCTCCGCATGGCGGCATGCTCTGGCATAGACAGATTGAAAAGTCGTCCCTTAGGGAACTTACAGCCAGGAATCAAGTCAATAGCACAATCACAGCCCCTATGTGGAGGAAGGGAACTGGACTTGGGCTCATCGAATACATCCTGGAAATCTGACAAAAATTCAGGAACATCAGAAGAGGGGGAAGAGGAAATTGACATTAAAGGAACGTCACTATGTACCCCTTGACAACCCCAACTAGTCACAAACATTGATTTCCAATCCAACACTGGATTGTGTACTTGTAACCATGGAAAACCCAGTACAACAACATCATGTAAATTATGCAACACCAGAAAACGGCAATCTTCCTGATGTGCAGGAGCCATGCACATAGTCAGCTGAGTCCAATACTGAGGTTTATTCTTGGCCAATGGTGTAGCATCAATACCCCTCAAGGGTATGGGACTCTGCAAAGGCTGCAAAGAAAAACCACAGCGCCTAGCGAATTCTAAGTCCATTAAGTTCAGAGCAGCGCCTGAATCCACAAATGCCATGACAGAAAAAGATGACAATGAGCAAATCAGGGTCACAGACAGGAGAAACTTAGGCTGCACAGTACTAATGGTAACAGATCTAGCGACCCTCTTAATACGCTTAGGGCAATCAGAAATAGCATACGCAGAATCACCACAGTAAAAACACAGCCCATTCTGACGTCTGTATCCCCTCTGTTCCGCTCTAGTGAAAATCCTATTACATTGCATGGGCTCAGGACTCTGCTCAGAGGATACTGCCATATGGTGCACCACTTTGCGTTCGTACAGGCGCTGATCAATCTGAATGGCCAGAGACATAGAATCGCTCTAACCAACAGGCGTGGGAAACCCCACCATAACATCTTTAAGGGCTTCAGAAAGACCCTTTCAGAAAATTGCTGCCAGAGCATCCTCATTCCATTTAGTGAGCACAGACCATTTTCTAAATTTCTGGCAGTATAATTCTGCCGCTTCCTGACCCTGACACAGAGCCAACAGTGTTTTCTCAGCATGCTCTACAGAGTTAGGTTTGTCATACAATAATCCGAGCGATTGAAAAAATGCATCTACATTAAGCAATGCCGGATTCCCTGACTCAAGAGAGAATGCCCAGTCCTGTGGGTCGCCACGCAGCAGAGAAATAACTATCTTTACTTGCTGAGTGGGATCACCAGAGGAACGGGGTTTCAGAGCAAAAAACAATTTGCAGTTATTTTTAAAGTTCAAAAACTTAGATCTATCCCCGTAAAAAAAATCCGGAGTAGGAATTCTAGGCTCTAAGGCCGGGGTCTGAACAACATAATCTTGAATACTGTGTACTCTAGCAGCAAGCTGATCCACACGAGAAAATAACCCCTGCACATCCATGCCTGCATCCAAATCCTGAATCACCCAGAGATTAAGAGGAAGAAAAAAGACAAAAAAAAAAAAAAGAAAAAAAAAATGGCTCAGAACTCCTTTTCTTTTCCTTCTTTTGAGATGCATTCAGCTCATTTTTGGCCAGTTGTACTGTTATGGTCTGGTGATTAAGGGGCGACATGAGACTAGCTCTGAGCAGGTGGTAGCTAAACTGACCGCAGTCCCTAAGCTCAACACAACACTAGAAGTAGCCGTGGGATGCTCCTAACTCTCCCTAGGCACCTCGTCACAGCCTAAGAGCTAACTACCCCTAAAGATAGAAGCAGGAAAACTATCTTGCCTCAGAGAAAATCCCCAAAGGATAGATAGCCCCCCACATGTAATGACTGTGAGAGGAGAAGGAAAAAACATGCGTAGTATGAAACAAGATTTAGCACAGGAGGCCACTTCTAGCTAGATAGGAATAGTACAGGACAGAGCACTGTGCGGTCAGTAAAAATAACTAGAAAAAGTCCACCGCAGAGAAATGCAAAAAGTCTCCACACCTAACTAAAGGTGTGGAGGGCAAACTCTGCTGCCCAGAGCTTCCAGCTTAGCTGAATAGATCCATATTGATAAGCTGGACAAAAGAGCAAAAACAACAAAGTGTTAAACAACAAAGTCCACAACAAGTGAACTACAAAAAGACAAGTATCAAAAAGGACTTTAGGCCTAGGAAAGTGGCACTTCCATTATAATCACATCCCATGTAGAAACAAGGAAGTTCAATGCCAAGTTATTGAAAAATAAGACAAATTTTATTTCAAGATTTCTAAACATAACAATTAAAATACATATAATACATATGAAGGGGACACAACCACAAAGTAAACTGCAACACAATAATATGTACCAAAAAGTATTCCAGCATCTATTTTTGGGAAAAATCCATATTTACCACTATATAATATTTTGTATTAGCCCACTCTGTGGTGTCCAAAACCCCATCATCCATAGATCCACTAAATAAGTGATTCCAATAGGTATCCTATATACAATGCCCAGTGTAAAATGCTAGTGCTAAACCACTGATACAATTAAAGTACTATATATGGATGGGTAGACTTGGATCCACAGTGTGCTACATTCAGGCTTGATGCTCATACATAATATAACCAGCACCCATTTTCCATTGTTTACCAATGTGTATGCTACAATGAGCAATGTCCGATCTCATATACTTATAAAGTGCTTACTGCATTCCATTATACATAAAGTGCAAAGTGCTACCTGCAGAAATAGTCTTCAGTATAGACAATATATTGCTATAATAAGCAGAGACACATAGTTTATATAAAAAGTACAAGTAACAATCGAAGGTGCAGCATGGTACATAACCTGTGTCAGCAGTGAAGATCCCGACGCGCGTTTCGCGGTAGCTTTTTCCAGGGGGAATGTCGTGTGAGGTATCATAGATCTGTGCTCCTTATATATACCCTCCTGCTGATGTATACCGCGGCTAGATAGTGGCGCTTCCGTTACTTTCGACCGGATGTGACGTCCTCTCAGCTCAGCGTCTCACGCGGCAGGTCCACTCCCCCTCCGACGCGTCAGAGAGAGGGCGGAATCTGCAGCGTTGTGGACGCGTCACCAAGGTGACACACTAAACCGGAAGTCTCGTGAAGCGCACTGCCGCTCTACTATAGACGCTAGCTAAAGGACTACAGTTCCAATAGTAACGCTGGCTAAAGGACTCAGTTGTCCATCATAGTGGCGCTGTGTCAATCTAATAGTGGCACTGGTTCAAGAACTTACGCTGCAAAATAGCGCTACACTGCTCCATCGGTAACTCTGACCAAAAAAGCTTATGCTCTCCACTATAATAACGCTCCATCGTTGTACTACTGACGCTCACTATAGGACTTTCACTATCCAATATGGTAGATCTACTGGACCCCAAGTGTAACCTTGTGGAAAACATAAAATAGGTGAAATTTCTCTATGAATATTACACCCGTGTGAACTGGATGAATGCATAATTAATTAAAAAAACATACCATAATATTGCCATTATTATGCATTAATATTGTGTAAAGAATAAAAAGAGTTGTGCCAATGATTGATCCCACACTAAAGTGTGAGTCTACACCACATTTTTATAGTGAATATACTCTACTGTAAAAACAACAGACAAGTGCATTTAGAAGAATTTTTTTTCCCTTTTAAATAAAGGGGACGCAGATATAGATCCACCAGTTCTTCTATGCCAGCGAAGATCATAGCATCTGAGAGGAAAAGTCGCAGCAGGATATAGATGACAATAAGCTGAAAAACTAAAACAACTAAAATTAAAAAAACATATATAAAACACATGTATAACATAAAGAACACATATTTTCATAAAATTAAAAACCTAAAAAGCACCGAGAATGACACTTAAAGGAATGGAGCGAAGCTCAAAACTTCATTTAGGCCGTATGGTTGAACCGAATTGATTTTAAAAATCCATTTAGCCTCCAATTGGGCCAGGTTTTTCCGCCAATTCCCTCCCCTCTGATCAATATATACTTTGTCAATGCCGGTTACCTTCAAAAGGTTTGCATTGCTATTGTGTTTTAATTTGAAGTGTCTCGGGACAGGTTTTAACGTTGCAACATCAGTAACATCTTTAGAATTTAGTATGTCCCTATAATGTTCCCTGACACGTACTTTTAGAAGTCTGGAGGTTAGGCCCACATAGATTTTGTTGCAAGGACACACAGCATAGTATACTACACCAACACTATTGCACGTAATGTTCTGTGTAATAGTGTATGTGTGTTTTCCATCACTGGATTCAAATGAACAAGCCTGGAACATGTTTGGACAGGCTATACAATCGTTGCAAGGATAGAAGCCCCATTTAGGACCCCTTGATCCAAATACTCTTCCTGGGGCCTGTCCTGCATGGTAACTATGGACCAGTAGATCCTTCAAATTGTGAGATCTTCTATATGTAATCGACGGTTGTACATTAAGATATTTTGACAATGTTTTATCCGTTGTTAACATTGGCCAGTATTTGTTTAGTGCTTGTCTCACACTGGGCCACTTATCACTATATGTCGATATAAATCTCACCTTTGGGTCCTCTTGAGGTTTAATTCTTGGTTGCAGCAGATCTTCTCTTCTGGTTGAGTTAGCTTTTTTCCATCCTTTCTTTATGCAGCGTTTTGAGTAGCCTCTGTTCACAAATCTGGCAGATAGAGCTTCGGCCTGTGTTTTGAAAGAATCATTATTAGAACAGATCCTTTTAATCCTTAAGAACTGTCCAGTTGGTATGCCATTGATTAATGGTTGTGGGTGTGATGATGATGCATGCAGTAAGGCGTTGACCGCCGTCTCCTTACGATGTACATCAGTTTCAATCCGGTCATCCATTC
Organism: Ranitomeya imitator; assembly: GCF_032444005.1. Classification (NCBI taxonomy): domain Eukaryota; kingdom Metazoa; phylum Chordata; class Amphibia; order Anura; family Dendrobatidae; genus Ranitomeya; species Ranitomeya imitator. The sequence continues at coordinate 691,436,623 of NC_091285.1, forward strand.
CTCTATTTACCAACACGTCCAAAATTTCAACACTCGTCTGACTGTACTTGCAAGTGAGTCTCACGTTTATCTTGTTATCATTCAACACATCAAGGAAGGCGAGAAGGTCCTGTTCTGTGCCCTGCCATATCAGAAAGATGTCATCAATAAATCGCACCCAGAACAGGACCTTCTCTATGAATGCAATGGGTCTCGTGAAAAAGATGTTCCTTTCCCATGCTCCCAAAAATAAGTTTGCATATGAGGGGGCAAAAGCCGCCCCCATAGCCGTCCCTTGATTCTGTAAATAAATAATTTCCTTGAAGATGAAAAAATGATGTGTTAATGAAAACTCTAAGAGAATGATCAAAAATTCAATCAATTCTGTGCTATACTCTGTCATAGCCAAAAACGTCCTCACTGCTCTTATTCCATCATTATGATGGATGGACGTATATAAGGATTCCACATCCAATGTTACAAACCATGTATCGTTTTCTAATGGTATCCCTTCAATTTTGGACAGAAAGTCCCCTGTGTCCCTGATGTATGATGGCAGGGTGTAGACCAGAGGCTTTAAATGAAAGTCCAAGTACTTACATAAAATTTCACAGAGACTGCCATTTCCCGAGACGATAGGACGTCCTGGGGGGTTGATCTGATCTTTATGAATTTTCGGTATAAAGTATATACACGACATCCTCGGATATACAGGAATCAAGTTGTCTCTGAGCTGTTTAGTGATGGTACCATTGACAAATGCTTGTTCCAGGATTTCCTGTAATTCATCAAGATAAGTTGAGGTTGGATTGAATGTAAGTCTTTTATAGCATACAGGGTCCCTCAGTTGTCTTAGAGCCTCTTTCTCATATTGTTTTACTGGCCACACCACAACATTACCCCCTTTATCGGCTGGCTTTATGACTAGTTGTTTCATGCCCTTCAGTTCTTTCAATGCCTTTCTCTGAGTTCTCGTAAGATTATCATTCTTCAAAGTTGATGAAATTTTTTGAAGATCGTTACTCACCATTTTCACAAAGAGTTCTATATTTGGATATAGATTTAAAGGGGGAAATTTTTTTGAGGTGGGGGGGACAAATTTTCTCATACTTACCGAGGTGTCCTGTTCATTACTCAAATCTTCCAGAATAGTTATAGCCTCCAATTCTTGTTCAGTCCATTCTTCTCCAAAGTTTGGTTTTTCATGAAGTTTTTTTAGCACTAATTTCCGTGCAAATAAATTCAAATCCTTTGTTACTGAAAAAAGATCAAACGAAGCAGTGGGTGAAAAGCTTAAACCCAAACTCAATACCTCAATCTGTGACTCAGTTAATACAACATCTGATAGGTTTATCACCTGCAATTTGGATGTGGAAGGATTATCCATATATTTATCCTTCCTTTTGTAATTGTTGCCTCTTCTTCTGTTGGAATTGTATCTAAGATTGTAAAGACGGGTTCCCGTTCTACCACCCCCTTCCTCCTCCCTAGAGGACACTGATGAAAGGGATGAGGACCTTGTTGTATCACGGCTCCTATTAGTGGTTTGTTGCCATCTATAGATTGTTCCATCTTTGAAGTCTTGGAGGTCTCGTTGGAATTTCCTCATTTTGATGTCCTTTACTTCTTTTTCCCAGATAACAAATTGATTATCTATGTCTTTATTCAAAATTTCCATTTCTACTGATGTAAGAGTTTCAGACAACTTTTTCCTTGTACTTTCAATTTCACTATCTAATTTATCCATACTTCTCTTGCTATTCCCAATCAGGAGTTCGATGAATGATTTGGAACAGAGGTTACAAGAAGATAGAAGATAGTATTCTGCTACAGATGGATCTGGATAAGTTGGAAACTTGGGCTGAAAGGTGGCAGATGAGGTTTAACAATGATAAATGTAAGGTTACACACATGGGAAGAGGGAATCAATATCACCATTACACACTGAACGGGAAACCACTGGGTAAATCTGACAGGGAGGACTTGGGGATCCTAGTTAATGATAAACTTACCTGGAGCAGCCAGTGCCAGGCAGCAGCTGCCAAGGCAAACAGGATCATGGGGTGCATTAAAAGAGGTCTGGATACACATGATGAGAGCATTATACTGCCTCTGTACAATTCCCTAGTTAGACCGCACATGGAGTACTGTGTCCAGTTTTGGGCACCGGTGCTCAGGAAGGATATAGTGGAACTAGAGAGAGTACAAAGGAGGGCAACAAAATTAATAAAGGGGATGGGAGAACTACAATACCCAGATAGATTAGTGAAATTAGGATTATTTAGTCTAGAAAAAAGACGACTGAGGGGCGATCTAATAACCATGTATAAGTATATAAGGGGACAATACAAATATCTCGCTGAGGATCTGTTTATACCAAGGAAGGTGACGGGCACAAGGGGGCATTCTTTGCGTCTGGAGGAGAGAAGGTTTTTCCACCAACATAGAAGAGGATTCTTTACTGTTAGGGCAGTGAGAATCTGGAATTGCTTGCCTGAGGAGGTGGTGATGGCGAACTCAGTCGAGGGGTTCAAGAGAGGCCTGGATGTCTTCCTGGAGCAGAACAATATTGTATCATACAATTATTAGGTTCTGTAGAAGGACGTAGATCTGGGGATTTATTATGATGGAATATAGGCTGAACTGGATGGACAAATGTCTTTTTTCGGCCTTACTAACTATGTTACTATGTTTCCTCCCATTTGGTTTTAAAAGGAATATCCTCAACCACAAAGGATGGCATAATTCTCACCCGTAGGCCTCTCGGTATCAAACCTTTGGCCAAATATTTCTCTAATGAGCCCTTGTTCCACCATGTGCGCGTCCTCTTTTTTAACAAATATTTAATTGAGCTTTTCAACTCCATCTTGTGTCCATTCTCAGTGCTAGATCCACTTTGTGCTGTGTCCCCGCTAAAAACCGTATCCATGCAAGATAACCAATTCAGATCCCTAGCTTTGGTATCCATGCTGACCAACAAATAGCTGTAACAAAGTACAGAAAATATAAGTATCAAAAAGGACTTTAGGCCTAGGAAAGTGGCACTTCCATTATAATCACATCCCATGTAGAAACAAGGAAGTTCAATGCCAAGTTATTGAAAAATAAGACAAATTTTATTTCAAGATTTCTAAACATAACAATTAAAATACATATAATACATATGAAGGGGACACAACCACAAAGTAAACTGCAACACAATAATATGTACCAAAAAGTATTCCAGCATCTATTTTTGGGAAAAATCCATATTTACCACTATATAATATTTTGTATTAGCCCACTCTGTGGTGTCCAAAACCCCATCATCCATAGATCCACTAAATAAGTGATTCCAATAGGTATCCTATATACAATGCCCAGTGTATACCTATTGGAATCACTTATTTAGTGGATCTATGGATGATGGGGTTTTGGACACCACAGAGTGGGCTAATACAAAATATTATATAGTGGTAAATATGGATTTTTCCCAAAAATAGATGCTGGAATACTTTTTGGTACATATTATTGTGTTGCAGTTTACTTTGTGGTTGTGTCCCCTTCATATGTATTATATGTATTTTAATTGTTATGTTTAGAAATCTTGAAATAAAATTTGTCTTATTTTTCAATAACTTTACAAAAAGACAAGCAAGGACTTAGCTTTGCAGAACAGGTCAGAGTGTCAGGAAATCCAAAGAGCAATGACTCCAGGCAGGAACAATTGACAACTGGCATTGAATGAGAGAAAAGGCCAGACTAATATAGCCGAGCCAGGAAGACGATCAGTGAAAACAGCGGCAGAAGCTAAATCCAAGAAGCAGCCATACCACTCAAAACCACAGGAGGGAGCCCAAGAGCAGAACTCACAAAAATGCTACTTACAACCACCGGAGGGAGCCCAAGAGCGGAATTCACAACACCATCCTATTATACATATGAGAACTGTGGCCATTCTACTATATATATGGGGAGAACTGTGGCCATCCTACTATATATATGAGAACTGTGGCCATTCTACTTTATATATGGGGAGAACTGGGGCCATCATACTATATATATGGGGATAACTGGGGCCATCATACTATATATATGGGGGAACTGGGGCCATCCTATTATATATGGAGGGACCTGGGTCCATTCTACTATATATGGGGGGAACTGGGGCCATCCTACTATATATATATGGGGAGAACTGGGGCCATCCTACTATACACATGAGGGGAACTGGGGCCATCCTACTATATATTTATACTAGCTGAATAGCCTGGCATTGCCTGGGCATAGTAAATATCTGTGGTTAGTTATAGCACGTCACTTCTCTTATTTTCCCATCACGCCTCTCATTTTCCCAATCACATCTTTAATTTTCCCCCTCACATCTCTCATTTTCTCCCTCACACCTCTCATTTTCTCCCTCACTCCCTCACTCCTGTCATTTTGACCTCACATCTGTCATTTTCCGATCACTCCACTATTTTCCCTCACTCCTCTCATTTTGCACTCACACCTTTTCATTTTCACCTCACACCTCTCATTTTCACCTCAGTATATACATGTTTGTCATCTCCCTTATATATAGTATACACCTGTATGTCATCTCCTGTATATAGTATATACCTGTATGTCATCTCCTATATATAGTATATACCTGTATGTCATCTCCTCCTATATATAGTATATACCTGTATGTCACTCCTATATACAGTGGGGCAAAAAAGTATTTAGTCAGTCAGCAATAGTGCAAGTTCCACCACTTAAAAAGATGAGAGGCGTCTGTAATTTACATCATAGGTAGACCTCAACTATGGGAGACAAACTGAGAAAAAAAAATCCAGAAAATCACATTGTCTGTTTTTTTATCATTTTTTTTGCATATTATGGTGGAAAATAAGTATTTGGTCAGAAACAAACAATCAAGATTTCTGGCTCACAGACCTGTAACTTCTTCTTTAAGAGTCTCCTCTTTCCTCCACTCATTACCTGTAGTAATGGCACCTGTTTAAACTTGTTATCAGTATAAAAAGACACCTGTGCACACCCTCAAACAGTCTGACTCCAAACTCCACTATGGTGAAGACCAAAGAGCTGTCAAAGGACACCAGAAACAAAATTGTAGCCCTGTACCAGGCTGGGAAGACTGAATCTGCAATAGCCAACCAGCTTGGAGTGAAGAAATCAACAGTGGGAGCAATAATTAGAAAATGGAAGACATACAAGACCACTGATAATCTCCCTCGATCTGGGGCTCCACGCAAAATCCCACCCCGTGGGGTCAGAATGATCACAAGAACGGTGAGCAAAAATCCCAGAACCACGCGGGGGGACCTAGTGAATGAACTGGAGAGAGCTGAGACCAATGTAACAAGGCCTACCATAAGTAACACACTACGCCACCATGGACTCAGATCCTGCAGTGCCAGACGTGTCCCACTGCTTAAACCAGTACATGTCCGGGACCGTCTGAAGTTTGCTAGAGAGCATTTGGATGATCCAGAGGAGTTTTGGGAGAATGTCCTATGGTCTGATGAAACCAAACTGGAACTGTTTGGTAGAAACACAACTTGTCGTGTTTGGCGGAAAAAGAATACTGAGTTGCATCCATCAAACACCATACCTACTGTAAAGCATGGTGGTGGAAACATCATGCTTTGGGGTTATTTCTCTGCAAAGGGGCCAGGACGACTGATCCGGGTACATGAAAGAATGAATGGGGCCATGTATCGTGAGATTTTGAGTGCAAACCTCCTTCCATCAGCAAGGGCATTGAAGATGAAACGTGGCTGGGTCTTTCAACATGACAATGATCCAAAGCACACCGCCAGGGCAACGAAGGAGTGGCTTCGTAAGAAGCATTTCAAGGTTCTGGAGTGGCCTAGCCAGTCTCCAGATCTCAACCCTATAGAAAACCTTTGGAGGGAGTTGAAAGTCTGTGTTGCCAAGCGAAAAGCCAAAAACATCACTGCTGTAGAGGAGATCTGCATGGAGGAATGGGCCAACATACCAACAACAGTGTGTGGCAACCTTGTGAATACTTACAGAAAACGTTTGACCTCTGTCATTGGCAACAAAGGATATATTACAAAGTATTGAGATGAAATTTTGTTTCTGACCAAATACTTATTTTCCACCATAATATGCAAATAAAATGTTAAAAAAACAGACAATGTGATTTTCTGGATTTTTTTTTCTCAGTTTGTCTCCCATAGTTGAGATCTACCTATGATGTAAATTACAGACGCCTCTCATCTTTTTAAGTGGTGGAACTTGCACTATTGCTGACTGACTAAATACTTTTTTGCCCCACTGTATAGTATATACCTGTATGTCATCTCCTCTTGTATATAGTATATACCTGTGTCATCTCCCCTGTATATAGTATATATCTGTGTGTTATCTCTTCCTGTATATAGTATATACCTGTATTTCATCTTCTATATATAGCATATACCTGTATGTCATCTCCTCCTGTATATAGTATATACCTGTAGGTAATCTGCTCCTGTATATAGTATATACCTGTGTGTCATCTCCTCCTGTATATAGTATGTACCTGTATGTCATCTCCTCCTGTATATAGTATATACCTGTAGGTAATCTCCTGTATATAGTATATACCTGTGTGTCATCTCCTCCTGTATATAGTATGTACCTGTATGTCATCTCCTCCTCTATATAGTACAGGTCCTTCTCAAAAAATTAGCATATAGTGTTAAATTTCATTATTTACCATAATGTAATGATTACAATTAAACTTTCATATATTATAGATTCATTATCCACCAACTGAAATTTGTCAGGTCTTTTATTGTTTTAATGCTGATGATTTTGGCATACAACTCCTGATAACCCAAAAAACCTGTCTCAATAAATTAGCATATTTCACCCATCCAATCAAATAAAAGTGTTTTTTAATAACAAACAAAAAAAAACATCAAATAATAATGTTCAGTTATGCACTCAATACTTGGTCGGGAATCCTTTGGCAGAAATGACTGCTTCAATGCGGCGTGGCATGGAGGCAATCAGCCTGTGACACTGCTGAGATGTTATGGAGGCCCAGGATGCTTCAATAGCGGCCTTAAGCTCATCCAGAGTGTTGGGTCTTGCGTCTCTCAACTTTCTCTTCACAATATCCCACAGATTCTCTATGGGGTTCAGGTCAGGAGAGTTGGCAGGCCAATTGAGCACAGTAATACCATGGTCAGTAAACCATTTACCAGTGGTTTTGGCACTGTGAGCAGGTGCCAGGTCGTGCTGAAAAATGAAATCTTCATCTCCATAAAGCATTTCAGCCGATGGAAGCATGAAGTGCTCCAAAATCTCCTGATAGCTAGCTGCATTGACCCTGCCCTTGATGAAACACAGTGGACCAACACCAGCAGCTGACATGGCACCCCACACCATCACTGACTGTGGGTACTTGACACTGGACTTCAGGCATTTTGGCATTTCCTTCTCCCCAGTCTTCCTCCAGACTCTGGCACCTTGATTTCCGAATGACATGCAAAATTTGCTTTCATCAGACAAAAGTACTTGGGACCACTTAGCAACAGTCCAGTGCTGCTTCTCTGTAGCCCAGGTCAGGCGCCTCTGCCGCTGTTTATGGTTCAAAAGTGGCTTTACCTGGGGAATGCGGCACCTGTAGCCCATTTCCTGCACACGCCTGTGCACGGTGGCTCTGGATGTTTCCACACCAGACTCAGTCCACTGCTTCCTCAGGTTCCCCAAGGTCTGGAATCGGTCCTTCTCCACAATCTTCCTCAGGGTCCGGTCTCCTCTTCTCGTTGTACAGCGTTTTCTGCCACATTGTTTCCTTCCAACAGACTTACCATTGAGGTGCCTTGATACAGCACTCTGGGAACAGCCTATTTGTTGAGAAATTTCTTTCTGGGTCTTACCCTCTTGCTTGAGGGTGTCAATGATGGCCTTCTTGACATCTGTCAGGTCGCTAGTCTTACCCATGATGGGGGTTTTGAGTAATGAACCAGGCAGGGAGTTTATAAAAGCCTCAGGTATCTTTTCCATGTGTTTAGAGTTAATTAGTTGATTCAGAAGATTAGGGTAATAGGTCGTTTAGAGAACCTTTTCTTGATATGCTAATTTATTGAGACAGGTTTTTTGGGTTATCAGTAGTGTTGAGCGATACCGTCCGATACTTGAAAGTATCGGTATCGGATAGTATCGGCCGATACCCGAAAAATATCGGATATCGCCGATACCGATATCCGATACCAATACAAGTCAATGGGACATCAAGTATCGGAATGTATCCTCATGGATCCCAGGGTCTGAAGGAGAGGAAACTCTCCTTCAGGCCCTGGGATCCATATTAAAGTGTAAAATAAAGAATTAAAATAAAAAATATTGTTATATTCACCTCTCCGGCGGCCCCTGGACATCAGCGGGAGGATCCGGCGTCCGGCCCGGCTTCTTTCTTCAAAATGCGCGCCTTCAGGACCTGTGGAATGACGTCCCGGCTTCTGATTGGTCGCGTGCCGCCCATGTGACCGCCACGCGACCAATCAGAAGCCGCGACGTCATTCCTCAGGTCCTAGAAGGCGCTCATTCTAGGACTTTAGCTGAGGAATGACGTCGCGGCTTCTGATTGGTCGCGTGGCGGTCACATGGGCGGCACGCGACCAATCAGAAGCCGGGACGTCATTCCACAGGTCCTGAAGGCGCGCATTTTGAAGAAAGAAGCCGTGCCGGACGCCGGATCCTCCCGCTGATGTCCAGGGGCCGCCGGAGAGGTGAATATAACAATATTTTTTATTTTAATTCTTTATTTTACACTACCGATACCGATACCCGATATCACAAAAATATCGGATCTCGGTATCGGAATTCCGATACCGCAAGTATCGGCCGATACCCGATACTTGCGGTATCGGAATGCTCAACACTAGTTATCAGGAGTTGTATGCCAAAATCATCAGTATTAAAACAATAAAAGACCTGACAAATTTCAGTTGGTGGATAATGAATCTATAATATATGAAAGTTTAATTGTAATCATTACATTATGGTAAATAATGAAATTTAACACTATATGCTAATTTTTTGAGAAGGACCTGTATATACCTGTGTGTCATGTCTCCTGTATATAGTATATATCTGTGTCATCTCCCCTGTATATAGTATATACCTGTGTGATCTCCTGTATTAGACCTCGTTCACACGTTATTTCCTCATTATTTTTACCTCAGTATTTGTAAGATAAATTGGCAGCCTGATAAATCCCCAGCCAACAGGAAGCCCTCCCCCTGGCAGTATATATTAGCTCACACATACACATAATAGACAGGTCATGTGACTGACAGCTGCTGTATTTCCTATATGGTACATTTGTTGCTCTTGTAGTTTGTCTGCTTATTAATCAGATTTTTATTTTTGAAGGATAATGCCAGACTTGTGTGTGTTTTAGGGCGAGTTTCGTTTGTCAAGTTGTGTGTGTTGAGTTGTGTGTGGCGACATGCATGTAGCGACTTTTGTGAGATGAGTTTTGTGTGGCAACATGCGTGTAGCAACTTTTTGTGTGTCGTTGCATGTGACAGGTTAGTGTAGCAAGTTGTGTGCAGCAAGTTTTGCGCGTGGTCACTTTTATGTCTGGTGCCTTTTGAGTATGTGCAAGTTTTGTGTGAGGCAACTTTTGCATGTGTTGCAAATTTTGTGCATGTGGCAATTTTTCCGCGTGTGCAAGTTTTGCATGTGGCGAGTTTTCCATGAGGTGAGTTTTGCACTTGTGGCGAGTTTTGCGTGAGCCTAGTTTTTGCATGTGGCGAGTTTTGCGCGTGGCGAGTTTTGCGCGTGGCGAGTTTTGAGCGGCGACTTTTGTGTTTCGACTTTTATGTGGCGAGGTTGGTGTATGTGTGGTGAAATGTGTGCTGAGGGTGGTATATGTGTTCATGCATGTGGTAGTGTGTGGCGCATTTTGTGTGTGTGTGTTCATATCCCCATGTGTGGTGAGTATCTCATGTCGGGGCCCCACCTTAGCAACTGATCGGTATATACTCTTTTGCGCCATCGCTCTCATTCTTTAAGTCCCCCTTGTTCACATCTGGCAGCTGTCAATTTGCCTCCGACACTTTTCCTTTCACTTTTCCCCATTATGTAGATAGGGTAAAAATAGTTTGGTGAATTGGAAAGTGCGGGGTTAAAATTTCACCTCACAACGTAGCCTATGACGCTCTCAAGGTCCAGACGTGTGACTGCAAAAATTTGTGGCTGTAGCTGCGACGCCTCCAACACTTTTCCTTTCACTTTTTTCCCCATTATGTAGATAGGGGCAAAATTGTTTGGTGAATTGGAACGCGCGGGGTTAAAATTTCGCCTCACAACATAGCCTATGACGCTCTCGGGGTCCAGACGTGTGACTGTGCAAAATTTTGTGGCTGTAGCTGCGACGGTGCAGATGCCAATCCCGGACATACACACACACATACACACACACACATTCAGCTTTATATAGTAGACTAGCTGAAGAGCCCGGCGTTGCCTGGGCATAGTAAATATCTGTGGTTAGTTATAGCACGTCACTTCTCTTATTTTCCCATCACGCCTCTCATTTTCCCAATCACATCTTTAATTTTCCCCCTCACATTTCTCATTTTCTCCCTCACTCCTCTCATTCCCCCCTAACACTTGTCATTTCGACCTCCCATCTGTCATTTTCCGATCACTACACTATTTTCCCTCACTCCTCATTTTGCACTCACACCTTTTCATTTTCACCTCACACCTCTCATTTTCACCTCAGTATATACAGTACATGTTTGTCATCTCCCTTATATATAGTATACACCTGTATGTCATCTCCTGTATATAGTATATACTGTACCTGTATGTCATCTCCCCTGTATATAGTATATACCTGCTGGGTGTCATCTCCCCTGTATATAGTATATACCTGTATGTCATCTCCTCCTATATATAGTATATACCTGTATGTCATCTCCTATATATAGTATATACCTGTATGTCATCTCCTCCTATATATAGTATATACCTGTATGTCATCTCCTTCTATATATAGTATATACCTGTATGTCATCTCTTCCTGTATATAGTATATACCTGTGTGTCATCTCCCCTGTATATAGTATATATCTGTGTGTCATCTCCTCCTGTATATAGTATATACCTGTATGTCGTCTTCTATATATACCATATACCTGTATGTCATCTCCTCCTGTATATAGTATATACCTGTATGTCATCTTCTATATATAGCATATACCTGTATGTCATCTCCTCCTGTATATAGCATATACCTGTATGTCATCTCCTCCTGTATATAGCATATACCTGTATGTCATCTCCTCCTGTATATAGTATGTACCTGTGTGTCATCTCCTCCTCTATATAGTATATACCTGTGTGTCATCTCCCCTGTATATAGTATATACCTGTGTGATCTCCTGTATTAGACCTCGTTCACACGTTATTTGGTCAGTATTTTTACCTCAGTATTTGTAAGATAAATTGGCAGCCTGATAAATCCCCAGCCAACAGGAAGCCCTCCCCCTGGCAGTATATATTAGCTCACACACACACACACAATAGACAGGTCATGTGACTGACAGCTGCTGTATTTCCTATATGGTATATTTGTTGCTCTTGTAGTTTGTCTGCTTATTAATCAGATTTTTATTTTTGAAGGATAATACCAGACTTGTGTGTGTTTTAGGGCGAGTTTTGTCTGTCAAGTTGTGTGTGTTGAGTTGTGTGTGGCGACATGCATGTAGCGACTTTTGTGAGATGAGTTTTGTGTGGCAACATGCGTGTAGCAACTTTTTGTGTGTCGAGTTGCATGTGACAGGTTAGTGTAGCAAGTTGTGTGCAGCAAGTTTTGCGCATGGCGAGTTTTGCGCGTGGGGAGTTTTATGTCTGGTGCCTTTTGAGTATGTGCAAGTTTTGTGTGAGGCAACTTTTGCATGTGTTGCAAATTTTGTGCATGTGGCAATTTTTCCGCGTGTGCAAGTTTTGCGTGTGGCGAGTTTTCCATGAGGTGAGTTTTGCACTTGTGGCGAGTTTTGCGTGAGCCTAGTTTTTGCATGTGGCGAGTTTTGCGCGTGGTGAGTTTTGAGCGGCGACTTTTGTGTTTCGACTTTTATGTGGCGAGGTTGGTGTATGTGTGGTGAAATGTGTGCTGAGGGTGGTATATGTGTTCAAGCACGTGGTAGTGTGTGGCGCATTTTGTGTGTGTGTTCATATCCCCATGTGTGGTGAGTATCTCATGTCGGGGCCCCACCTTAGCAACTGATCGGTATATACTCTTTGGCGCCATCGCTCTCATTCTTTAAGTCCCCCTTGTTCACATCTGGCAGCTGTCAATTTGCCTCCAACACTTTTCCTTTCACTTTTCCCCATTATGTAGATAGGGAAAAAATAGTTTGGTGAATTGGAAAGCGCGGGGTTAAAAATTTCACCTCACAACATAGCCTATGACGCTCTCGGGGTCCAGACGTGTGACTGTGCAAAATTTTGTGGCTGTAGCTGCGACGACTCCAACACTTTTCCTTTCACTTTTTTCCCCATTATGTAGATAGGGGCAAAATTGTTTGGTGAATTGGAAAGCGCAGGGTTAAAATTTCACCTCACAACATAGCCTATGATGCTCTCGGGGTCCAGACGTGTGACTGTGCAAAATTTTGTTGCTGTAGCTGCGACGGTGCAGATGCCAATCCCGGACATACACACACACATACACACACACATTCAGCTTTATATAGTAGATATATACAGGTCCTTCTCAAAAAATTAGCATATAGTGTTAAATTTCATTATTTACCATAATGTAATGATTACAATTAAACTTTCATATATTATAGATTCATTATCCACCAACTGAAATTTGTCAGGTCTTTTATTGTTTTAATACTGATGATTTTGGCATACAACTCCTGATAACCCAAAAAACCTGTCTCAATAAATTAGCATATCAAGAAAAGGTTCTCTAAACGACCTATTACCCTAATCTTCTGAATCAACTAATTAACTCTAAACACATGCAAAAGATACCTGAGGCTTTTATAAACTCCCTGCCTGGTTCATTACTCAAAACCCCCATCATGGGTAAGACTAGCGACCTGACAGATGTCAAGAAGGCCATCATTGACACCCTCAAGCAAGAGGGTAAGACCCAGAAAGAAATTTCTCAACAAATAGGCTGTTCCCAGAGTGCTGTATCAAGGCACCTCAATGGTAAGTCTGTTGGAAGGAAACAATGTGGCAGAAACCGCTGTACAATGAGAAGAGGAGACCGGACCCTGAGGAAGATTGTGGAGAAGGACCGATTCCAGACCTTGGGGAACCTGAGGAAGCAGTGGACTGAGTCTGGTGTGGAAACATCCAGAGCCACCGTGCACAGGCGTGTGCAGGAAATGGGCTACAGGTGCCGCATTCCCCAGGTAAAGCCACTTTTGAACCATAAACAGCGGCAGAGGGGCCTGACCTGGGCTACAGAGAAGCAGCACTGGACTGTTGCTAAGTGGTCCCAAGTACTTTTTTCTGATGAAAGCAAATTTTGCATGTCATTCGGAAATCAAGGTGCCAGAGTCTGGAAGAAGACTGGGGAGAAGGAAATGCCAAAATGCCTGAAGTCCAGTGTCAAGTACCCACAGTCAGTGATGGTGTGGGGTGCCATGTCAGCTGCTGGTGTTGGTCCACTGTGTTTCATCAAGGGCAGGGTCAATGCTTTATGGTGATGAAGATTTCATTTTTCAGCACGACCTGGCACCTGCTCACAGTGCCAAAACCACTGGTAAATGGTTTACTGACCATGGTATTACTGTGCTCAATTGGCCTGCCAACTCTCCTGACCTGAACCCCATAGAGAATCTGTGGGATATTGTGAAGAGAAAGTTGAGAGACGCAAGACCCAACACTCTGGATGAGCTTAAGGCCGCTATTGAAGCATCCTGGGCCTCCATAACATCTCAGCAGTGTCACAGGCTGATTGCCTCCATGCCACGCCGCATTGAAGCAGTCATTTCTGCCAAAGGATTCCCGACCAAGTATTGAGTGCATAACTGAACATTATTATTTGATGGTTTTTTTGTTTATTAAAAAACACTTTTATTTGATTGGATGGGTGAAATATGCTAATTTATTGAGACAGGTTTTTTGGGTTATCAGGAGTTGTATGCCAAAATCATCAGTATTAAAACAATAAAAGACCTGACAAATTTCAGTTGGTGGATAATGAATCTATAATATATGAAAGTTTAATTGTAATCATTACATTATGGTAAATAATGAAATTTAACACTATATGCTAATTTTTTGAGAAGGACCTGTATATAACGTATATACAAAGCAGTCGCAGTATCATCTACATTATATAGGGGATACTGAGATTATATACAGCACTATCACTTGTATATTGTATATACAGCAGTTTATATACATTATACAGGTCAACTGCTGTATATACATAAATTATATTAAATTAAAAAAAATGACACCTTGTGACTCCCCCAGATCCCTGGGGGAAAGATGAAGCGCTGAAGCGGGTTCCACTGTCCAGCGTTGGATGTGGCCAGGGATTGGTGAGCAGAGCATCCTATGCACGTGGTGGCAAGCTTTTTAAACTTCTGACTCAAGGCCCTGTGTACATGCGCTGTCTTGTCTCTTGTTTGCACACACTGATTAGGGCCACAGCCACACGCCCGCACTGACGAGGGCCTCCGCGGAGCTTGTCAATGAGCGCACACAGGGCTTTTAGTCAGAAGAAGTTTTAAAAGGCCATCAGATTGCCAGTCCGGGTCTGAGGAAGACTATTTCTTGACTGACCGAGTAACTTTGCATGACCCTGATCCGATAACCATGGAGTCCTGTGAATCTCTTCATTCGGCTCTACATTACACTGTATTATCTGCTGATGCTGGTTACCCAGGGTTTGGCCATGGCACTGTGCGGCACAAAATCATTGTAAGTTGCTGCTACATTACATAGCAGCAGAAATAAAGTGAATAGGGTCACATTATATCCCCTAGATACTGCTACATGCAACTAAAAAATCCTAACTAGTCATATCACCGCAGGGGTCGTAATGTGACCCTACTCACTAGCGTCATCCACAGTCTTATGGGCCCCAGTGTAAAATTTTGCCTTGGCTCCCGCACTCCTGCAAGCTGGTCAGATGTATGGGCCCTTGTAAATCCTACAAAGACATAAGTGTTCACCTCCCTTCACTATGGACTATTGTGCCCTATCCTGGAATATATGTCCCCCATTCTGCCTCCGTATAGAAAAAAAACAAATATTGTACTCCCCTCCCTCCAATCCTTTGAGGTGCAGTTTCCTCCTCTGGTTCGACACAGAGGCCAGCTGCTGACATCGGCATGCCAGCTATGGCGATATGACCTCGCTACCATACCACTACAATGCCTGGCACACCGACATCAGCTGCTGGCCTCTGATTGGCTGGCGGAGTGTATTGCAGTGCAGGAACCCAGTGAGTCTCTGCACCACAACACACTGCAGCTAATTGTGCATCCTCAGACGCACCTCCAGCTGAAATAAGTGCTGGCATCAGCGGACCCCCCACCAGGACGGTCACAGAGAGTGGGTTGCCCCCCAGGTAATGTAGTGGACATGTGACAGCTCTATCACCATTGTGGATGTAGTGTGAGGGATAGTGATCGGTGCTGTATTGCAATAGATAATCACCCAGGATCACTGCTCTCAGTTCTAATGCTGGAATAAATTATAGCGGTCAGTGCTGGGACAAATACTAGCAGCCAATGATTCTGTATAAGGTGGGCAGAGGGCAATGCTGGACACTTAGGCCAGACAGTACTAGCTCTGGATGTGAGTTTAGAAAAAAAAAGCACAGGGAGTTGCCTAGTCTGAGCCTGAAAGCAAACGGGGTGCAGGCAATGAAGCGAAATTCAGAAGTAACGTAAGTTAGTTACAAAACAAAATTTATAGGGGTTTTATAAGCTACAATCAAACACTGATAATCCTAAAAAATGGGTCAGACAGCCTCTTTAGATTGGTGCCAAATTAAATTTTATTGTTGTCTCTGCCAGGTGGGATTGGCTGAAGCGGTGGTCGCAGCCAGGTGGGATTGGCTGAAGTGGTGGTCTCTGCCAGGTGGGATTGCCTGAAGTTGTGCTCTCTGCCAGGTGGGATTGGCTGAAGCGGTGGTCGCAGCCAGGTGGGATTGGCTGAAGTGGTGCTCTCTGCCAGGTGGTATTGGCTGAAGTGGTGATCGCTGCCAGGTGGGATGGGCTTAAGTGGTAGTCGCTGCCAGGTGGGATTGGCTTAAATGTTGGCTGCTGCCAGATGGTGGTGGCTGCCAGGTGGTATTGTCTGAAGTGGTGGTGGCTGCCAGGTGGTATTGGCAGAGGTGGTGGTGGCTGCCAGGTGGTATTGGCAGAGGTGGTGGTGGCTGCCAGGTGGTATTGGCAGAGGTGGTGGTGGCTGCCAGGTGGTATTGGCAGAGGTGGTGGTGGCTGCCAGGTGGTATTGGCAGAGGTGGTGGTGGCTGCCAGGTGGTATTGGCAGAGGTGGTGGTGGCTGCCAGGTGGTATTGGCAGAGGTGGTGGTGGCTGCCAGGTGGTATTGGCAGAGGTGGTGGTGGCTGCCAGGTGGTATTGGCAGAGGTGGTGGTGGCTGCCAGGTGGTATTGGCTGAGGTGGTGGTGGCTGCCAGGTGGTATTGGCTGAGGCGCTGTTGGCTGCCATGTCGTATTGGATGAAGCAATGGTGGCTGCCAGGTGGTATTGGCTGAATTGGTGGTGGTCCCTGTCAGGTGGTATTGGCTGAGGCGGTGGTGGCTGCCAGGTGGTATTGGATGAAGCGATGGTCTCTGCCAGGTGGTATTGGCTGAAGTGATGGTGGCTGCCAGGTGGTATTGGCAGGGGTGGTTGCTGTTGATGTTAAACGGAGGTTTCATAGCTGTATCGAGTGGAGATATAACAAATAATGTTAAAGTGCATTCCAATCACAAGATATTGATGAGCTATCCCCATAAATGAGCTGTTATAAGCTGTTCTACATCCGGATTTGCATTGTCTGGTCATGACCGCTATTCATTGATTGGGATTCTATTCAATGAGTTTATATTCAGCCAGAGATTATAAACAGTTGATCAGGGGTTGCCAGGTGCCGGACCCCACTAATCTGATATTGATGACCTACACTAAGCATAGGTAATCAATATCTTGTGAAGTTACAAAATAATCCCTTTATGTAATAGATGAGCAATATTTGTATTTCTTAACATCTATCCATCCTGGCTAATAATGAATAAATTATTTACTACATCATTTGCTAGAATTACAAGGATGTAATTTAATGCTGAAACGATTCCTGCATGTGATGGCTTAATGGTGTGTGGGCTTACATAAAAAAATTAACAAAATGCCTTTACAATTATCATTAGGAACTACATGCAATGCAAATCAGCTAATTTTCAATAACCATTCACTTACAGAGGTGCTCCCAAAATCGTTATATGTATTTAGACAGTTAAGTCCATATTTATTTGTGTATGCCAATGCAACTGACTTTTAAGTTTCGCCTTTTGGTAAACTCCCCCTCATGTTTCCATCCCATGGCTCCAATGCTATCAGTTGAGCATGCGCAGTTTAGCCTCTATTTTTCCATAGACTGGTTGGCTGAGTATGCACAGTGATCTGGCCTTAATGTCACACTGGGGCCGAGAGGATGCCCAGCATGCGGCGCAACACCAGGGAAGAAATGCAAGGAAACCCGGGCAATAGGGAGAAGGGAGAGGGTTCACCTCCTAACATAAACCTGGGTCTGATACCAGAACTCCCTATCGTCCCTAGCCGGGTCCTTCGCCCCTGTGTGAGAACACCCTGTCTAGTGCGCAGGCCAGGGACATAGTAGTCCCACTACTACAATAAGACACCACGAGGAAGGTACAACTAACAGTGGGAAAAGACACAACAAATAACACTCCTTAGCTTCTCCAACAGGAAACTTCACTGCTACAACTAGATCTAACACCTCAGCTTATTCAGAGACTGACTGTCAAAGAGGTCAGTATAGAAGAACTATAACCAGCAAGCAGAGAAGCTACCAGTGGGTTTATATAGTGGGAGGGAGTGTTCACAAGATGCTGCAGCTGAGCACTCAAGCTCTAAGTTCACAGCCAGAAGATAAAGGGTCCTTAACCCTTTCAGCACAGAATGAAAGTAAATTCACTCAAAGTACGATACAATACGATACACTTTATTGATCCCGTGGCAAATTATGGTATCACAGCAGCACAACTTAAATCATAAAAATCATAAAGGAATTACATAGTTTACATGACAGTGGAGTTGACAGAAGAACATTATACATTAGAATAGGACATACACAAAGAGTGAACTGAAATGTAGAGAAATAAGTAGACTTTCACCTTGGTGGTTTAACCCTAATGTTATTGTTGTACATTCCCATGGCAGTTGGCACAAACGATTTCCTATATTTTTCCTTCTTACACCTCAGAAGTATTAGCCGGTTAGGGTACGTTCAGACTAGCGTTGTGCTAGTGTGCGTCGGCGCCGCGTCGGGCGACGCAGTGGCGACGCACGCGTCATGCGCCCCTATGTTTAACATGGGGGACGCATGCGTTTTTGCTTGTTGCGTTTTGCGACAAATGCGTCTTTTTTGCCGCAAGCGTCGGACCAAGAAAACGCAACAAGTTGCATTTTTCTTGCGTCCGATTTTCGGCAAAAACCGACACACGCGTCGCAAAACGCAGCGTTTTTGCGTGCGTTTTGCCGCGTTTTTCGGTGCGTTGTGCGTCGCCGACGCAGCGGCGCACAACGCTAGTCTGAACGTAGCCTTCCTGAAGGTGCTCTTCTGTCTCATGAATAGCTCATATAGTGGATGTGCATTATTGTTCATAATTGCCATACACTTTCTCAGAGTTCTTTTCTCCACTACCTCCCCAAAAGAGTCCAGACTGCAGCCAACAGCAGAGCTTGCCTTCTTAATAATCTTATTCAGCTTATTAGTATCAGAGACCCGCACACTACTACCCCAGCACGTGATTGCAAAAAAGATGGCACTTGCCACTACAGATTGGTAGAACATTTCTAACATTTTGCTGCCCACATTAAAAGACCTCAGTTTCCTTAGGAAATACAATCTGCTCATCCCCTTCTTGTAGACAAACTCTGAGTGGCATCTCCAGTCCACTTTGCTATCCAAATGGACCCCCAAATATTTGTAACTCTCCACCTGCTCTACCTCCTGACCAGCAATAGTGATCGGTTCCATCTTTATCCTGCTATAGTTGGCCACCAACTCCTTAGTTTTCTTAACATTTAGTTGTAGATAGTTACCATTGCACCAATCCACGAAATTCGACACCACCCTTCTGTATTCCTCATCCCCCTGATCTCCCCTAATGCATCCCGCAACCACGGAGTCATCCGAAAATTTTTGAAGGTGGCAAAGTTCAGATTTATACTGAAAGTCTGAAGTATTAGCCCGGTTCACTATGTAATTTCGCCGGAATTTTCTGGAGAGTTTCAAATATGTACATTTTTGGAAAGGCTATGGTATAAGCAATAAGAAAAACAATGTTTCCATTTGCCCCGAGTCCTAAGTGGCCGCCATCTTGGATTTTACAAAATGGCTGATTTACATCGATTTTTGTTAATATCTCAGCTTGTAAGTAACGTAAAACTTAAATTTTGACAGCTAAACATACATTTTGAGTACTAAGAAATGCAGTGGTATCCAAATAAATACTCTATATACGACTACAAATTGTATTGGTTTATATTTGAACAAATTTTCGAACTCGAAAAGCAGAGAGTTAATGTTTTTAACTTTTGAACAACCAGAGTGTCTTTACATATCGCCACCATCACTGTCATCATCAGTTTCATATTTGGTCTGAGTGTCCTCGTCATTCATACACTCGCTGTCACACTGACAAAGATCGGTACAGGATAAGTTATTTTTTCGGCACGAACACCTTGAAGAAGAACAGTCATGTTTGCATTGACAACTAATCATCTCGATTATTGCTTTTGGAGCTGGAAGAACATCTGTCATGGTTGGTTTCAACTGTCCATCCAACCCTTTGTGATAGCCATTCTTCTCGGGATCCAGCTGAGAATCCTGCAAAGCAATGTTAGCTTGTCCCCACACTCTGGCTTGGATATGGACTCTGAGGACATGTTGTTTTAGAGCTCCGAGTGTAGGAGGTAACCTGTCACTTTCTGCCATATGCTTGCAAAATAGATGCCATCGCAGTTCGGGAATATTCTTAATAAAAATGCCTTTTGGAGAGTAAGCAAAACATACGAAGGTAGCAAGAGTTGACAACATAGTTTTGCTCACTTCTTTTTCAGTCGAAAGCATCTGCAGAGAACTGATTACATCTGGTGTTGCGTTCATGTAAGCTTGCAGCCAGATTGCTTTGCCAATTCGAGAGAACCTTTCAGTTGTGTCAGCACCAGTGAATGCATGGAAGGCTGTCAAAGCCTTTGCTCTGTCTGCCCCTATGACTCTCCTTATTGGCTCTATCTCGATCATCCCAGAGACCATTGAAATCGATGTATTCTTCAGCATGAGGTCATAGTTAGCTATGACCAACACCAGTACATCGGTATCAGGGGAGAAGAAAACCATCCTTGCATCCGGTGGGTTTCGTTGTGTTGCCAAGACAGCTTGGTAGATCAACAGTGTGTCTGCTTCTTCGTGATTGTTGTCGTCGAAAACTAAGTTTTTGTTGCTCCTGGTACACCCTGAAGAACAAGTGATGACCAGTTTTTGTGATGAACTGTTGAACTCTAGAGTCTTTGCAGCAAGATAGTTGGTCAGGTCAGCCTTTGTCTTGTCATGTGAAAGGAACCTGTTCATTGGAATATGATTAATGTTTGTTTCATCTCTGACCTGGTACTGAATTGGTGCCTTTCCTTTTCTTCTTTTATCCCTGGTAGCATCCTTGAGAGAATTTTCCCTATACGTATCAAACACAAGGATTATTTCATCGTAATTTTCTGTGAGAGACATAAGCCTGTCATTGAAGCAGTAACTGAGATCTTTGACTGTCACTAGTGTTGCCGGTTTCTTGGCCATCTTTTGCAGAAGAACCATTCCATCTACCAGGGCTATCTTGCGACTTGGATCATCTGATCTTGTGTCCATCCTATCTTCTGGCTGCAGATCTTTCTGTGGAGTTTCTACTATAACCAACTTGTTAAGGAGACTGATCAGTTTCGATTTGTCATGGCATGGTAACATTGTACCATCTGGAGCAAAAAAGGCTCTTGGGGTCAGAGTGAATTCGTAGTTCCCAATGGCCACTTTCTGGTTTATGTCTCTGTTGGACCTTGCCAAAACCATCATTCTTCCATACAAGTCCTTGGTCTCCTTAAGATCAATAGTCTTGTCTCGGAGTTTTACTGTGGTTTTCTTGTTTGCCGACATGAACATCCTGTTGTTCTCCTTCTTTACTGGTGCCCATAGGCTAACATCCCCATTGATTCGCGCCAACACATAGTCTTCATACAGCTTTTGACCTGTCTCATCTGCATTCAGGATCATTTTTACATACTCATCAGGGATGTAGGCATGGGTGATTACATTGTGCAACTTGTCACCTACAACAGCAAATGGGTTGCCATGTTTCAAAATTGCTTCCTTAATCTTGTCAATAACATGATGACACTTCTTGACTGCACTTGGCCCAAGATCGTGATGCTCTCTGGTTTTGTCACGTTCTAAATCAAACTGTCTGGTATATTCTTTGACAACTCGGGAGAGTTCAGGTGTGGCCATGAAGAATCTCTGACGAGCATTGGCATTGTTCGAGATGCCGACTATGCCAGCATGGATTTTCATCAGCTTGTTCAGATGCTCGCATGCATGGTCCGCCCCAATGGATACAAATGGGATAGCACTTTTCGTGACTGAAATGTTACCCGCTTTCATTTCTTCCCATGTTTGAGGGTGATTTATTTTAAGGTCATGCATGTCCGTGATATACCTTGGCCACAATCGCTTGTATTTCATCCGGTCAAATGCAAAGAAGAGCTTGCTGAGCTGCTCTCCGGCTTGAAGATGAAGCTCAAGGTCTGCATTCCTGGTTGCAGCAACAAATAAAAGGATTGTTTCCACTCGCTGTAGGTAGTTCATCATTGACTTGAACATTGCATTTTTGGATCTCTGTTTCACCCATGTTTGAAAGACTGTGATTATGTCAGCAGTGGTCAAGGCCTCTAGTAGGGTAGTGCTTGCTTGTTTCACTGACTTACTTTTTGTGTTCTTGTTTTCCTCAGAACAGGCAGCTTCAATTCCCTCTGTTGCCATCAAACACACCTGTTTTAGTTCTGGATTATCAATGAAGAACTCGTCCAGCAACAGTTCATACAGAGCAACATATGTATATGTGTGAGCACGAAGAGCACGCTTGTAATGGGTACATTTCAGTATTTGCCTTGTTGTTGCAGACCCATACACATCACCTTCTATCCATGCATCATCAATACCCGAGTTCTCTGTAGAGGTACCCAGAGCGCGCAGGGCAGCCATTACAACATGTAGCTCTCCCAGTCGTGGAACAACGGTGCGTTTCAGATCAGGTCTTGCATCTAGAAGTTGGACAACCTTCTCATACAGAGCCATATCAAATGAAATAACAGTGGGATGATCTTCACCAACAGTCAACTTCCTCAGTTCACTTGCTTGCATGATCACAGTCAGCAAGGTTGACCACTCGTGTGCTAGCTCTGGTAGCAGTGGTAAGGCTCCAACGTTGGTAAATCGCTTGCTTTCGGACAACAGTGAGTTGTATCCTGACCATCCAGGAATTTTGCTCGATGCTTTCTCTAGTTGCTGCATTCTGGATACAGCAGTAGCAACAATCCATCCAAATTGTGAAAGTTGGGAAGAACCTGATATTTCCTTGTTTGTGACAAAGTGTTCTGATCTTTGGGTATGTTGTACTTTTGGCTTGTCACAGTGCAACATATGTACATGGTATGGAGTGACAGATAAAGTGTGGGCATCTGTTATCTTCAAGGGTGGTGCAACTGGTTCTCCAACAGCATCTACTTGCTGATATACAGCAGTAATAGTTCCATGTGTGGTTCCTTTCCCATCAGGGGTATCCTCTGCAAAGTCTGTGTTATCAACTGCAAAGAACACAAAGGTACCCTTCTTCAAGAATGGTGGCACGTAAAGACCTTTTAACTCTCGGGTGTTTTCTACAACAGCATTAGCCAAAGCAGTTTCCATTCGTAGGGTACGGCCATAGGGAACACAAAACCCATGTGAACTAAGAAGATTCATTAATTTCTTATCGCGAGTTGTGTGATGAACAGTCAGAGCTAGCCCCAGGACCTGTGGGTTTTCTCGTGCGTTGGGTTGTCTGAATACTGATGATTCGGTTTTTGGCTTGTAGTTGACCTGGCGTTTTGATTTGAATTCATACATGATGTTCTGACTCATAGTGAGTGCTGCTCGGTCAACAATTTTGGTCCTTCTTTGAGTTTCAAGGCTGTCAATCGGCCCTGTTATGATCCAACGGATAGCGGAATATAATTCTGCTGGAACGTGGTTTATGTCACTAGTGACCGTTATGGTGTTTTTATCATTGACTTCCGTTGTAAAATTAGCAATGCTTTTCCTAATTAACTGTGCTGCTTTGTAGATTGTCTGCATGTTGTCTGCATCATCACTACGACATTCCATTGCAGAATTAACCATGATTTCCTCACAGGCTTCTGGTGAATAAAGAACTGCTGATTCCCTTCTGTTTTTTGAAAGACAGGATTTCAGATGTGGCAAGGCATTCATTATAATTTCTTTGAGCCACTTTCTAGTGAATGTAGGTTTGTGATTTTCCACGCCTTCTATACCAAGCATATTCAAATAAGTGGTTTCGATATCTTGTATAGATAGATATGATTGGTTCTGTGTTTGAATATCCACTAGGTTTATCAACTCTAGCAGACTTGCACGTTGTAATAAGGGTTCTTTGTGGTCTGTTCTGTTGGTACTACGTTCTCGTTGTCCATGAAAAACATGCTTTGTCCAACAGCTTTTGTGGTACCGGACGTCAATAGAATGTGCATCCCCTGGTGCAATGCATGTGTTCAGTCTTGTTTTCAGTGTTAAATTATCTGATGTTTCAATAGCTTGTTTCAACGATTTCCCTGCGTTGACTGTCCTCACATTATAAAGCTTCTCATTCTCATCGTTCTGACAAAAGAAACATTTTTCCTTATCCAGTGGCCATGTATGTGACCTCGTGAATGGTGATGAAGAGTCAGATGTTAATGAACCTGATTCGTCCATTTCAGCACGTCCTCTTTTTAATCCTCGTTTCTTGGTAATGTGGCTACCAGTAGCTAATGCATGTGCATAACGGTCCCGGGCTCGTTGTATTTGGTCGTTGTTAATTGCATTTGTGTAACAACTTCGATGGTAGACTGCCTGATGTGTAGCGATTGTGTCTTTCCTGTTGCTAATCCGTCGATGGATATCAACATAGTTGCCATCTTGTAAACTTGCCCTCTCTGCTACTATGTCCAAAACGCGCTGGTAAGACTGTATCCGAGGATTTTGCACCAACTTCTCATTGCCATTGGAAGACTGACAGAGCATACATAGCTTCCAGTTGATAGGTGCCTCACCTTCACAAGTGACTTCAGTAGCTTGTGGTTTGTCTGTCATGTTCAACTCCTGTAATAAAAAAAAAAAAAAACATGTGATTCCTGTCATTATGTATTATTATGTCAATACTAATTAATTATAAAAAACTGCTGTAGTAAATATCTAAAACACATCTGCAACTAGTAATATTGCATTTCTTAGCCCTAAAATGTATGTTTAGCTGTCAAATTTTATTTTTATGTTATTTATAAGCTGAGATATTAACGAAAATTGGTTTTACGTCAGCCATTTTGTCAAATCCAATATGGCGGTCACGTGGGACTCGGGGCAAATGGAAACATTGTTTTTCGTATTGCTTATACTATAACCTTTCCAAAAATGTATAGTTTTCAGACTCTCCAAAAAAATCCGGCGAAGGCCTAAATCAATACATAGTGAACCGGACTATATACAGAGTGAAAAGAAAGGGCGCAAGCACCGTTCCCTGGGGGGCACCAACACTGCTCAATAATCTGCTTGACACCACTGCTCCCATCTGTACAAACTGTGGCCGATCTGATAGGTAGTCCGTTATCCAATTTCTCATCCCCTCCTCAACCTTCATATCAGTCATCTTTTTGTGTAGTAAAAGTGGCTGCAGGGAGGACAAACACATCCTAAAGAGGACCTGCCATCGAATACACATTGTGACCTTCCGCTCCCAGATCCTCCAGGAGTCACATCAGGACCTGACACTGAAGCATCAAGGAGAAGCCATGTGCTACTGGAAAACCAAACATTGGAGGAATAGGATGGTCGGCTCGGCTCTGTTGGGCTGGATACACAAAGTGGCTGAAGGAGAATAAAAAAACGCTAAAAGGGCGAAAAAGGAATCTCCTGTAGGACTGGTCTGTATATTTACTGTCATTATACAGATTTGGGGCTTGGGGTAAAACATTGTCACTGGGTAATTATGTTTTAAATGCCCAAATGCAGACAAAGAACAGAAGACATAGAAAACTGTTCCCGAGTCCATATTGACTACCATGAATTACACGAGAACACTGAGAATACTGGAAGTGTAAATCTTACAGCTAGAGGCAGCATATTACAGAAACATGAGTGTTAGCAAAAACATCCTCCATTTCCAGATACCATGATATTGCGTACACTCGCTTACTCTGCCAATAAGTCCAGAAGACTCATGAAATATGATGGGATCTCCTGGCACAGTAGACAAGGGGCACCGTTTATAGCCTGTCCTGTCACTGGTCACCGTCCGTATGGATGGAAGTCGCTGGTCCTGCAGTTCGCACTGTTCATAAAACTGCTGAAGAAGTTCTTGCGAAACGTGCGTTGGGGCGGCGGGGATTGTTTCTACAACACTACTCTACATGTCCGTCATCTATTTAGAACTGCACGCGCTCTTTACCTGTTTATATTAGGACAAGTCCACCTAAAGGATTTCTGTATTACATATAGGGCCCATCTTTATAGAACTCTCTGTTACTGTGTGTATTCCACCTGGTTTATTTACATGGATCCCTGCAGGAACGTTTGGCCGCCTCTGGCCTCACATGCTTTTTAATTATTTCATGTATGTTTTTCATGTTTAAATAAAATCCATTATTTTAAGGCACATATGCTCCTTGTTTTTTTTTACCCCCTTTTTTTGGTACAGCAATAAAAGCGCAGCAAAAAGTCAGCAAAATCTGTTTTATGTAAGTTGCTTCTTTATTGTCAAGAGAGCAGGTTTTGCCTGTGGAAAAAAACAGCAAAAACACAACGTGTGCACAAAGCCTAATGCTATTGTGCTTTAATGATTGTATTGTTAACGTTGTTACTTATGACTGTTGTGTTTCAAACTGTTACACTGTAAAGCGCTATATAAATAAAGATTATTATGATGCTAAAAATTGGCTACATCACTAAGAGTATGTGCACGTAACAATATTTTCAGGGTTTTTTTAAGCAAATCCTCTGCAAAATTCACCTAAAAAATTATTTCAGGAACTTTTGGAAAGCAATTCCAGTTCATTTCTATAAAAAATCCACTTTGTTAATATGAGGAGGCTTTTTTTCCTCTGAAGAGGTTTAGACAAACACCTGGTGGACAGAATTAAATTACGGGTCATTTCTTTGAACAGGATCCAGAAGGAAACCTCTCCAAACATGGCCCCGTCCAATCAGAAGGCAGAAGCTCCAGGAGAAAACCTCTTCCCAAACCTCTTACTAATCCGGTGTATAACAATAAATGGCCGCTGTCTGTGCAGTCAGATCTATCCAGGAGTGAGGGATCGTCTACATCATTATGTCATCTAGAAGGTTGGCTCAGTAATCTCTGCTCTTACATGATCAGGGTGGTGGTCTTCCCCTTCTCATCGTCGGTGGTCTCCTCCCTACAGGACAGGAAACAGATCATCGCATGTAAATGTGCAAGTAACAGTGCAGATTAGGATCAATATTAACAGAGAAAAGATACAATAAAATCATACTTTATTAGACATGCATTAAAAAGAGCAATACTGAACACCGACACACAACTCAAGCCAAAAAATGCTCCAGTGGCCGGGGAGTGACCTTAATGGGAACCTACTAGTGTAACCTCTGACAATGTGGGGTCCCAAACTGACCCTATTACATATCCCACCTAACCGCGGAGGTTGGCACCCTAGAAAACGCCAATGACGCCCCTGCTCAAACACTGGCACCAATAATCCCAAATATAGGGGAACAGGGCACAGGTAAGTCACATTACAGAAGGGTCATATTGGGACACAGGTATATTACCCACAAGAGCCGACATATATGCCGATAGTGGCAAACTAACACGGCTTCATCTCCTCATTATCCGCAAATATAAAAGTAAACTAGTCATCTGGGTAATTTCACAATGCATCACTGGGAACGGAAGCTGGCGGCCGCCTCGCGCGCATCGGTGGACGCCGGAGGGTGAGAATAGCACAATTTTTTATTTTTTTTAATTATTTTTAACATTATATCTTTTTACTATTGATGTTGCATTGGCAGCATCAATAGTAAAAAGTTGGTCTGGGATGGGGCGACCCTGGCACTGACTGGAGGGAAGTAGGGAGGGGCCAATTCGCGGGCGGACTAAGCCTGTCGCTGATTGGTCGCGGCCGGCCAGGATTTCCATGACAGACAGACAGACGGAAGTGCCCCTTAGACAATTATATAGAGAGATTATTAAGCTGAGCCGCTAGTCAGCCCGGTGGATCGTTTGTGGTGGTAAAACTACTACTGGATAACGGGTAGTAATAGAAAGCACTGGAGCGGCGGGTGCGAGCAATGAAGAGCAGGAGCACTACAAATACTGTACGGTGTCACATAATATTATAATTCCAGGAATAGCATACGTACTGGGTGGTTTCCATGGATGGACCGAACAGTCTGTCGCAGTTCCTTCTGTTGTAAAAGAAAAGTATTGATAAAGATTTCAGCAAATGTATGACAGCGACCTCAGACCCTCACTGATCTGACAAAGGGGACGTATCGGCGAGATCGCACCACTCAGTGTGTAGTGTGACTGCAGGGGGCGCCATAATGGCAGCTTCCTCTCCCTGCAGCTTCGTTCATCAGCTCAGGAGGATGGAGGGTTAAGTAATGTGGTTTTTTTACTGGACACTTTAATTGTTGATAGTCTAAGACCCAAATTTATCAAAGTAGTTTAACCAGAATTCTGAGATAAATTGCAAAATGTTGGCACAACTTGGAGTTGCGGAAATATTTTGCAGCTTTTGGTGTTTCCACATCACTTTCTCCCAGCTCCGCCAACATGGTGCACGCCACTCTGCAGATGCCGCTGATTCATGAAGAGGCAGACACTTCTTCATGGATCAGGAGCGTCTGACGCCACCACGACCCGAATCAAGACCAGCGCAAAATCACCGCTCTTCATGTATCGGAGCCTTAGTTTTTCTTTCTTAGTAAAATTCTTATCCAAATTTTTCTTTCTTCTGCTTATAAAGGTAAATGTTTCTCCAAGATAAAATTAGTCACGTCATTAAAGGGTTAAATGCAGTTAAGGCAGCTGAGTAATGCGCCCCCTGTGGTGACTTGGGGCATAAGTTCAAAATCTACAATAAAAAAGTGACATCTTGGGTTTTCCTTTCCGCTTTAATATTACAAATTACAGAAGGGATGAGAATGATTTTGGGGAATTATTTGCTATTTCATCTGCACTCGTGTTTACATGTGAGGTCTATTTATTACATAGGTTGAAAAAAAGACCTTGGTCCATCAGATGCAACCTTTCTCCACCTACTGTACATTTTGTCACTAAACTAACTATAACCCACAATGTTGTGTGTACTGAGGAGATCATCCAGCCCTTTATTAAGTGTCCGCCATTACTTCCTCCTGTGGTCGGCAACAGGGCCGAACTGGCCATCGGGCCGGTGGCAGTAGTGGGCCGCTCGAGTGTGCCGCTGTCGGCGCACTCCGCCCGCTGTCGGCGCACTCCCCCCGGCTGTCGGCGCACTCCCCCCGGCTGTCGGCGCACTCCCCCCGGCTGTCGGCGCACTCCCCCCGGCTGTCGGCGCACTCCCCCCGGCTGTCGGCGCACTCCCCCCGGCTGTCGGCGCACTCCCCCCGGCTGTCGGCGCACTCCCCCCGGCTGTCGGCGCACTCCCCCCCGCTGTCGGCGCACTCCCCCCGGCTGTCGGCGCACTCCCCCGGCTGTCGGCGAACTCCCCACGGCTGTCGGCGCACTCCCCCCGCTGTCGGCGCCCTCCCCCCGCTGTCGGCGCCCTCCCCCCGCTGTCGGCGCCCTCCCCCCGCTGTCGGCGCCCTCCCCCCGCTGTCGACGCACTTCCCCGGCTGTCGGCGCACTCCCCCCGGCTGTCGGCGCACTCCCCCCGGCTGTCGGCGCACTCCCCCGGCTGTCGGCGCACTCCCCCCGCTGTCGGCGCACTCCCCCCGGCTGTCGGCGCACTCCTCCCGGCTGTCGGCGCACTCCTCCCGCTGTCGGCGCACTCCCCGCCCCGCATTCAACTATACCGGCATCATAGACGCCGGTACAGTTGAATGCAATGATGGAGGAGAGAGCGTCTGCTGTCGCTCCCTCTCACATCATTCCCCGCTCTGCCTGGCGCTAACACTGCGTGTGCGCGATGACGTCATATCATCGGGCACCTGCTGTGTGTCGGGCGGGCAGACTGCAGCTGCTGAGACCGGATCCAGGAGCAGCGCAGGCACGAGGAGAGGTGAGCAGAGTGTTTTTTTTAATTATATATATACATCAATGAGTGATAACTGGATTGTGGGGCTTTTGGGGGGACTGCATTACATTCTATGGGGGCTGGCTGTAATACATTCTATGGGGTCTGTGCTGCATTACAGTCTATGGGGGTTGGCTGTAATACATTCTATGGGGGCTGGCTGCATTACATTCTATGGGGGCTGGCTGCATTACGTTTTATGGGGGCTGGCTGTAATACATTCTATGGGGGCTGGCTGCATTACATTCTATGGGGGCTGGCTGCATTACATTCTATGGGGGCTGTGCTGTATTACATTCTATGGGGCTGGCTGCATTACATTCTATGTGGGCTGGCTGGATTACATTCTATGGGGGCTGGCTGTAATGCATTCTATGGAGGCTGGCTGCATTAAATTCTATGGGGAAGGGCTGTATTACCTTCTATGGGGCTTGCTGTATTACATTCTATGGGGGCTGGCTGCATTACATTCTATGGGGAAGGGCTGTATTACATTCTATGTGGACTGTGCTGTATTACATTCTATGGGGCTGTGCTGCATTACATTCTATGGGGACTGTGCTGCATTACAGTCTATGGGGGCTGTGCTGCATTACATTCTATGGGGGCTGTACTGCATTACATTCTATGGGGGCTGTGCTGCATTACATTCTATGGGGGCTGGCTGCATTACATTCTATGGGGGCTGGCTGCATTACATTCTATGGGGGCTGGCTGCATTACATTCTATGGGGGCTGTGCTGTATTACATTCTATGGGGGCTGTGCTGTATTACATTCTATGGGGACTGTGCTGTATTACATTATATGGGGCTGTGCTGTATTACATTCAATGGGGGCTGTGCTGTATTACATTATATGGGGCTGTGCTGTATTACATTCTATGGGGGCTGTGCTGTATTACATTCTATGGGGGCTGTGCTGTATTACATTCAATGGGGGCTGTGCTGTATTACATTCAATGGGGGCTGTGCTGTATTACATTCAATGGGGGCTGTGCTGTATTACATTCAATGGGGGCTGTGCTGTATTACATTCAATGGGGGCTGTGCTGTATTACATTCAATGGGGGCTGTGCTGTATTACATTCAATGGGGGCTGTGCTGTAATACATTCTATGGGGGCTGGCTGCATTACATTCTATGGGGGCATTGCTGTAATACATTCTATGGGGTCTGGCTGCATTACAGTCTATGGGGGCTGGCTGTAATACATTCTATGGGGGCTGTGCTGTATTACATTCTATGGGGCTGGCTGCATTACATTCTATGGTGGCTGGCTGCATTACATTCTATGGGGAAGGGCTGTATTACATTCTATGGGGCTTGCTGTATTACAATCTATGGGGGCTGTGCTGTATTACATTCTATGGTGGCTGGCTGCATTACATTCTATGGGGAAGGGCTGTATTACGTTCTATGGGGCTTGCTGTATTACAATCTATGGGGGCTGTGTTGTATTACATTCTATGGGGACTGTGCTGTATTACATTCTATGGTGAGTGTGCTGCATTACATTCTATGGGGAAGGGCTGTATTACATTCTATGGGGCTTGCTGTATTACAATCTATGGGGGCTGTGTTGTATTACATTCTATGGGGACTGTGCTGTATTACATTCTATGGTGAGTGTGCTGCATTACATTCTATGGGGGCTGGCTGCATGACATTCTATGGGGGCTGGCTGTAATACATTCTGTGGGGGCTGGCTGTAATACATTCTGTGGGGGCTGGCTGTAATACATTCTATGGGGCTGTGCTGTATTACATTCTATGGGGACTGTGCTGTAATGCTGGATACAGCTGTGATTATATGTTATATAGTCGTGTTACACTCCCCTCGCTTCTTGTAACCTACAAGTGTACAAAGATATAATACAGTCACCAGGCGACAAGTGGGCCTGTGTAACTTCAAATGCCAGGGCTGAATTTTAGTCCAAGTCCGACCCTGGTCATCAATCCACAGTCTGACTGCTCTTACTGTAAAGAACCCTTTCCTATTTAGCTGTCAGAATCGCCTTTCTTACACCCGTAATGAGTGCCCCCTGGTCCTTAGTATGGTCCTTGGAAGGAATATGTTATGTGCCAGATCTTTGTACTGACCACACATATACACTGCTCAAAAAAATAAAGGGAACACTTTAAAACCAGGGATTCAAGCTTGAGGAGGCTAATTTGCATATTCCAGGTGCCTTCTGGGAAAAGCAAAGTCTCCCTAAGCTAGAAGATCGTTGGGTACAACCGGGACCAGCTGCTTGGAAAGCATCACCAAACCAGGGATTCAAGCTTGAGGAGGCTAATTTGCATATTCCAGGTGCCTTCTGGGAAAAGCAAAGTCTCCCTAAGCTAGAAGATCGTTGGGTACAGCCGGGACCAGCTGCTTGGAAAGCATCACCAAACCAGGGATTCAAGCTTGAGGAGGCTAATTTGCATATTCCAGGTGCCTTCTGGGAAAAGCAAAGTCTCCCTAAGAATTTTTGCCTGTAGGACATTATTGCAAGAGAGCTTGGCTGAGTAGATTACACAAGAAGGAAAGCACACAGCAAGTCAGCAGGATCTAGGAGCAACATGGCAGATGTGACAACCTACATGGTGAGCTGCAGCATGTGCTACATGTTCACAGATCGACCAGAAGAAGAATTAAATTTCACCTGTCAGAAGTGTAGACTAGTGGCCCTTTTAGAAGAAAAGGTGCGGGGTCTGGAAGAAAGAATAGCAACTTTGAAACTCAAAGAGAATGAAGACTTTCTAGACAGAACAGAAGCATCTCTACTGGTCACAGAAGGTGAAAAAAGTGTCAGAGAACCTCCAAAAGCAGATGAGTGGAAGCATGTGACGAAAAGAAGCAAGAAGACCATGGAGAAATCACCAACCACACAACTGAAGAACCGATATCAAATCTTTGTGGGGGATGAAGATGGCACACCTAAGAATGAAGCAATACCAGCAAGCAAAAAAGAAAAGGGCACACAGCAACAAGTGACAGCAAAAAGTACAGCCAAGAAGCAACGAAGAGTGGTGGTGGTGGGAGACTCACTACTGAGAGGCACAGAAGCAGCCATCTGCAGACCAGACATAACTGCAAGAGAAGTATGCTGCCTTCCAGGTGCGATGATCAAGGATGTGACCGATAGGATACCAAAGCTCTTCAGCTCCAAGGACGTCCACCCATTTCTTCTGATACATGTTGGCACCAATGACACGGCAAGGAAGGACCTACCGACAATCTGCAAGGACTTTGAAGAGTTGGGGAAGAAAGTAAAGGAACTGGATGCACAGGTAGTTTTTTCTTCTATCCTTCCAGTAGACGGGCATGGCACCAGGAGATGGAACAGGATCCTTGATGCAAACAACTGGCTAAGACGATGGTGCAGACAACAAGGATTCGGATTCCTGGACCACGGTGTGAATTACTGGTACGATGGACTCCTCGCCAGAGACGGACTACACCTCAACAAACCTGGGAAACACACATTCGCCAGAAGACTCGCTACACTCATCAGGAGGGCGTTAAACTAGAAGAAGAGGGGACGGGAAGAAAAACATTAGACTTGAACAAAGAAGACCCAGGAAAACATACTCAGAAGGGAGGTAAGAACATTTCTAAAACAATCCACAGCGAGGAGATTGGAACAAAACAAAATCCTCTAAACTGCATGCTCGCAAACGCCAGATGCCTGACAAACAAGATGGAAGAACTAGAAGCAGAAATATCTACAGGTAACTTTGACATAGTGGGAATAACCGAGACATGGTTAGATGAAAGCTATGACTGGGCAGTTAACTTACAGGGTTACAGTCTGTTTAGAAAGGATCGTAAAAATCGGAGAGGAGGAGGGGTTTGTCTCTATGTAAAGTCTTGTCTAAAGTCCACTTTAAGGGAGGATATTAGCGAAGGAAATGAGGATGTCGAGTCCATATGGGTCGAAATTCATGGAGGGAAAAATGGTAACAAAATTCTCATTGGGGTCTGTTACAAACCCCCAAATATAACAGAAACCATGGAAAGTCTACTTCTAAAGAAAATAGATGAAGCTGCAACCCATAATGAGGTCCTGGTTATGGGGGACTTTAACTACCCGGATATTAACTGGGAAACAGAAACCTGTGAAACCCATAAAGGCAACAGGTTTCTGCTAATAACCAAGAAAAATTATCTTTCACAATTGGTGCAGAATCCAACCAGAGGAGCAGCACTTTTAGACCTAATACTATCTAATAGACCTGACAGAATAACAAATCTGCAGGTCGTCGGGCATCTAGGAAATAGCGACCACAATATTGTACAGTTTCACCTGTCTTTCACTAGGGGGACTTGTCAGGGAGTCACAAAAACATTGAACTTTAGGAAGGCAAAGTTTGAACAGCTTAGAGATGCCCTTAATCTGGTAGACTGGGACAATATCCTCAGAAATAAGAATACAGATAATAAATGGGAAATGTTTAAGAACATCCTAAATAGGCAGTGTAAGCGGTTTATACCTTGTGGGAATAAAAGGACTAGAAATAGGAAAAACCCAATGTGGCTAAACAAAGAAGTAAGACAGGCAATTAACAGTAAAAAGAAAGCATTTCCACTACTAAAGCAGGATGGCACCATTGAAGCTCTAAAAAACTATAGGGAGAAAAATACTTTATCTAAAAAACTAATTAAAGCTGCCAAAAAGGAAACAGAGAAGCACATTGCTAAGGAGAGTAAAACTAATCCCAAACTGTTCTTCAACTATATCAATAGTAAAAGAATAAAAACTGAAAATGTAGGCCCCTTAAAAAATAGTGAGGAAAGAATGGTTGTAGATGACGAGGAAAAAGCTAACATATTAAACACCTTCTTCTCCACGGTATTCACGGTGGAAAATGAAATGCTAGGTGAAATCCCAAGAAACAATGAAAACCCTATATTAAGGGTCACCAATCTAACCCAAGAAGAGGTGCGAAACCGGCTAAATAAGATTAAAATAGATAAATCTCCGGGTCCGGATGGCATACACCCACGAGTACTAAGAGAACTAAGTAATGTTATAGATAAACCATTATTTCTTATTTTTAGGGACTCTATAGCGACAGGGTCTGTTCCGCAGGACTGGCGCATAGCAAATGTGGTGCCAATATTCAAAAAGGGCTCTAAAAGTGAACCTGGAAATTATAGGCCAGTAAGTCTAACCTCTATTGTTGGTAAAATATTTGAAGGGTTTCTGAGGGATGTTATTCTGGATTATCTCAATGAGAATAACTGTTTAACTCCATATCAGCATGGGTTTATGAGAAATCGCTCCTGTCAAACCAATCTAATCAGTTTTTATGAAGAGGTAAGCTATAGGCTGGACCACGGTGAGTCATTGGACGTGGTATATCTCGACTTTTCCAAAGCGTTTGATACCGTGCCGCACAAGAGGTTGGTACACAAAATGAGAATGCTTGGTC
This sequence comes from Ranitomeya imitator, assembly GCF_032444005.1. Lineage (NCBI taxonomy): Eukaryota > Metazoa > Chordata > Amphibia > Anura > Dendrobatidae > Ranitomeya > Ranitomeya imitator. The sequence goes on from NC_091285.1 coordinate 691,471,827, forward strand.
TGGGGGAAAATGTGTGTAAATGGGTTAGTAACTGGCTTAGTGATAGAAAGCAGAGGGTGGTTATAAATGGTATAGTCTCTAACTGGGTCGCTGTGACCAGTGGGGTACCGCAGGGGTCAGTATTGGGACCTGTTCTCTTTAACATATTCATTAATGATCTGGTAGAAGGTTTACACAGTAAAATATCGATATTTGCAGATGATACAAAACTATGTAAAGCAGTTAATACAAGAGAAGATAGTATTCTGCTACAGATGGATCTGGATAAGTTGGAAACTTGGGCTGAAAGGTGGCAGATGAGGTTTAACAATGATAAATGTAAGGTTATACACATGGGAAGAAGGAATCAATATCACCATTACACACTGAACGGGAAACCACTGGGTAAATCTGACAGGGAGAAGGACTTGGGGATCCTAGTTAATGATAAACTTACCTGGAGCAGCCAGTGCCAGGCAGCAGCTGCCAAGGCAAACAGGATCATGGGGTGCATTAAAAGAGGTCTGGATACACATGATGAGAGCATTATACTGCCTCTGTACAAATCCCTAGTTAGACCGCACATGGAGTACTGTGTCCAGTTTTGGGCACCGGTGCTCAGGAAGGATATAATGGAACTAGAGAGAGTACAAAGGAGGGCAACAAAATTAATAAAGGGGATGGGAGAACTACAATACCCAGATAGATTAGCGAAATTAGGATTATTTAGTCTAGAAAAAAGACGACTGAGGGGCGATCTAATAACCATGTATAAGTATATAAGGGGACAATACAAATATCTCGCTGAGGATCTGTTTATACCAAGGAAGGTGACGGGCACAAGGGGGCATTCTTTGCGTCTGGAGGAGAGAAGGTTTTTCCACCAACATAGAAGAGGATTCTTTACTGTTAGGGCAGTGAGAATCTGGAATTGCTTGCCTGAGGAGGTGGTGATGGCGAACTCAGTCGAGGGGTTCATGAGAGGCCTGGATGTCTTCCTGGAGCAGAACAATATTGTATCATACAATTATTAGGTTCTGTAGAAGGACGTAGATCTGGGGATTTATTATGATGGAATATAGGCTGAACTGGATGGACAAATGTCTTTTTTCGGCCTTACTAACTATGTTACTATGTTACTTAAACAACAGAATATAACTCCAAGTAAATCAAACTTCTGTGAAATCAAACTGTCTACTTAGGAAGCAACACTGTTCGACAATCAACTTCACATGCTGTTGTGGAAATGGAATAGACAACAGATGGGAATTATTGGCAATTATCAAGACACGCTCAATAAAGGAGTGGTTCTGCAGGTGGGGACCACAGACCACATCTCAGTACAATGCTTTCTGGCTGATGTTTTGGTCACTTTTGAATGTTGGTTGTGCTTTCACACAAGTGGCTCAGGTAGTGCAGCTCATCCAGGATGGCACATCAGTGCGAGCAGTGGCAAGAAGGTTTGCTGTGTCTGTCAGCATAGTGTCCAGAGGCTGGAGGCACTATCAGGAGACAGGCCAGTACACCAGGAGACGTGGAGGGGGCCATAGGAGGGCAACAACCCAGCAGTGGAACCGCTATCTCAGCCTTTGTGCAAGGAGGAACAGGAGGAGCTCTGCCAGAGTCCTGCAAAATGACCTCCAGCAGGCCACAAATGTGCATGTGTCTGCACAAACGGTTAGAAACCGACTCCATGAGGATGGTCTGAGTGCCCCACATCCACAGATAGGAGTTGGGCTCACAGCCCAACACCGTGCAGGATGCTTGGCATTTGCCACAGAACACCAGGATTGGCAAATTCGCCACTGGCGCCCTGTGCTCTTCACACTGAGCACATGTGACAGATGAGTCTGGAGACACCGTGGAGAGCGATCTGCTGCCTGCAACATCCTTTATCATGACCGGTTTGTTAATGGGTCAGTAATGGTGTGGGGTGGCATTTCTATGAAGGGCCACACAGCCCTCCATGTGCTCGCCAGAGGTAGACTGACTGCAATTAGGTACCGAGAGGACATCTTCAGACCCCTTGTGAGACCATATGCTGAAGCGGTTGGCCCTGGTTTCTTCCTAATGCAGGACAATGCCAGACCTCACGTGGCCGGAGTGTGTCAGCAGTTCCTGCAAGATGAAGGCATTGAAGCTATGGACTGACCGCCCGTTCCCCAGACCTGAATCCGATTGAGCACATTTGGGACATCATGTCTCGCTCCATCCACCAACATCACGTTGCACCACTGACTGTCCAGAAGTTGGCGGATGCTTTAGTCCAGGTCTGGGCGGAGAACCCTCAGTAGACCATCCGCTGCCTTATCAGGAGCATGCCCAGAGGTTGTGGGGAGCTCAAACAGGTAATTGGAGGCCACACACACTACTGAGCATCATTTCCTTGTCTTGTCGCATTTCTACTGAAGTTGGATAAGCCTGTAATTTGATTTTTCACTTTAATTTTGAGCATCATTCCAAATCCAGACATCTGTGAGATATTAATTTGGATTTACATTGATCATTTTTATGTTTTATTGTTCTCAACACATTCCACTATGTAATGAATAAAGATTTGCAACTGAATTATTTCATTCAGTGATATCTAGGATGTGGGATTTTAGTGTTCCCTTTATTATTTTAAGCAGTGTATTTATGAATGAGATCTCCTCTGAGACATCTTTTTTCTAAGCTAAACAAGCCCAACTTTTCTAACCTTTCATCATATGAGAGGTCTCCATTCCTGGTAATAATCTAGTTTCCGCCTTTGAACTGACTCTATCTTCAGAATATCCTTTTTAAAATATGGAGCCCAAAACTGGATCCCATATTCCAGATGTGGCCTCACAAGTGATTTATAAAGGGGTAACAGTATGGGATCGCAGGATTTTATCTTTTTTTATACACCGTAAAATCTTGTTGCCTTTGCAGCTGCTGCCTGACATCATTGAGTGCTGCTGCTCAGCTTACTTGTCACCAGAATCCCCAAGTCCTTCTCCTGTTCCGTAGTCCTGAGTATACTCCCATTTAATGTATAAGCAGCCATAGGATTACACAGCGCGGGGAGCACAGGCCGTGTGGTGGTGCAGGAAGCTGACGGCTCCCGACTCCACTATTGTATTCAGCCATATCTATGAGGATACAGAATGGACATGTGCCGACCTCCTGAGACCGCTCCCAAATCAAGCGACCTAGACAGGGGTATGCTATAGAGTATACATGCTTCTAATTACACCTTGTGTCTTTCTAAAGGAGCCATAGAAAATGCTGATCATGGTCTGTTCTTCCAGGTGCCATTTTAAACAGTAAAATACATAGAATTCATCTAACTCATGGGCAGCACGGTGGCTCAGTGGTTAGCACTGCAGCCTTGCAGCGCTGGAGTCCTGGGTTCTAATCCCACCAAGGACAACATGTGCAGGGAGTTTGTATGCTCTCCCCGTGTTTCGTGGGTTTCCTCCGGGTTCTCCGGTTTCCTCCCACATTCCAAAGACATACTGATGGGGAATTTAGATTGTGAGCCCCATCGGGGACAGTGATGATAATGTGTGCAAACTGTAAAGCGCTGTGGAATATGTTAGCGCTATATAAAGATTATTATTAAAGATTATTATGTGTCCTATAAACATCCTAAACTGAGAAATTACTTTCACACCCTGACAACTATCAGCGCAGACAGATGTACAGTGTGTGCAGACAGGTTTTATATCACTACTACCTGGAAAAAAAAGCACTTACAAAGTTTCCTCCATCTTGTTAAGATCTTCTGTGTACTTTTCCAATCTTTCTTGCAATGTTGCTTGGATTTCTCTCCTGTTGTACATGGAACATAAATCATCATCTCATATGTCAATGTATAAATCTCAGCAATGTGAGGAGCAGCAGTGATCACATTCCCCTCGGCCTCCATCCCAAATACTTTCCCAATATTTCCCATCGACATCACACCAATGATACAATGTTGTATCCTCAGAGCTGTCACTAGGGGGCGCTCCCTGTGTGAGGACAGAAGGCGGGCGGCATAAATACACCTCATGGCGATTCTACATTATTCATAGAGGTCGATCCCAGACTTATTTATTGCTTTCATTTCCCATTTTGGATCCTTCATTTTTTACTCCTTCCAAGAGTCACGGATCTGCAGCGCCCCAGAGACCTGGTCGTTGCAGTATGGCCCCATGGCGAGTAGCGGTACGTCCGATGGCACTAAGGAGTTCCCCTGAATAGGTATCACCAGAACACATTACACTTCACACTCCGGCCACTAGGGGGAGAAAAAGGCTTTATTTATTGGGCCACTCCCCACACTGGTAAAACTAGGGGCTGGGGAGGAAGTTAGTCAGAAGCTGACTGGGTTGGAACCAGGCAACATCCCGTGGCAGGGGGTGTTGCAGGGAGAAGACACAGGGGGGTCCCTGTCAGGCGTGGGAACCTGGCAGGCGCCTAGCGAACAGAACAGAACGTAACGGAACCGCGCCTGCACACCTTGCGGCGGTATCCTAAGAAAGAGACAAGAGGGGAAGAATATTGTGGAACAGTGTGAACGAGATCAGCACAAAGGAGAGCCAGTAAGAGTCGTGCCGTGAGAGGAAGGCAACATCTTACTGAGGCGCGTAGTCGGTGGCCGGATCACCGTAGGAGTAACTGACTTCAGGCCTTACTTCAAATTCCGCTGGACAGTTGATTATAGGTTGGCTGTCTACCTTTTACACCTACGAAGACATAGGGGGCAACATTGGGAGAGGGGCGTCTCTAGGGTCCCGGAAGACCTCCAAGCCTTCCCGTCAAACGGGTGGCGTCCTAGCCATACTATATCTGGGGGACGTTAGAAACTAGCAACATCTGGCACCAAAGAACGAGAGAGAGAGAGGAAGCTGTAGAGAACGAACGAAGGAGAACAGCAGTTGTGAGGACTATTCCGAATGCTCAGCAGGGTAGGACTACAACACACAGGCGCTATTGGTAGGCAACGATTTCCATCTGCGAGGGAAACTCTGGATGTGCCCATCGGACCGGCCGGTCTCTGATAGCCCGGTTGAACGTGCTCTGGACTGAGTGTACTGAAGCCTTCAGTAAAAAGGTAAAGAGACTGCAACCCTGTGTCCTCGTTATTGCCTGCACCTCACACCATCACCATCCACCGTACTGGGAAGCCCTGGGGATTTACTTCACCTGTGGGAAGGTATACCATCCGGCTGCTATTCCATCACCCCAGCGGACCCCACAGCAGCGTCGGTCACCCTGAGCGAACACCACAGGTGGCGTCACAAACCCCTGACAGACTGTACTACCACTTTCATTGGACGCCCCTTAGCAGGGTCACGACCGGGTCCAGCCACCGTGACAACCCCAGAACCGAGCAGAAAGGACCGGTACCGAGTGACTTGTGGCCCTGTGTCTGGGGGCGCTCCAGATCCCTTTATGTTTTGGTCTACATAGACATTTGAGCATTTGTCGACACAAGCAGAATTATTATTATTTTTTAATTTGTAAAATGTATTTATGCTGGTTTGTTGTCTCCATAATCATACTGACCTGGAGAATCATATCTCATTATCACTGTACAATTAACATTCTAAGTAAGAATCCCCAAAAACCATTACAGAATTTCCTTTTTTTCCCGCAATTTTGGAGAACTTGGAATTTTATTTCTAATACATCACATGATAAATTGAATAGTGTTTTTTAAATATACAACTTGTTCTGCAAATAAACAAGCCCTGATATGGCTATGGATGGAAAAATAAAGAATGAAGGCTCTTGGAAGTAGGGGGGAATGAATACGCAAAACAGAAGAATCCCATGTTGGTAAGGGCTTAAATAGGTGAACAGCCGCAGGTGGAGCTCACTCCTGCTAGGCTGTTATAGGCAGATGATGGCTGTGAAACCCAGCAAGTATCTCCCTGGGGCAGCTTCTGAGCCGCTCTGTCCTCCTGATGTGATCACATGCCGCCATCATTGGGATAACGTGACCTTCCCACTCACAATCCGTGTATAATGCAGATGTGACCCCTGGGGGCCTCCTGCCTCCTCTATCCACCACTATCCCTCTGCTTTCTACCCCTCCTCTTCACGTGTGGTCGCCAGGAGTCTCCATACAGTGTTCTTGGGGGGTCTGCTCTGGGCCGGTCCATCTACAAGCAGGGGGAGAATCTCACTCCCCCCATAGGGCAGTGTGCATAGTCCGGCCTGACCAGCCCCCCTGTGCTGTAGAGGGACCCGCACAGAACAGGGGGGCTCTGAGACCCCCAGAGCGCACTGTGCATAGAGGAGGCCGGCAGTGATGGCACAGATATAGAGGACTGGGAATCCGAGGAGCAGAAACATCAAACATTGGGGATTTTACTGTTAATTAGTGGGCTGCTCCACTACTAGGGCAATCCCCCTCACCCGTGGGACAGGTGGGGAGCGCCAGGATCGCTGGAAGCAGGTAAGTATGCCTCAGCGCCCTCACCCGCCGACCCTGCCACCCACCTTGACTCGAGTATAAGCCGAGAGGGGCACTTTCAGCCCAAAAATTTGGGCTGAAAATCTCGGCTTATACTCGAGTATATACGGTATTCAAAATTGAAGGCATACTGAACCAGCATGGCTACTACAGCATCTTGCAGTAGCATGCTATTCCATCCGGTTGGGGTTTAGTTGGGCCATCATTTATTTTTCAACAGGACAATGACCCCAAACACTCCTCCAGGCTGTGTAAGGGCTATTTGACCAAGAAGGTGAGTGATGGGGTGTTAAGCCAGATGACCTGGCCTCCACAGTCACCAGACCTGAACCCAATCGAGATGGTTTGGGGTGAGCTGGACTGCAGAGTGAAGGCAAAAGGGCCAACAAGTGCTGAGCATCTCTGGGAACTCCTTCAAGATTGTTGGAAGACCATTCCCGGTCACTACCTCTTGAAGCTCATCAAGAGAATGCCAAGAGTGTGCAAAGCAGTCAACAAAGCAAAAGAAGGCTACTCTGGAACCTAGAATATAAGACATAATTTCAGTTTCCAACTTTTTTGTTAAGTATATAATTCCACATGTGTTAATTCATAGTTTTGATGCCTTCAGTGTGAATGTACAATTTTTATAGTCATGAAAATACAGAAAAATCTTTAAATGAGAAGGTGTGTCCAAACTTTTGGTCTGTACTGTATATATATAAAATATGTGTGTAATATATATACACACACATATATAATATGTGTGTATATATAGTATATATACATATATAATGTGTGTGTGTATATATATATATATATATATATATATATTATTTACCTTGTAATGTCTTCACATCCTGTTCCGTTCAGATGTGTCTGTATCCCAGAATTTCAAGAGGCGGAAGTTCACCAACCGCCATATTGGGACACCCAAGTGATGGGTGTCTCAATATGGAAACTGCTGGTGGTACCAGCCTCTTGTTCGGTACCACCAGCGGAACACCATCGCACCACACACACACACTGTATACGCCGTATACAGCCTCTTGCATGGTACCACCAGCGGAACACGCCGCCGCCGAAATCAGCAGAATGAATCACTGACCGCTGCCATCTTTGTAGAGGAGGAGCGCATGCGGAGTTTTCATGTGACCACGCTATCTGTCTGCACAAAGATGGTGGCGGTTTGATTTACTGCGCCAGCATGAAGTCCGCACAGTGAATCATTTGGCTGATCCCGGAGGCAGATGCGCGACGTGTCTACAGGCAGAGGACGTCAGTCAGATTAAAGGGGTTTTCCCACGAACGTAAGTTCATTTTAAAAATTGTCTGTCTGACCGTGTAAGGAGCATACCACATCTCCTGGGCAGGGGAGGAAGCAAAAGACAATACTGACATTACAGCAGGGCATCACAGTGCATTCATTTTGTCAGGTAAAATATTTCACTGACTGCTTTTAAACAATATTTTACCTCACAAAATGTATCCTCTGCGATCTCCTGCTGTAATGTAAGTATTGTCTTTTGCTTCCTCCCCTGCCCAGGAGCTGTGGTATTTTCTGTTCACAGCCAGAGACAATTTTTAAAATGAACTTTTGTTCGTGGGAAAACCCCTTTAAAAAGCAAATGTCAACACCAACATGGCTCTTCCTAAAAAGTACGCCAATGACAACGAAAGGAAAGCAGCAAATGCACAACGTCAAAGACAACAACGGGCAAATGAGACTCGAAGAGCAACAGCATCGCTGGGACAAAAACAATTCATATAAGCGAAGGCATCAAGCACATGAGTCCGCTGATGCAAAAGTCATAAGATTATCACAGGATGCCTTTAGGCAACAACAGAGCCGCAAAAAGAAATCTGCAGTCTTCACAGCAATACCATGCTCAGAAGATGACCCATTGGAACCAGCACACCACACAGCCGAGTCTACAACTTCAAATTATATGAGGTTAACTAAGAAGGTATTTTCCCATCGCAAGCTACTTCAGGAACAATGTCCATTGGCCACAGCAAGAACACTGTCACACAATGCAGAAGTACACAGTCTACAACGACAAGCTGAAACACAAAGCCAGAGAGAAGTGCGACTACAACAGCTACGACAAATCAACATCCGCCAGCAAATAAGTCGCATACAAAAAGAAAGACATGAACTTCAACTACAAGCAAAAAATGTAACCCATGATGAAAACACAATTCACTAACTCAGCTGCGATCCCATGAACCATTTATGCAAAGTTGTCAATCTTTGAATTTCGGTGCTGAGACGCCTTCTGATGGAAAGTTTACTTAGTGCTGTGTTGTGAATTCCGCTCTTGGGCTCCCTCTGGTGGTTGTAAGTGGCACTTTTGTGAGTTCTGCTCTTGGGCTCCCTCCGGTGGTTTTAAGTGGAATGGCTGCTCCTTGGATTTAGCAATCTGCAGCTGCTTCCACTAATTGTCTTTCTGCTCGGCTATTTATGCCTGTCTCTTTCCTTCAGCCAATGCCACTTGTCAATGTTTCCTGGCTGGATTCACTTCTCTGCTTGGATTTTCCTGGTTTCCTGACCAGTTCAACAAAGATAAGTTCTGGCTTGCTCATTTCAGTCCACATGTTGTGGACTTATTGTTCTGTGCATTCTATATTTGTCCAGCTTGTCAGTATGGATTATTTCTGTTAGCTGGAAGCTCTGGGAAGCAGATTTACCCTCCACACCTTTAGTCAGGTGTGGAGATTTTTGTAAACTCTGTGTGGATTGTTTTGTAGTTTTTATACTGACCGCACAGTATCCTTTCCTGTCCTATCTATCAAGCTAGACTGGCCTCCTATGCTAAAATCTGATTTCATTTCTGCGTATGTTAGTTTCCCCTCCTCTCACCGTCAATATTTGTGGGGGCTATCTTTCCTTTGGGGATTTTCTCTGAGGCAAGATAGGTTTCCTGTTTCCATCTTTAGGGGAAGTTAGATCTTAGGCTGTGCCAAGGGGTCAAGGGAGCGTCAGGTACCCCCCACGGCTATTTTTAGTTGCGCTGCTAGGTTCAGGGTTTGCGGTCAGTACAGATACCCCCTCCTTCAGAGCTTGTCTCATGTTGTTCCTAAACCACCAGATCATAACACTACAAGTGGCCAAAAATGAATTAAACGCATCTCAAAAGAAGGAAAAGAAAGTTCTGAACCATTTTTTTTTTCTCTGTGCTCTGTTTTGTCTCTTTTTTCCTCTTGATTTCTGGGTGGTTCAGGATTTATTCTCTGGCATGGATGTTCAGGGTTTGTTTTCTCGTGTGGATCAACTTGCTGCAAGAGTACAGAGTATCCAAGATTATGTTGTCCAGACTCCGGCTTTGGAGCCTAGAATTCCTACTCCTGATTTGTTTTTTGGGGACAGATCCAAGTTTTTGAACTTTAAAAATAACTGCAAATTGTTTTTTGCTTTGAAACCCCGTTCTTCTGGTGATTCCATTCAGCAAGTAAAAATCATCATATCCTTGCTGCGGGGTGACCCTCAAGACTGGGCTTTTTCTCTTGAATCAGGGGATCCGGCATTATTGAATGTAGATGCATTTTTTCAAGCGCTCGGATTATTGTATGACGAACCTAATTCTGTGGATCATGCAGAAAAAAACCCTGTTGGCCTTGTGTCAAGGTCAGGAAGCGGCAGAATTATACTGCCAGAAATTAAAAAAATGGTCTGTGCTCACTAAATGGAATGAGGAGGCTCTGGCTGCTATTTTCAGAAAAGGTCTTTCTGAAGCCCTTAAAGATGTTATGGTGGGCTTCTCTACGCCTGCCGGTTTGAGCGAATCTATGTCTCTAGCCATTCAGATTGATCGGCGTCTGCGCGAGCGCAAAGCTGTGCACCATATGGCAGTGTCCTCTGAGCAGAGTCCTGAGCCTATGCAATGTGATAGGATTTTGACTAGAACAGAACGGCAGGAATTCAGACGTCAGAATAGGCTGTGTTTTTACTGTGGTGATTCTGCTCATGTTATCTCTGATTGCCCTAAGCGTACTAAGAGAGTCGCTAGGTCTGTTACCATTAGTACTATACAGCCTAAATTTCTCTTATCTGTGACCTTGATTTGCTCATTGTCGTCCTTTTCTGTCATGGCATTTGTGGATTCAGGTGCTGCCCTGAACTTAATGGACTTAGAATTCGCCAGGCGCTGTGGTTTTTCCTTGCAGCATTTGCAGAGCCCTATTCCTTTGAGGGGTATTGATGCTACACCATTGGCCAAGGATAAATCTCAGTACTGGACACAGATGACTATGTACATGGCTCCTGCACATCAGGAAGATTGCCGTTTTCTGGTGTTGCATAACCTGCATGATGTTGTACTGGGTTTTCCATGGTTACAGGAACATAATCCGGTGCTGGATTGGAAAACTATGTCTGTGACTAGTTGGGGTAGTCAAGGGGTACATGATGACGTTCCTTTGATGTCAATTTCCTCTTCCCCCTCTTCTGGGGTCCCTGAGTTTTTGTCGGATTTCCAGGATTTATTTGATGAGCCCAAGTTCAGTTCCCTTCCACCGCACAGGGACTGTGATTGTGTTATTAACTTGATTCCTGGCTGCAAGTTCCCTAAGGGCTGACTTTTCAATCTGTCTGTGCCAGAGCATGCCGCCATGCGGAGTTATGTTAAGGAGTCTTTGGAGAAGGGGCATATTCGACCGTCTTCGTCACCATTGGGAGCGGGTTTCTTTTTTGTTGCTAAGAAGGATGGCTCCTTGAAACCCTGTATAGATTATTGTCTTTCTTAATAAGATCACGGTCAAATTCCAATACCCCATGCCTTTGATTTCTGATTTGTTTGCTCGGATTAAGGGGGCTAGTTGGTTTACTAAGATTGACCTTCGAGGGGCATATAATCTTGTCCGTATTAAACAGGGTGACGAATGGAAAACTGCATTTAATACGCCCGAAGGCCATTTTGAATACCTTGTGATGCCATTCGGGCTCTCTAATGCTCCATCTGTGTTCCAATCCTTCATGCATGATATTTTCCACAATTATCTTGATAAATTCATGATAGTGTATTTGGATGATATTTTGATTTTTTCCGATGATTGGGAGTCTCATGTGAAGCAGGATGGTATTCCAGATCCTTCGTGATAATGCTTTGTTTGTGAAGGGGTCTAAGTGCCTATTCGGAGTTCAGAAGGTCTCTTTTTTGGGTTTTATTTTTTCCCCCTCGTCTATAGAAATGGATCCTGTTAAGGTCAAAGCCATTCATGACTGGATTCAACCCACATCTGTGAAGAGCCTTCAGAAATTTTTGGGCTTTGCTAATTTCTATCGCCGTTTCATTGCCAACTTTTCCAGTGTGGTTAAGCCCCTTACTGATTTGACGAAGAAAGGTGCTGATGTGACGAATTGGTCCTTTGCGGCTGTTGAGGCCTTTAGGGAGCTTAAACGCCGATTTACTTCTGCCCCTGTGTTGCGTCAGCCGGATGTTTCTCTTCCTTTTCAGGTTGAGGTTGACGCTTCTGAGATTGGGGCAGGGGCCGTTTTGTCTCAGAGGAATTCTGATGGTTCTTTGATGAAACCATGTGCTTTTTTTTCCAGAAAGTTTTCGCCTGCTGAGCGCAATTATGACATCGGCAATCGTGAGTTGTTGGCTATGAAGTGGGCATTTGAGGAGTGGCGACATTGGCTTGAGGGAGCCAAGCACCGCATTGTGGTCTTGACTGATCATAAGAATCTGATTTACCTCGAGTCGGCCAAGCGGCTGAACCCTAGACAGGCTCAATGGTCCCTGTTTTTCTCCCGTTTTGATTTTGTGGTCTCGTATCTTCTGGGATCTAAGAATGTTAAGGCTGATGCCCTCTCTAGGAGTTTTTTACCTGACTCTCCTGGAGTACTTGAGCCGGTTGGCATTCTTAAGGAAGGGGTGATTCTTTCTGCCATCTCCCCTGATTGGCGGCGGGTGCTTCAGGAATATAAACCTGACCGCTGTCCGTTAGGGAAGCTGTTTGTTCTTGATAGATGGACAAGTAAGGTAATTTCTGAGGTTCATTGTTCAGTGTTGGCCGGTCATCCTGGGATTTTTGGTACCAGAGATTTGGTTGCTAGGTCCTTTTGGTGGCCTTCCTTGTCGCGGGATGTGCGTACTTTTGTGCAGTCCTGTGGGACTTGCGCCCGGGCCAAGCCTTGCTGTTCCCGCGCTAGTGGGTTGCTTTTGCCTTTGCCGGTCCCTGAGAGGCCCTGGACGCATATTTCCATGGATTTTATTTCGGATCTTCCTGTTTCCCAGAAGATGTCTGTTATCTGGGTGGTTTGTGACCGGTTCTCTAAAATGGTCCATCTGGTACCTTTGCCCAAGCTGCCTTCCTCCTCAGATTTGGTTCCATTGTTTTTTCAGCATGTGGTTCGTTTGCATGGCATTCCGGAGAATATTGTGTCTGACAGAGGTTCTCAGTTTGTTTCTAGGTTTTGGCGGGCCTTTTGTGCTAGGATCGGCATTGATTTGTCTTTTTCCTCGGCGTTTCATCCTCAGACTAATGGTCAAACTGAGCGAACTAATCAGACCTTGGAAACTTATTTGAGATGCTTTGTGTCTGCTGATCAGGATGATTGGGTGGCTTTCTTGCCGTTGGCCGAGTTTGCCCTTAATAAAAGGGCTAGTTCGGCTACTTTGGTCTCACCTTTCTTTTGTAATTTTGGTTTTCATCCTCGTTTTTCTTCGGGGGCAGGTTGAGCCTTCTGATTGTCCTGGTGTGGATTCTGTGGTTGACAGGCTGCAGCAGATTTGGACTCATGTGGTGGACAATTTGACGTTGTCTCAGGAAAAGGCTCAACGTTTTGCTAACCGTCGTCGATGTGTTGGTCCCCGGCTTTGTGTGGGGGATTTGGTTTGGTTGTCTTCTCGTCATGTTCCTATGAAGGTTTCTTCCCCGAAGTTTAAGCCTCGGTTTATTGGTCCTTATAAGATTTCTGAAATTATCAATCTGGTGTCTTTTCGTTTGGCTCTTCCAGCCTCTTTTGCCATTCATAATGTTTTCCATAGATCTTTGTTGCGGAGATATGTGGTGCCCGTTGTTCCCTCGGTTGATCCTCCTGCCCCGGTGTTGGTTGAGGTAGAGTTGGAATATGAGGTTGAGAAAATTTTGGATTCTCGTTTTTCGAGGCGGAAGCTTCAGTATCTTGTCAAGTGGAAGGGTTATGGCCAGGAGGATAATTCTTGGGTTGCTGCCTCCGATGTCCATGCTGCCGATTTGGTTCGTGCTTTTCACTTCGCTCGTCCTGATCGGCCTGGGGGCTCTGGTGAGGGTTCGGTGACCCCTCCTCAAGGGGGGGGGTACTGTTGTGAATTCCGCTCTTGGGCTCCCTCCGGTGGTTGTAAGTGGCACTTTTGTGAGTTCTGCTCTTGGGCTCCCTCCGGTGGTTTTAAGTGGAATGGCTGCTCCTTGGATTTAGCAGTCTGCAGCTGCTTCCACTAATTGTCTTTCTGCTCGGCTATTTATGCCTGGCTCTTTCCTTCAGCCAGTGCCACTTGTCAATGTTTCCTGCCTGGATTCACTTCTCTGCTTGGATTTTCCTGGTTTCCTGACCAGTTCAGCAAAGATAAGTTCTGGCTTGCTCATTTCAGTCCACATGTTGTGGACTTATTGTTCTGTGCATTCTATATTTGTCCAGCTTGTCAGTATCGATTATTTCTGTTAGCTGGAAGCTCTGGGAAGCAGATTTACCCTCCACACCTTTAGTCAGGTGTGGAGATTTTTGTAAACTCTGTGTGGATTGTTTTGTAGTTTTTATACTGACCGCACAGTATCCTTTCCTGTCCTATCTATCAAGCTAGACTGGCCTCCTATGCTAAAATCTGATTTCATTTCTGCGTATGTTAGTTTCCCCTCCTCTCACCGTCAATATTTGTGGGGGGCTATCTTTCCTTTGGGGATTTTCTCTGAGGCAAGATAGGTTTCCTGTTTCCATCTTTAGGGGAAGTTAGATCTTAGGCTGTGCCGAGGGGTCTAGGGAGCGTCAGGTACCCCCAACGGCTATTTTTAGTTGCGCTGCTAGGTTCAGGGTTTGCGGTCAGTACAGATACCACCTCCTTCAGAGCTTGTCTCATGTTATTCCTAAACCACCAGATCATAACAGTGCTGTCAGTAGGGGAAAGTCCATCTACCCATACTCCAGTATCCAGAAGAATTAAAAAAGTTGATGACAGGAGAAAGTGAATTCAGCAAAAATTTCATGGACAATATTCTCAGTATCAACAGTTCTTTTGCCTCCATGGGAGCAAGTTTTTCACTACTAACTGGATATGGCCCTTACTGTTTTCACATACAATACATGGACAGATCTATCATTGAACAGGCGCACTACATCCAACAGACAAAGACTAACCAAAATGTGCTCAACTTTATATACTGGATATCGCTAACGCAAATGAACTCAGACTCAAAAAAGAAAACGAAAATGAAAAATGTCATCCTACATTGATCAACATTATCGCTGAGCAACTGAATGCTATCAATCCATTCACTGCTGCCTATCAAATGCTATGCGACGTTGAACAACAAGAACAGATCAAAGCTCATCAAAATGGAACTGTCATGCCAACCATCACAATGGCTATTAAGAATGGCTATTAAGAAAGATAAGACTCAAGATCCATGGCGATACAACAAGGGGGATAGCACATGGGGTAGACAGGTCAAAGAAGAGAGCACAGACGGGAGAAGTCAGCATAAGGGGAAAGAGAGAGTGGATAGGTGGGTGCGCACATGGGGGGAGGGGGGAGAAGAGATTCTCAATGCTGCAAAGCCTGCCCTCATCGTGACATTGCCTCCCTCCTGATAGCATCGGCCCTCCATCTAGTATAATATATATATATATATATCTGAATGATGGAGCTGAAGTAGTGTGGATTAAAGCATTAACCAATGTAGGCTTCCTGCAGACATCAGTCTGGATGCGGCCATAGGGATTCACCTCCAGAGTGATGTCCAGAAGTTAATTTTCTTACAATCCGCAACATGCGTAAGGCGAATGTTGTATGGGTTTCGGTTTAAATCCTTCATTAAAGCATTGAGCTGATGCACCGTCCCATCCCACAAAAATAAAATGTCATCAATATACTAGCACAGCACATGGGAGGCGGCCTGGGCACCCCCATCACCAAAAAGGAATCTCTCCCAGGCCCCCAGGAAGAGATTAGTGTATGAGGGCGCACAGGCCGCGCCCATGGCGTATCTGATGGTAAAAATGGTCTTTAAACACAAAAAAAATGTGGGTGAGAACATAGTGCATCAGCTCGAAGATCAGCTCACATAGAGGGCCGTCCAGGTCGGAGTCCCCCAGGAAAAGACGAAGACGGACTGCATCAAGGCCCTGAGAATGGTCAATGCAGGTGTATAAACTTTCGACATCTACAGTCACTAACACTGTCTTGTTTCTGGTTAAGGACCGATGAGCGATAGGTATATTATATAGTTACTTTAACTAAATACATTTGCTCCATGGTATGGTACCTTACCCTGACACACTGCACTATAGCACTTTTTTTTTCTTCCCTCTTTCCCTTTCTGGGGATATACAGTTCATGATATAGAAAAGTAAAAAAAAAATAATTACCAAAAAACCGAAGGCCATTTTCTGATGACACTTGCTAGGTGTAGCTTAGTCACAGACTTTCCATTGTAGACCTGGACCTTAAAATGGTGGTGGGAATGTTGTGTATTTGACCCCCAATGGATAAGATATTTAGTCTGTGACGTTGCCATAAGAGGGAGCCAAGGCAGACTGGACAGTGGGGCAGCTGAGTTAAGAACGGAAACTCGAGGAGACCGGCGAGTGACGTATAGAGGCAGGTTGGCTGCTCTGAAGCCAGTAATGTGGCCTGGTCGGTTCAGTCCCGGAATGAAGCAGAATAGGTGGGGTTGGTAGAGAAAGTTCACAGGAAAAGCGTCCCAAGGATAAAAGTATCGGTTTCTGTGGCTTTGGATTTTCATTTAGATGTAACCAAAATCGTGGAAAGCCAACAGCCCAACTGTTCAGACGCCATGGCATTCACAAAGATGTCTCCTTCCTGCCAGGCGTGGAGGAGCATGCGCGTTTTGGGGGAGGGATAGAGCAAACACTCCCATATTTTGCTAGAAACCAATCCATGATCGTGTAGTTTTTTTTTTTTAAATAGGTATATAACTAAAAAAATACCAAAAAGAACGCCTTCACAATAAGACCAAAAAGTTTAAAAAACCATATAACTTTTATTGAAACAAAAATACAGAAACATAAAAAGCAGGGCAAAACTACTTGATAGAGGGCACCATCTATAATTAACTATGCGCTCAACCTGCTGCATGTCAGATACAGATAAAAGCAAACACAGAGAAAGAAACATGCATAAACGCAGGGATCACCAAATAACACATTTTTATTAGTAACAAGTCCTTAGACCACACACTATACAAATTTAAAAACATTTAAAAACCAAAACATAGAAAGATTACCCAAGAAGATAGAATTTTTTCCCCTCCTTGTCAGTTCTTGTTTTTTTTATCGCAGTCCAATCATAACCTCTTCCGTAAAGTTCCCATGTCCTCAGGCGGCAGCCATGTTTGGGCAGCTTCGTGCCATGTTGCCGACCCCCTTGTATACAATTCTGGACAGACAAGAGGTTGAACAGTAGTGGTAAAGACCCTAGTGATTTTTATTTTTTTTTGGCATCTAGGCAGCAGGTTAAAGGCCCATGGTCAGATTTAAAGCATCATCACGTGGATCTGTAAGGGCTACAAGGAAAAAAAAAATACAGATTACAGCTGTCACACAAAGAAAATAAAAAAAAAATTGATTTAGACTTACGGAATGGAATTAAATAACAACCTTAGAGGAAATTTATTAAGTTTTTGGTATTTAATCTGAGAGAAACATAATGTAGAGGAAGAGAATCCGATTCCACCAATGTGTCACTTATTAGGCTGTTTGCTGTAGTTTCAATACAATCAGGGTTTTATCATCAGCAGATCATCACTGCTGGACTAGGTGTCTCATGCAGGCCTGTCCGGTTAGTCTGTGTAACCCTGCCCCCATCACTGATTGGTAACAACGTGCATGGGAAGCAGCTAATCAGTGGTGTGGGCGGGGTTATAAACAGCTCCGCATTCAGGCCACTTCTGCACCTACAGCAGATAAAACTGGGATTCTATCAAAACTGCATCAAGCCACCCAATAAGTGATATGTCGCTGGAATCAGGGTCTCTTGACCTCTATTACACTTCTCTCTGATTACACAGAAAAAAACTGCTAACAGATTCCATTTAAAGGGAATCTGTCACTCCAAAATTGGCCTATAAGCTAAGGCCACCGGCATCAGGGGCTTATCTACAGCATTCTGTAATGCTGTAGATTAGCCCTCGATGTATCCTGAAAGATAAGAAAAACAGATTAGATTATACTCACCCAGGGGCGGTCCTGATGCGGTCCGATGGGCGTCACGGTCCGGTCCGGGGTCTCCCATCTTCTTACGATGTCTTCCTCTTCTTGTCTTCCTGCAGCGGTTCCAGCGCAGGCGTACTTTGTCTGCCCTGTTTAGGGCAGAGCACAGTACTGCAGTGCACAGGTGCTGGGCCCCTCTGACCTTTCCTGGCGCCTGCGCACTGCAGTACTTTGCTCTGCCCTCAACAGGACAGATCAGTACGCCTGCGCAGGAGCCGCGGCAGGAAGCAAAGAAGAGGATGTCATCGTATGAAGATGGGAGGTACCGGAACCGGGCCTGAGACGCCGATCAGACCGGACCGCAGCGGGACCACCCCTGGGTGAGTATAATATTTTTTTACCTCTTATATTTATACTTTATATTTTGTACTTAACTTTGCATTTTATTTTTAGATTTTTTTTCTAAAATGTTGTCTTGTTTGTTTTATTAAGTACAATATACAATTTTTTTTTTTTTTTTTAATTTACTGTATAGTAGTTTTGAGGTTTAAAATCAACAAATTAATACTGAAAGTATTAGAATGGGCTTCAGAATCTGTTTCTGTTGTCCCAAAATATGGGGAGGTTATAGCAATGGTTTGACTGCAGTGAATGGCAGTTTTTCATTTTCTTTTTCATCCTTTATTTTATGGTACTATTGCATTTTGAGTTTAGATGTCTGTATTACATTTTATTATGTAAAAAAAAACTATATATATATATATATATATATATATATATATATATATATATATAGGGGTTGGACAAAATAATGGAAACACCTAACGTTTTGGCATCATAATCTTCGAACATGTGATAAACATGCAAACAGTGACATATGGTAATGTTTTGTAGTTGATTATTTGTGTTATGTGATATGTGTATGTAAATTAACAGTTTGTTTTGCATAATTGTAATAACATTGATGAGAACCTGATACCAATGGCCGACCTCTCGGATTTTCAAAGAGGCCAAATTGTTGGTGGTCATATGGCAGGCGCTAGTGTAACAGAAAGTGCCCGAATGCTTGGCATGCCAAGAGGTACTGTCTCCAAAGTAATAACTGTGTTTGAAAGAGAAGGAAAAACGTCCGCAGCAAAGCACAGGTCCGGCCGAAAGTCAAAGTCGACAGAGAGACCTTCGGACTCTAATGCGAATTGTGAGAGAGGATCGCAAGACCACGGCTCCGAAAATCACTGCTGAGCTCAATGAACACCAACAGAACCCAGTTTCCATAAAAGCTGTTCGTCGGGAGCTGCACAAATCTGCATTCCACGGAAGAGCTGCAATTAGAAAACCTATGCTCTCAATGACAAATGTTTCCAAGCGTTTAGTGTGGTGTAGAAACCTCCAGAATTGGTCCCTCGAGCAGTGGAAACGCGATATTCTCAGACGAATCATCGTTTACCCTATTTCCAACCTCCGGCCAAGTGTACGCTTGGAGACAACCGAAAGAAGCATTTCATCCAGGCTGCCTTCTCCCAACCGTAAAACATGGTGGAGGGGAACGCCATCTTTCAGGATGATAATGCACCAAATCATACAGCTAGAATCGTTAAAGCATGGCACGAGGAACATTCTAATGAAGTTGAGCATCTCATCTGGCCCCCACAATCCCCAGACCTCAACATTATTGAGCATTTATGGTTGATTTTAGAGATTCAAGTTAGATTGGAGGGGTTTTAACTGCAGAATGGGCTAAAATTCCTTTGGAAACAATTGACACCCTGTATGAAAGGTAAAAGGTGGACCTACACCATATTAAACTAACTTTTGTGATGTTTCCAGGTGCTTCCATTATTTTGTCCAACCCCTGTGTGTATATATATATATATATATATATATATATATATACATACATACACACACACACATATATATATATACAGGTCCTTCTCAAAAAATTAGCATATAGTGTTAAATTTCATTATTTACCATAATGTAATGATTACAATTAAACTTTCATATATTATAGATTCATTATCCACCAACTGAAATTTGTCAGGTCTTTTATTGTTTTAATACTGATGATTTTGGCATACAACTCCTGATAACCCAAAAAACCTGTCTCAATAAATTAGCATATCAAGAAAAGGTTCTCTAAACGACCTATTACCCTAATCTTCTGAATCAACTAATTAACTCTAAACACATGCAAATGATACCTGAGGCTTTTATAAACTCCCTGCCTGGTTCATTACTCAAAACCCCCATCATGGGTAAGACTAGCGACCTGACAGATGTCAAGAAGGCCATCATTGACACCCTCAAGCAAGAGGGTAAGACCCAGAAAGAAATTTCTCAACAAATAGGCTGTTCCCAGAGTGCTGTATCAAGGCACCTCAATGGTAAGTCTGTTGGAAGGAAACAATGTGGCAGAAAACGCTGTACAACGAGAAGAGGAGACCGGACCCTGAGGAAGATTGTGGAGAAGGACCGATTCCAGACCTTGGGGAACCTGAGGAAGCAGTGGTCTGAGTCTGGTGTGGAAACATCCAGAGCCACCGTGCACAGGCGTGTGCAGGAAATGGGCTACAGGTGCCGCATTCCCCAGGTAAAGCCACTTTTGAACCATAAACAGCGGCAGAGGCGCCTGACCTGGGCTACAGAGAAGCAGCACTGGACTGTTGCTAAGTGGTCCCAAGTACTTTTTTCTGATGAAAGCAAATTTTGCATGTCATTCGGAAATCAAGGTGCCAGAGTCTGGAGGAAGACTGGGGAGAAGGAAATGCCAAAATGCCTGAAGTCCAGTGTCAAGTACCCACAGTCAGTGATGGTGTGGGGTGCCATGTCAGCTGCTGGTGTTGGTCCACTGTGTTTCATCAAGGGCAGGGTCAATGCAGCTAGCTATCAGGAGATTTTGGAGCACTTCATGCTTCCATCGGCTGAAATGCTTTATGGAGATGAAGATTTCATTTTTCAGCACGACCTGGCACCTGCTCACAGTGCCAAAACCACTGGTAAATGGTTTACTGACCATGGTATTACTGTGCTCAATTGGCCTGCCAACTCTCCTGACCTGAACCCCATAGAGAATCTGTGGGATATTGTGAAGAGAAAGTTGAGAGACGCAAGACCCAACACTCTGGATGAGCTTAAGGCCGCTATTGAAGCATCCTGGGCCTCCATAACATCTCAGCAGTGTCACAGGCTGATTGCCTCCATGCCACGCCGCATTGAAGCAGTCATTTCTGCCAAAGGATTCCCGACCAAGTATTGAGTGCATAACTGAACATTATTATTTGATGGTTTTTTTGTTTGTTATTAAAAAACACTTTTATTTGATTGGATGGGTGAAATATGCTAATTTATTGAGACAGGTTTTTTGGGTTATCAGGAGTTGTATGCCAAAATCATCAGTATTAAAACAATAAAAGACCTGACAAATTTCAGTTGGTGGATAATGAATCTACAATATATGAAAGTTTAATTGTAATCATTACATTATGGTAAATAATGAAATTTAACACTATATGCTAATTTTTTGAGAAGGACCTGTATATATATATATATATATATATATATATATACATATACGGCCCCCTGATGTAGGAGCTTTGTTCCGAAACGCGCGTCGGGGTGTGTGCGTTTTCAGGACAGAGTGGCACCGCATGGTAATAATCCCCCTGAGTTTCTTCCTATTTGTTTATTGCACATAGCACTTTTTTGAATGGAGGATTGCATATATCTGTGACTCTCTATAAAGGGCTTTTTCCTCTTCGTTCATTGCACTTAGCACTTAATTGTATGGAGGATGGTATATATTTGTGGCTCTCTATAATGAGTTTCTCCCTTTTTGATCACTGCCCACAGCACTTTTCAAATCATATATAGGATTGCATATAATTGTGATCCTCTGTGTTGCTGCACTATTCATTTACTTTTTTTTTTAAATAATTTTGTATATGGCACGTTTATATATTTTTTTTCACTTAATGGTCACCATTTTTTTTTAAAGTTGCTCATTTGGAGGAATTTTTTTGGGATCCTCTATACCCAATCTGGGATTGATATTTTACTTATATAATTAAACTTGTTATATCCTATTTTAGGACATATATAGGTTCATATTCTGTATTTATTTTTATTATGCTATGTGAATCGTCCTGATACGCGCACACGTTTGTTCACATTTTAAATTCTTAATATTTTCCTGTACTGTTACTAGTAAATAAAGATATTTATATTGAACTATACCACCTTGTCTGGCCTTCCATGGTATATCCATAGCTCTGGTGATTAGTTTGTTTTCCAGAAGTCTTCCTAGACCTGGCCGCCCATGCAAACTGAGCAATCGTGGGAGAAGACACTTCGTGAGATTGGTAAAGAAGAACCCCAAGACCACTCTAGCTGAGCTCCAGAAATGCAGTAGGGAGATGGGAGAGAGTTCTACAAAGTCAACTATCAATGCAGCCCTCCACCAGTCAGGCCTTTATGGCAGAGTGACCCGACGGAAGCCTCTCCTCAGTGCAAGACATATGAAAGCCCGCATAGAGATTGCTAAAAAACATATGAAGGACTCCCAGACTGAGAAATAAGATTCTCTGGTCTGATGAGACGAAGATAGACATTTTTGGTGATAATTCTAAGCGGTATGTGTGGAGAAAACCAGCACTGCTCATCACCTGCCCAATACAATCCCAACAGTGAAACATGGTGGTTGCAGCATCATGCTATGGGGGTGTTTTTCAGCTGCAGGGACAGGACAACTGGTTGTCATTGAAGGAAACGTGAATGCGGCCAAGTACAGAGATATCCTGGATGAAAACCTATTCCAGAGTGCTCTGGACCTCAGACTTGGCCGAAGGTTCAAATTCCAACAAGACAATGAGCCTAAGCACAGCTATAATAACAAAAGGAGTGTCTTCAACTCTGTGACCATTCTCTACTGGCCCAGCCAGAGCCCTGACCTAAACCCAATTGAGCATCTCTGGAGAGACCTACAAATGGCTGTCCACCAACGTTCACCATCCAACCTGAAGGAACTAGAGAGGATTTTCAAGGAATAATAGCAGAGGATCCCCAAATCCAGGTGTAAAAAATTTGTTGCATCATTCCCAAGAAGACTCATGGCTGTACTAGCTCAAAAGGTGCTTCTACTCAATACTGAGCAAAGGGTCTGAATACTTATGACAGTGTGATATTTCAGTTTTTCTTTTTTATAATAAAATTTGCAAAACTTCCTACTACATTTGTTTTTTTCTGTCAAGATGGGGTGCAGAGTGTACATTATTAATGAGAAAAAATGAACTTTCTTGAATTTATCAAATGGCTGCAATGAAACAAACAGTGAAAAATTTAAAGGGGCCTGAATACTTTCCATACCCACTGTATATAAAAAAAATTAGATACCCTGACCCCCATTTTGTCTCTCCAAAAATAGCCAAGCAAGGAGGCACCTCTCCATTTCCTGAGGCCAGAGGACATATTCTCAAGATAGGTATGGCTAAGCCATAAATGTTTTACATGAAAATAGCATTTCAGGAGACCAGATTGCTCCTCTGGGGACATCTCCTAGCCCACAAGGAACAACATAGTATGGTCAACACTTCATAAATTCGACAAAACTATCAAGTCAATGTTTTCTAATTCAAAGAAAGCCACCAGAGTAGATGCTACTTACTATCTCGATGAAGGGACACCGAAATGCTGAGAGAACTACTATTAACAGCGGACTTGTGGTGTACTTCTGGTTGCTTGTTGTCCTCAACCATCACCGTTTCAGGCTCCTGAGATGCATCTTCAGTGGTTTTATCCTTCAGAGACCTTAAGAGCTCATGATGTGCCGACTCCACCTCCTAATAAGAAGGGAGACCACATATTTTACATTTATGACACTTACTCGTGGAAAAGATCGTTGGAGCAACCACGCTTTCTGAGCTCTGCTGAAAGGGTTGGCATTTTTCTCGAATTCTGACTGAACCATGGAGAATTTGAGAGACTAAGAGAATTCTGATCCAAAGTCTATTTTGGGAAGAAGCAAACTAATAATGATGCGCATCTGAAAATGCCATATCAAAAAATTGTGGTATTTAGGATCAAAGAATATGAATAGTAAAAAAAATTATTCGTGCCCATCCAAGTTGTTTGTATACATGTATGGTAACAACAATGTTCAGAACATGACCAACTGAGCATGTTGAAATTTGTATCAAATACTTCAGGGTATAGAAGCCCACGTTTGGCAGCCGACCGGGTCTTATGCAATCTAGTATGGCAGAGCTAAATTCTCTCATGGATTTCAGTTTGGCAAGAGACACACGAGTCTCCATCCAAATTAATGTCCAACAAGGAGGACATTTCCATTTCTGTAAAGGTACCTTCACACTGAGCAACTTTACAACGAGAACGACAACGATCCGTGACGTTGCAGCGTCCTGGATAGCGATCTCGTTGTGTTTGACACGCAGCAGCGATCAGGATCCTGCTGTTACATCGCTGGTCGTAGCTGAAAGTCCAGAACTTTATTTGGTCGTCAGGTCGGCGTGATTCGTCATGTTTGACATCAAAAGCAACGATGCCTGCAATGTTTTTTCACGGAGCTAACAACCAGCGAGAACGATAAGTACGTCACTGGATCGCTCCTGCATCGTTCTGGAGTTGCTGTGTTTGACATCTCTACAGCGACCTAACAGCGACGCTCCAGCGATCAAGTTTAGGTCGGATCGTTGTCTATATCGCTGGAGCGTCGCTAAATGTGATGGTACCTTAAGACTCTTTACATTATCTAGATCATACCGTACCCACGATTCACTCATCTATTTGTAGGGGGCGTCATCTCACCTGCAACCTGTGTAATTTGACTGTTAGCTGCTCAATTGTTCTGAAGATCGTATCAACATCTTGAATAACCAAACTAGGTGGCAAGTCAGAGCCAGACGCTTTGCTTTCTATACTTTGAGCTGGTAGGTTGCCATTTTCTATATTGTTGTCCAATTTTGTCAAATTTGGGCTTCCTTCTGGTTCTCTGTACCGACTCAATTCTGAAGGTCGCTGGGGCTCTTCCTCGGGTTCTGGTAATGGCGATACAGTTGGCATTACCACATAAAACATATTTCCTAATGTGTAGAGTGGAGAAAATAATGTTATGGAAAAGGGAATTTTAACATAGGAAAAAACTCAAGTACATGCAGTTACATTGGTGAGAAGTCAATATCAAACCACTTTGTAAGCGAGGGTCTAGTGGATGAGATGACTTCTCTCTGGCCATGTGGTTTTGAGCTATCAAACCAATGGATTAGCAGATTAGATTTGGCTGAACTAATAGTGCATTCAGAGATGTTAATATGAAGGAAACACAGGGGGTTATGAGGTTCAAAGAAAAGACCTCAAGAAGAATGCGGAAAGAAGTTTAAAAATTAAATAAAATGAGCTAGCTGGATAAGCAAAATGTTATGAGGCATCACCCTTGAAGCTTACATAAAAAGTGACAAAACTTTGTTCTTTCTTTTTTTTTTTTAAAGAACTTTGTTGTAACCACCATTCATTGTTTTTGACCGGAAGTTATTTGGGTCTTAGAACCAACAAAGACTGCAAAAAAGTAGGGCAGTATTGCTCAGATAATCCTTTTATCAAAGTATTGTATCGTAGTATTGCGATAGGCCCACGCTCCAAATATCAGTTTGAACACTTCTGCCCCTTTACTTTTGAAATCTGTGGGCGTCTCAGGACTCAAACCCCACCGATCAACTCTACTAGATAGATAGTGGGTATACCATATCAAAAAGTTTGGTTACCTTTCAAGAAGACCTTGGTCCTCCTTTGTATTTCAAATTGGTTCATTTGAGTTTTTGGAAGCAGACCAATGAGTTATCTAGAATGGTTGCCATCATTGATCAAATATAAAGATACTTCTAAATATCCCAATCCTCCACAAAAAAAAAGAAACATAACATCCAAGACAACCATGCAATCAGAATGTTTTTTTCCTGCTATAAAATAGTATGCAAATCAAAATACAAATTACCCGACCCAAAAAGCCAGTCTAAAACCACAATTAAATTACCACCATTAAAAACCAAGAGGCATCAAGAAAACTTCAGACTTATACTATAGGGTTTCAAAGAAGTTGTGCGGGTGAGAACATGAAATACACCATTCTTCAAAATTTGAATGAAAATATTTTTAAAAAAGAAAATGCCATTTAAAAAAGAAAATTTTCTGATAAAATAGTTTCAACGGAACTTTCATAAATCCCAAAGAACAAAAATAAAACATTAAGGCATTAAATAGATGCACCAAGGAATGATGACTTTACAAAAACGAGTGTCAAATCAACAGAGGGAAGGTTCTTCATCTTTGACCCCCCAGGAATATAGAGAAGATGCCAAAAAATTAGGCTTCATTAAAGAAAGAGAATTAGAAAAATTAGGGTTATTTTCTTTCAAAAGCGGTCTCACTCTTCTGAATGTATTTGGGATCACAAATGCTTTAGAGGTCTACAATTTACAAGTGTGTTCCCAATATAGCCTCTTTTGTTACTGTGGATGCCTGGAGTTTGATTTTTCTAGGAAATAGTGTTGGTCTCTTTGCTACAGAGGGCTTAAGACGGATCCAGATTAATTTGGACATTTGTGGTGGCCCCAGCAACCAGACCTCCAATAATGTGGTCCACCAGATTTATCATCTTCTGACGCTAGTAAAATCTCGTGGTCCATATGTTTGAAAGTCTAGTTGCTTAGACCACAGTCAAGATTGAGAATAAATTGGATTAATTTTAAGGCTTCTGTAGTCAAAATCTGTTACATCAGGAGACAGTGGACTATAAATAATTTCTTATATGTTTCACAAGCAACAAGTAGACTCAGACAACCCTACGATCTAAAATACCAGCTTCTAAAATATGCTCCACATCCAACAAATAGACTTTTTCAAGCCAGTGGTCTAAAATACACTCCATCACCAATTAGTAGACTTTTTCAAACCCCAAGATCTAAAATGCCACCTTCAATATGTTGTTGATCATCATACAGATGAGGGAATCTTACTTTATCAGTCATAGGCTAGTTTCACATTTGCGTTTAAAAACGCAGCGTTTAAAACGCAAACGCAGGTGGTGAAAAAAACGCAAACGCAGGTGGTGAAAAAAACGCATGTAAACGCATACAAACACTGCGTTTTTTAGACGCATGCGTTTTCACATGCAGTTAAAAAAATGCGGTGTTTTTATGCATTTACATGCGTTTTTCCTGCGTTTGCGTTTTTGGTACGCATGATGAGAAATTTAACAAGAGAAAAATCAAGATCCAGACACCGCCAATGGGACTACAGAGGGCGTGTGACATGACTCTGTGGACCAAAATATGTAAAAATTGTAGCTCTCAAAATGTGGTAACGCAAAAAATATTTTTTGGCATCTTTAGTGACAGCTGCCAATCATAAAAATCAACTAGAAAACCTACTATAAATAGAAATGGCTAGGGTTATGGTTTGGATCCCTAGGGTTAGGATCCCTAGGGTTAGGGTTTGGCTCCCTAGGGTTAGGGTTTGGATCCCTAGGGTTAGGGTTTGGATCCCTAGGGTTAGGGTTTGGATCTCTAAGGTTAGGGTTTGGATCCCTAGGGTTAGGGTTTGGATCCCTAGGGTTAGGGTTTGGCTCCCTAGGGTTAGGGTTTGGATCCCTAGGGTTAGGGTTTGGATCCCTAGGATTAGGGTTTGGATCTCTAAGGTTAGGGTTAGGATCCCTAGGGTTAGGGTTTGGATCCCTAGGGTTAGGGTTTGGATCCCTTTATCACCTTGATGGTGGGGGGTGGCTTATCAGTGTGTAGACTTGTTTTTCTCTATGGAAACGCATGCGTTAAAAAACGCAACCAAATGCATGTGCTTAAAAACGCATGCGTTTACATAGACAGCAATACTTTTTTTGCCGCAAAAAACGCATGCTTTTTTTGTGGCAAAAAAACGCCTCTAGAAATTACTACATGTTGCATTTCCGCAACAAAACGCAAGCATAGAAACGACGCATGCGTCGTAAAACGCGGCAAAACGCATACAAAAAAACGCATGCGTTTTTAATGTTAAATATAGGGGAAAAACGCATGCGTTTTTATGCATTAAAACACAGCGGCAAAAAACGCAAATGTGAAACCAGCCTTAGATATATTAACATGAGAAATTTGGGGTATTTTCTTTTCTTTTTGGAGAAGGGTGATGCCATTGTGCCATGATGGTGAGAAGATAGCGTTTTCTCATCTCAGTGATTAGGGCTGACTGCTGTTCTTCTGTAAATTCTTACAACGCAAAAAAAGATTTACCATCTAAAACCGTCCCGCCGCCAGCTTCCTGCAACACTCTTTCTGATTGGCTGCTGTCTGGCAACGGTATGACATCATTACTGCCCACCACCTCACCTGTACAGAAGACACCAGAATTTAAAAAAAAAAAAAAAAAAAAGGAAATAAAAGAAAAAGAAAATAAAAAGGAAGGGGGAATATGGTGAAAAGACAAAACAAAAATAAACTTTAGAAGGTAAAACAGAAAATCAGCTGACAGATCGTTAGTGTGCAATTCTGATTGACAATTCTCAGGAGGAATGGCTCATTGTGGAGGTTAGTTACCGTCTCCTCACCCTGGCGAGAAGGCAAAAAGGTAATTATTATATTCCTCATAAATGTAGGACTTACAAACACCCCCAATAGATCCCCCATGGTGAAGCTGCTGTCTGTGCCAGAGTGATCACAATCATTTGAATAAAGGGATTGGCCAACCTTGTTCTTATAATCATGTACAATCCCTTTAAGAGATTTGTTTGCCACATTTTGGTTAAGAGGAAAATCATGTACTTGGCTAGCTCCATCAAGTGTTGGTGCGCCTGCTAGGCATATTCTCTACTTTGCTGGGACATTTTAGAGTCCTATTCTCAGGATGGGTGGGAGTCTGACTGATGGGATTCCTTGGACAGGTGATAAATGGTTAGTTACGTTTAGTTACACGCTTGATGGCCCCGTCAAGGTATATGTCCAAAGCCCCACAAAACGGGATTTGGACGTATGCGCCAATGGAGCCATAGACTATGATGGTGCTGGCAGAGCGAACTTGCTCTCTGAAGTGCATCATTCTCGGGCGTGTACGCCTCCTGGAGGCAGACATTCAGACATGGTAGCCTGCATCTGGTTTGTCCGTCTCCAGAAGGTGTACACGACCGAAAATGATGCACGGTAGAGAGCACGTTTGCTCTGCTAGCACCATCATAGTCTATGGCCCAGTCGGCACATACTCTCAAATCCCATTTTGCAGAGGGTTCAGATCTATGACCCAACTGAGCCACTGAGCATATAACAAAATGCAATGTGAAAGCACCATTATTCCATCACCACAAGTTCTCATCTATCCAAAGGATCCTATCGATTGGATCCCCACCAATCTCAAGAACAGGGCTTTGAAATGTCCCACCAGAATTCAGCATAGTCTAAAGGTACCGTCACACTAAGCGACGCTGCAGCGATACCGACAACGATGTCGATCGCTGCAGCGATACCGACAACGATGTCGATCGCTGCAGCGTCGCTGTTTGGTCGCTGGAGAGCTGTCACACAGACAGCTCTCCAGCGACCAACGATCCTGAAGTCCCCGGGTAACCAGGATAAACATCGAGTTACTAAGTGCAGGGCCGCGCTTAGTAACCCGATGTTTACCCTGGTTACCATTGTAAATGTGAAAAAAGACAAACACTACATACTTACATTCCCGGTGTCTGGTCAGGTCCCTCGCCTTCAGCTTCCAGCACTGACTGAGCACAGATCACAAGTGAAGCCTTCAAGATGAAAGTTTGCTACTAAACATGAAGGAAAGGTAAACTAAAGCACCAAATAGACCCCTCAACTGCAAGGCAGCTTGTTCTAAATACATATAATCTGTAGCACAAATGTAAGCCATTGTTGAGAACATTAATGGTATCAGAAGATCAAGTAATCAGACCCATCTAATTTGTTTCTTTGACCCACATTCATGACAGACTGTGAAATCGATGACCTTTTCTCACTACTTTGTATGCTTTACTACTATGGTGCTCAGAATTTGTATGTGATTAATCATTTTGGTTCTCAAGTTCAGAACTCCCTTTTAAGTGGCTATCGACCATATCCCACATAGTATCCTCTGCATCTTTCGAACCTTGCCGCTTGTGCCGATAAGCGAAATCCTCCGTAGTCCCACTGCTTTCTGCAATACTAGAGCATTGCGATGACACTTCTCCCAGACCATCATCTAGAGTATCTGTTACAGATTCTGTCACCATCTCACATGGGTACCCTGCCCCATCAGACACTGAAGGCGTAGGCGTGTGGTCATCCTCTGAATGATCCGAATGTCTCATGGGGAGAAGCCTCCGTAGAATCAGCTGACGGAGATTCTGGACTAAAGAGAGATTAATTTCAATCAAGGGTCAAACTATAATGGTCAGTGAACCTAAAGCCTACACTAGACCAATATTACAAAACAGAAGTCTCAGCAGATCAACTACAACCAAGTGACCAAAATATGAACAAGTTTATATCTTACCATCTTCCAGTGCAGATTTTGCCAAACCTTCACTCACTGAAGGCCACTGGTAGGCGAGGTAAGTGGGATAAGACCGGTCCTCCAAACCCACTCCTGTATCTTCCACTTGAGATGGAAATGGCAATTGTCTAGGAGTCTGTGCTTCATCTTCTTCTAGGCTTTCCGATTCTTCTAGAAGAACCTCACTCTTATGAGAGTGTCCCAGGAACTCTCCTTGATTCTCATCTGCAGGGACAGAGCATCAAGCAAGAGATCACATGAAATTATTTGGTCTCTCTTGAAATTATGGAGGAAAAATCGAATAGATGAGATTATCCAGCAAAGAACACAATTCACCAATTGTGAGGTCTTCACTGTTGGTTCTCATACTTGCTTCAGACAATAAATTTGGGATTGCATCCTGTAACACCGAACTGCAGAAGACAGAGGGACAATGTTACATCCAGTAAGTTTAGATATTTCTTTAAGAAAACTACCTTGATCCAATTGTATATCAGACATGAGTAAAAGACAAAAAGATGGACAATATTTGACCTCACCTCTTAGAAGGTGTCCCGGAATGGACTACGCTCTGAGTGCTCAGTTTTATAAAGGTAGGTGGATGTCTCGTGGCACTTTTGGCAGCTTCTTCAAGTAGGTCTTTCCACCTATTGGAAATATGGGAGGTCATAAAAAGCTAGATACAAAAATACATCCCATCTGACAACACCTTCTACAGCAAGACTTACGTGTTTTTCTCAGAAGATGTCAGTGCCACCAACTCATAGATCTCGGGCCCATGTTCAGATGGGCAAATAATGAAGAAGGCTCTCTTATCTGTCAAAGGAAAAAAGACAACAACACAAACTATGATCAATAGACTGTCAAGGGAGCTGTTATCCATTACAAAATTGCTACAACATAGCTGGTCATTAAAGGGCAATTCCCATCTAAGACCTTTGTGGCAGAGTATATGACAAGTGCCAGATGGGAATACCTCCTTAGTTCATTAATGTCCAGTGTCAATTCTCAACACAACAATAACGTATCCAAATAGGAGCTCAACATCTCCCATGGATCATCTTCCTTCATACCTTATCGAGTCCTCACCTGTGGCTACTGATCAGACCAGAACAGAGTTCAGCTTGATAACAGGACTGAATGTTTGCTTAGTATCGGAAGACACCACTGAGGTCTTGCTGCGACACTTAAGCACCAGCTTCTCGTCTTTTTTCTGAAGCAGAACTAAAAGATCTTCCAAGAGAAGAACATGCAGATCTGTGGGACAAGAACCAAGACCACACATATTAGTTATTGGACAATGGCTTATTGACCATATCCCAGATTACCAACTAGTTTAACCCCTTAAGGACGCAGCCATTTTTCATTTTTGTGCTTTCGTCCTTTCCACTCTTTCTTTGAAGAGCTGTAACTTTTGCATATTTCTATCATCATAGCCATGCGAGGGCTTGTTTTTTTAATTAATAAACTTTTATTGAACGACAAACAATTTACAGTAGAATATTTTACATGACATCATACAGTACATATATAGCAATAGTACCCATATAAACCAATTATTCTTTCAATGAGATTCAAATATCCACAATATAGTTCTCCCCTTCCCAACCCAGAACTAACATCCACCCTCCCCCACCGTGTGTATTACAATAAAACCATACCCATGCTGATATACGGTAGGTGTTACTCTTAAACAATTAGTCAAATACATTATCCTACTTCCCAGACAGGTGGTAATCATAATTTGCAGGATCAGTACACTAAATAAGACGTCTCTAGCCAGCTCCTCCGAAATCACAGCTGCGCACCTGATCCAGTCTCCTCATACTTTACCAAATTTACCAACCGCCCCGCTCTTGATATAAACCCTTTTTTTTTCATTAAGATAGTAGAGTTGAGAGCTTGGACCACTTCTTGTAAACAACTAGGTCTGGTTGCCAGCCAGTGTGTGGCTATAGATTTTCTAATCTGGTAGAGTACTTTAGCAATAGCTAACTGTACCTGTGGAGATCATCCCACCTTCCCCGTTAATCCTAACATACAGGTTTTCGCACTAAGTGTGGTTGAATATTAAACACTTCACTATTAATCTACCAACCACCTACAATGTCCCACCAGTCTCGGGCATGACCAAAGCATGTGCATCAAGTCCGCATTTTGTTCCCTGCAACGCAGACAACAGTCATCCATCTTTAGGCCCATTCTATACAATACCTTGGAGTTCCTATAAACTCTATGAACTAGAAACAGCTGAGACCTTCTCTGCATCATGTTTATTGAAAGCAACCCTGGAGATTCCAGCACTTCTTCCTATTCCTCTGTAGAAATGTTACCCACATCCTCATCAAGATGTGCTTAATGCCATGCATTTTGTACGTTGTGCAAAACTCACCTGTCAGGATTTCTACATAATGGTTTAGGAAAATGCACAACATCTTTAGAGATTTGGTGTGGAAAAGACAGACCCCCGGAATAAAACTGGAAAAACTGTAATTACCAAATAATTGCAACTAAGAGACGCAATACGGGCTCTGGAAGCCATCTGTGATCTTTATATATCCTCTAAGATCCCAGCATTATGGACATGAAATTACTTGTATTAAAAGGTAACTTCAAATATCGGAGAGACAGAAGAGTCTGGGAATATAAGCTGATGATGACCTTTGACACACTCCGTGCAGGCATGAATGTGCCACGTGGATTTATGTCTTTTTACATCAACTAAGGAACCGGTAGACCCACCCTACCCAGATAGTCCAGTAGCTTCTCTTGTGAATAATTTACTCTAGATGAGTATAACCTAGAGTAAATCCAATGTAATATACTTCTAATATTTCCCCCATTGTCCTTTAAGCTATATATGTAAGAGTTTTCTCTTTGCGCTTTAGCTAAGTTAGTAGACGACCAGTTGTCTCTCCCTCCTAATAATACTGCTGCTTTAAAAACATATATTTGTTGTCCACTTGCTCCGGCTGGAAAAATCGTAGCAGCTTTTGAGTATCCTTCCACTGTGCCAAACTCTCAGGACATTTGTTTAGAATATACATTTGCTCAATCTCCCTGACTATCTTCCAATTCTATACACCTTTTCCACGAATTATCTTTAACGGTCTTCATTTCTCTAATAAGTAGCCCCCCTCAGAAAAGCCTTCATGGTAAAACATAACATTATTTGGAGCCGACCCTCACGAATGTAAAAAAAAAAAAAAAAAAACAATTTCCTCAGAACGTCCTCACAATTACGGTAATTAGTTTAAGCCAGAAAGGATTAATTTTCCACTCAAGGGATTGTCTAATGCCCATGGGATCTGCCTGATCCGGAACATTAGAGGGGAATGGTCCGACAAGGATCTTAGAGCATACTCAATATCAAACAGAGATGGGACCATAGATGAGTTCATGTTTTCAAGGCCAATGAGATTTATTGACCAACCCTTAGTTTGACGACCAAAACAAATTTCTTACCGATTCTTTTATCTTTTGTTATCTTCCATGTTAGAGATCCTTCATGAATCATTCGCCTCGTTGTCAGGTCCAAGTTCTGTTGAATAGGAAAAGGTCATTTACATTATACATTTCTCTATGCCACAAGTCCTTCTATGCCACAGATTTCAGCCATGGTCACCTTAAATTCTGCAGCCACAGGGTTATTACTTCTCTCCAGGGAGGTGGAATCCAAGCGTTTCTGGTATTCCCCCAACCGATATTCGTTATCTCGCTGCTTCACTGCCTCGTTCACGAATTTCAGGATGTCTTTACATCTACTCCAACTGTGGCCTGTTTGAGAGAATTGCTGCGCTGATCAGTTAAAAAATTATCAATTTTAGGCAACGATACTCACCCGGGACAACATGAGGTCACCAATCTCTTTAACCACTGTCCCTTCCTCCCTCACCCTCTTAATGAGTTCTACTAAATAATCTGCAATAAGAAAGTGGGGGAGAATGTAAGAAACTAGAATCAGTCTTAATTTCCCTGCAAATCAGGTCAATAAATCCTTACTGTGAATCTCAATCAGCTCGGGGAGATTGGGAAACATGAGCAAAAGTTCCTCGCTGGACAGAAGGTTCTCCTTGCGCATCCTCTGGTAGAAGATGTGATCGAGAACTCGAAGGACCCTGAGATGAGAGGCTTCTGTCATAAATAGCTCTGAGGAGGAGAAGTGAACAACCATGAGAATTAGAAGTAGGTCCTAAAATGTCAATGTTCTCTGTACAGGTACCCACCATGTATCACTTCCTGGCGTGCTCTCTCCTTTGCACTAAGATGTTGAGCCACCTCTCTGCCTACGGTATGTTGCCAATTCTGGGCATCAGGTTCAGGGTCAGACATATGCCCCAAATCATCATCTTGTAGATTGGCCAGCAAAGATTCATCAGTAAAGATCATATTTGGAGACTCCATACTCCTAGAATAATACAGCTTAGTCAGTGCTCCACTGGTAATGGTTCCACTTGGGTCTACCAATCCAAGACTTCCTACCAACAACAATCACCTCACCCTACATTATGGTCAACAGAGTTCATCCAACAAAAATATATTGGTCCTACAACTCACCCCCAACTAACAAGAGGTAACCCCATAAAAACAGCTCTTCCTCACCTGCGGCTCAGCTTGGGGGGGTACGGTGGTGTTGGGTTATCCAAAGACCTGTTACATAAAGAGAATTTGTGAAAATCCAATTGGACTTGATCAGCTCAAAAAGGAAAAGCAGCAAGCCCATAAATCTTAGACAACCATTCTTTCTGACCCCATTTAGACATGTACGCTTAGTTCGGCTGAGTGTGCATGTACTCTCAATGGGAAGGATGGAGTAAGCTGATGCTGTAAGAGGAGCATACACATGATTGACTGATATGGAGAGAAGACAGAGGAAAGAGTTAGGGTGCTTTCACAATGCATTTAGGCAATCGTTCAGTGTGCCCTGTAGAGGCTTGAGTTCGAACCCCTTGCAAAAAGGGATTTGGACATATGCGCACACAATAGCATAGACTATAATGGTGACAACACCGTGAACGTGCGTTCTACAGGAATGGTTTCAGGAGTGTATGCCTACTGGAGGTAGACACCCAGAAGAAATCTACTACGTCTGAGTGTCCGACTCCAGTAGGCGTACACACCCGAAATTGGTGCTCGTTCACTCTGTCGGCAGCTTTATAGTCTACGGCCCAGTTGGCCCATATGTCGGAATCCCGTTTTGCGAGGGGTTCGGAAGTAAGCCCTGATATGAACCACTGAACGGGTGCCTAAATGCAATGTAAAAGCACTCTAAAACATTTTTGCATGTGTGTTCAATTCGGGTGATCGCCTCCAAAAATGGGTGCCTACATCAGTCGCTTCCTTTTGATTTATAGTAGGAAGAACCGTTCTGGAGCAGCTGCAGCAAGAGAAAAAGTGCATTGTAAGAAAGAGGTCCTCACCTTGTGGACAGGCTGGACGCTGAAGATGATGCGGACTGATGCAGTCTCGTCACTTCAGCCGCAGCATCCATGTCCACATCACTACGGGAGCGAGGAACGTTGTCAGCTTTGTGGGATTTCTTCAGCTCTTCCCATCCTTTTAGGCTATGTGCACACTTTGCGGTTTTTGCTGCGGATCCGCAGCGTTTTTGGATGGTGCGGATCCGCAGCATTTTTGGATGGTGCGGATCCGCAGCAGTTTTCCATGTGGTGTACAGTACAATGTTAACCTATGGAAAACAAAAAACACTGTGCACATGCTGCGGAAAAAAACGCGCGGAAACGCAGCGGTTTTCATTCCGCAGCATGTCAATTCTTTGTGCGGAATCCGCAGCGGTTTGGCACCTGCTCCATGTTAAAAAACCGCAGGTGTCTAAAACCGCAGTGGAAACCGCACAAAAAACCGCAATAAATCCGCAGTACTTTTTGCACTGCGGATTTCATCAAATCCGCTGCGGAAAAATCCGCAACAGAATCCGAAAAGTGTGCACATAGCCTTAAGCTTTCTGAACGTCCAAGTTTTACTTCCAACCGGGCACTAAAAGAGTAAGAAGATGGAGTGAAAAGGTGACAATGTACGTGGATAGAGGACCAAGTACTGTCACACAAGATAAAAGTGCTTGGTGATGGTTCTATGTCCTTTCAGCGACCCTTGGGTCAAGTGATCGGAGGGTAATTTTATTTAAAAAAAAAAAAGGCAAACAGAATCCAAAAACTTTGGGATGGGAATAAATTAGTTTACTTTATAAGCTAATTCATTTCCAGTCCCAATAACGCATACCATTTCCAAGCATCCTCGTCATTCATCTTAATCTGCTGGAAACAGGCTGATCTAATAATACACAAGAGATCCCACCGGCATCCGTCCTCTGTGTAAATTAAGATTTCATTAAAGGATGTAAGCGAGCGGAGAATACTACATCACAAACAGGAAGATTATCAAGAAGGGCCCTGATGAATACGACCAACACCTGCTTACAGCAAAAGGTTGAAAAATTATCAATGGGAAGAAATGTTTCCATGGGTATTTATCAGTAGAAATATATGACTATATGAAGAAATAGGGACCAAAATGACTCAACGTCTACAGCAAAAAAAAAGTCTGGCACAATTTTAACCAGCTTTACGCAGGGGTGGGCCTTCCATTTTCATAGACTTATACGAGAGGAAAAGGGATTAACAACAGCTATTAAAAAAGAAAAAAATTGTATTATTGCTTTTCTGTTCCAGTTTTACTAGTAGACTTTCCCTTTAAGATATCTATATAGCTCTAAGCATGGGTGGGTCTTCCACCTTTATAGAACTCAATTACATGGAAAGTAACTTGGAAAGCTATTCTGTGCCACCTATACAGCCAATTTGCATTCATTTGTAGTAAAGCGCAGATGACAATAAAAAGACATTGTTAGTGGATTTGGCTTTTAAACTAGCAATTTAGCTCTAAGTGGAGGTGGGTCTTCCCCCTTTACAATCGTTAATAAGGATGGAAGAGGAATGGAGGCCCCTTAAAAGCTATTTGTGGCATCTCTAGAGCAAATGCTGTTCCCACTCCTAGTAAAGACCATGCCAGAATAAAAGCAATTACTTGTGGATTAAGTCATCTATCTAGCTGTAAGCGGGGGTGGGTCTTTCACCTTTATATATTTCTACAAGGCATAACATAGTATGACAACCGAGTTATTTTGTTGCACATATAAAGCAAATCTATGTCCACCACTGGCAACAAGAATGCAACATTCAAAAGCAGTTACTGGTGGAATTGCCCTCTAAGCCAGAGGTGTCAAACTGCATTCCTCGAGGGCCGCCAACAGGTCATGTTTTCAGGATTTCCTTGTATTGCACAGGTGATAATTTAATCACCTGCACAGAATGATTCCAGCACCTTGTGGAATGCTAAGGAAATCCTGAAAACATGACCTGTTGGCGGCCCTCGAGGAATGCAGTTTGACACCTCTGCTCTAAGCCATCCATCTAGAATGCACATACAATTACTAAGGGTCAGGAATCCTCTTCTCATAACAATTTAGGGAAGGTCTTACCTCTTAAACAGTGTCCTTTCCAGCCTCTTCCTATCCATGTTTTTGCATAGCCCCATATATTCTGACACCCCTTTCCCCCTGCAGATCCCCTTATCTACATTTTACTCCAGGTCTCCCAGTCCTTCTTATTTTTTCATTCCAGGGACTGCACCAGCTCGAAAGGCCTGCTCTGTCTGCCTGCGTTTTGTAGCAGCTTCCAAGCAAATCCTCTATTGATCCCATCTCCATCCTAATACTAGCAATAAAAATCAATGGTGCAGCAGACAGGACAGAGCGGGCAACTGAGCAGAAGAGGACCGCCCCATCACAGGGACCCAGCAGGCATCCCGACACCTAAATATGACAATGACAATTACCAGCTGGGAAAAAAATGGATACCTCTTCTGCTGCAGCTAAAAAAGGATGGGGCCCACCCTGTCTACACCGAGCTTTATAAAAGGACTGTCTCATCAACAGAATTAGAGACTCATTGATTTAGCCTTTCCAAATAAAGGTCATATACGCTGGGAACAGAGTGACTGTCTCCATGAATGCTGAATATGACAATTGCATAAAACATATCACTGTCCTTGGAACCCTTGCTCTTCTTTTCCCGATAAAGGAAGTCTGAATGGGCTAACTATCGCTTAAAGGGGCAACACACCTTCAATAGCTACAGGCCAAACCCTTCTCCTTACTCCCCCCATAAATAAGCATTTTCAATATGTAAAAGAATGTAAGCCATTGGCCCACACCTCTGGTGGCAACCTATGTCCTGGTAGAATAAAATGATCGGTCAATTAAATTCAACGTGACCAATCTTTCTGTTGAGGAGGCCCACATACACATTAGATGTTTTTCCATAAACGGTGAAATTCAGTCTCCAACTCTCTAATGTGGAAACCTTAAGAAAAAAATTAAGACAAACTGAAATATATATATACACACACACACTAGATGCTGGCCCGATTCTAACGCAGCGGGTATTCTAGAATATGTATGTGTAGTGTATAGCACAGCCCACGTTGTATATTGCGCAGCCCACGTAGTACATTGCGCAGCCCACGTAGTACATTGCGCAGCCCACATAGTAGATTGCGCAGCCCACGTATTACATTGCGCAGTCCACGTAGTGTATTGCGCAGCCCACGTAGTGTATTGCGCAGCCCACGTAGTGTATAGCGCAGCCCACGTAGTGTATAGCGCAGCCCACGTAGTGTATAGCGCAGCCCACGTAGTATATTGCCCAGGTCATGTAGTATATTGCCCAGCTCATGTAGTATATTGCCCAGCCCATGTAGTATATTGCCCAGCTCATGTAGTATATTGCCCAGCCCATGTAGTATATTGCCCAGCCCATGTAGTATATTGCCCAGCCCATGTAGTATATTGCCCAGCCCATGTAGTATATTGCCCAGCCCATGTAGTATATTGCCCAGCTCATATAGTATATTGCCCAGCCCACGTAGTATATTGCCCAGCCCACGTATGTTGTGAATTCTGCTTTTGGGTTCCCTCCGGTGGTTGTAGGTGGTAATGCAGTTGTCCCTGGGTTGCAGTCCTGGTCAGGTGTATCTGGTGATTGCAGTTCTGACTGGGGTATTTAGGTGTGCAGGATTCATTAAGTCCTTGCCAGTTGTCCATGGTTGTTGGGAGGTGTTGAACCTCTGTCTGGTTCCTCCTGCCTTGCTGCCAATTCAGCTAAGATAAGTGTCTGGTTTTGTTTCTGTGGCACACATGCTGTGTTCTTGATAATTCAGTGCTAATCATTTGTTTTTTCTTGTCCAGCTTAGATTGTGTCAGTATTTTCTCAGTCTTGTTGGATTCTCAGGAGTTGCAGATATACGTTCCACGTCTTTAGTTAGATGGTGGAATTTTTTGTATTATCTCACCTGTGTCCAAAACTGGGGCTTATTTTTAGCCAAAGGTGTAGCATCAATGCCCCTTAAAGGCTGGTCTACACGAGAAGCTAATTCCTGAACATCCATGCTAGCACAAGACTCCTCAGCCACCCAGTGAAAAAGAGGGAAGAGAAGACAAAGCAGACTGCAGAAAAAAAAAATGGCTCAACACCTTTCTTCCCTTCTTCTGAGATGCATTTAACTCATTATTGGCCAGTTGTACTGTTATGATCCGGTGACCTTGGAGCCGCATGAAACTTTCTCTGGAGTAGGTGGTAACTATACTGACCGCAAATCCTAAACTAACACCGCAACTAGAAGTAGCCGTGGGGTGTGCCTAACAAACCCTAGACACCTCGACACAGCCGGAGGACTAAATACCCCTATAGATGGAAATAGGAATTCTACCTTGCCTCAGAGCAGAACCCCAAAGGATAGGCAGCCCCCCACGAATATTGACTATGAGTAGGAGAGGAAAGACACACGCAGGCAGAAAACAGGATTTAGCAAAAGAGGCCACTCTAGCTAAATAGGAAAGGATAGGACAGAATACTAAGCGGTCAGTATTAAAACCCTTCCAAAAATATCCACAGCACAGGCGTCCTGCCTGCGCTTCCAGTACCGGGACGGGAGTGGGTAAGTGGATCTTCAATCAAAAAATAAAAATACCGCCGTGATTCCAGCACAAGGGTCCCCATCAGGACAGGAAACCCAACTGAAGCGAGGGAGAGGTACCGCCCTTTTATTTCAGTAGGTTTCCTGTCCCGACTGGGCGGATCTCTCTCTCAGGTGTGCTGTCATGGGAGACGGGAAAATTATTATTTTTTCTATAAAATAGTTTTTATCGTATAAAAAGCGCCAAAACATAAAAAAAGATATAAATGAGGTATTGCTGTAAACGTACTGACCCAAAGAATAAAACTGCTTTATCCATTTTACCAAATGCGGAACGGTATAAATGCCCCCCCCAAGAAATTCATGAATAGCTGGGTTTTGGTCACAAAAATCAGAATAAAAAGCGATAAAAAAAATGTCACGTGCCCGAAAATGTTACCAATAAAAACGTCAACTCGTCCCGCAAAAAAACAAGACCTCACATCACTCTGTAGACCAAAATATGGAAAAATTATAGGTCTCAAAATGTGGTAACGCAAAAAATATTTTTTGCAATAAAAAGAGTCTTTTAGTGTGTAACGGCCAATCATAAAAATCCGCTAGAAAACCCGCTAGAAAAGTAAATCAAACCCCCCTTCATCACCCCCTTAGTTAGGGAAACATAAAAAAAAATGTAAAAAATGTATTTATTTCCATTTTCCCATTAGGGTTAGGGCCAAAGTTAGGGTTAGGGCTAAAGTTAGGGTTACATTTACGGTTGGGATTAGGGTTAGGGGTGTGTCAGGGTCAGGGGTGTGGTTAGGGTTATGGTTGGGATTAGGGTTATGGTTAGGGCTATGGTTGGGATTAGGGGTGTGTTTGGGATAGGGTTTCAGTTAAAATTGGGGGTTTCCACTATTTATGCACATCAGAGCTCTCCAAACGCGACATGGCGTCCGATCTCAATTCCAGCCAATTCTGCGTTGAAAAAGTAAAACAGTGCTCCTTCCCTTCCGAGCTCTCCCGTGCGCCCAAACAGGGGTTTACCCCAACATATGGGGTATCAGCATACTCAGGACAAATTGGACAACAACTATTAGGGTCCAATTTCTCTTGTTACCCTTGTGAAAATAAAAATTTGGGGGTCTAAAAAACATTTTTGTGGGAAAAAAATTAATTATTATTTTCACGACTCTGCATTATAAACTGTAGTGAAACACTTGGGGGTTCAAAGCTGTCAAAACACATCTAGATAAGTTCCTTGGGGGGTCTAGTTTCCAAAATGGTGTCACTTGTGGGGGGTTTCAATGTTTAGGCCCATCCAAGTCTCCAAACGTGACATGGTGTCCCATCTCA
The DNA here is from genome assembly GCF_032444005.1 of Ranitomeya imitator. Lineage (NCBI taxonomy): Eukaryota > Metazoa > Chordata > Amphibia > Anura > Dendrobatidae > Ranitomeya > Ranitomeya imitator. Next base: position 691,513,448 of record NC_091285.1, read on the forward strand.
ATTCCAGTCAATTTTGCATTGAAAAGTCAAATGGCGCTCCTTCCCTTCCGAGCTCTGCCATGACCCCAAACAGTGGTTTACCCCCACATGTGGGGTATCGGCGTACTCAGAACAAATGTCACAACAACTTTTGGGGTCCAATTTCTTCTCTTACCCTTGGGAAAATAAAACAAATTGGAGCTGAATAAATTTTTTGTGAAAAAAAATTAAATGTTCATTTATTTTTTTAAAAACATTCCAAAAATTCCTGTAAAACACCTGAAGCGTTAATAAACTTCTTGAATGTGGTTTTGAGAACCTTGAGGGGTGCAGTTTTTAGAATGGTGTCACACTTGGTTATTTTCTATCATACAGACCCCTCAAAGTGACTTCAAATGTGATGTGGTCCCTAAAAAAAATGGTGTAAAAATGAGAAATTGCTGGTCAACTTTTAACCATTATAACTCCCTAACAAAACAAATTTTTTGTTCCAAAATTGTGCTCATGCAAAGTAGACATGTGGGAAATGTTACTTATTATTTTGTGTGACATATCTCTGTGATTTAAGGGCATAAAAATTCAAATTTGGAAAATTGCAAACTTTTCCAAATTTTCGCCAAATTTCCTTTTTTTCACAAATAAACGCAAGTTATATTGAAAATTTTTTACCACTATCATGAAGTACAATATGTCACGAGAAAACAATGTCAGAATCACTGGGATCCGTTGAAGAGTTCCAGAGTTATAATCTCATAAAGGGACAGTGGTCAGAATTGTAAAAATTGGCCCAGTCATTAACGTGCAAACCACCCTTGTGGCTTAAGGGGTTAATATATGAGGACTATAGGGTGTGTATTATACTATGTGGAGGACTGTGGTGCATATTATAATATATGGAGGACTATGGAGTGTATTGTACTAAACAAGTAAAATGCTGCATATTCAGATTGTTTTTGCTGGAATAAAAATCATTGTTCTCAGCAGCGCATCGCCAGCTTAAACTGTAGATGTGCTGCTGATAACATGATACTGTATGGGGATCGGTTAGTGATCTGTTAGTGATCGTTCTGCCTCATCATTATTCCTCAACTGGTGGAAGGAGGCCGGGAAACAAGTGTTGAACAACTTCAGGATTGTCGATCAAACTCATTTAGCGGCCTGAACTCAGCGCTTGTACATACACCTGAAATGATTTTCTGTGATGTGCAATATGTTAGCATTTGGGGCCCCATTATAAACTTTGCCTGGGGCCCCACTTTGCCTAAAACCGGCCCTGCCTACAAGTGTACAAAGATATTATACAGTCACCATGTGACAAGTGGGCCTGTGCAACTTCAAATGCCAGGGCTGAATGTTAGTCCCAGTCCGGCCCTGGTGTTAGTAGTTTAAACTGGATACGCTGGGAAATTGGGAGCTAGTGAAGGGATTTGCAAAGAGGGGAAGCAGGAGTGTAGGGAGGAGAGAGACTAATTAGTCGGGTAGCAGAGTTAAGGGTGGACTGGAGACGTGCGAGAGTGTTAAGGTACCGTCACACATAACGATATCGTTAACGATATCGTTGCTTTTTGTGACGTAGCAACGATATCGTTAAGGAAATCATTATGTTTGACAGCAACTAACGATCAGGCCCCTGCTGGGAGATCGTTGTTCGCTGAGGAAAGTCCAGCACTTTATTTCGATGCGATGTCTTCACTGGTAACCAGGGTAAACATCGGGTTACTAAGCGCAGGGCCGCGCTTAGTAACCCGATGTTTATCCTGGTTACCAGCGTAAACGTAAAAAAAACAAACACTACATACTTACATTCCGTGTCTGTCCCCGGCGCTGTGCTTCTCTGCACTGGCTGTGAGCGCCGGCCAGCCGGAAAGCAGAGCGGTAACGTCACCGCTCTGCTTTCCGGCTGACCGGCGCTGACAGTGCAGAGGAAAGCAGAGCGCTGGAGGACAGACACGGAAGGTAAGTATGTAGTGTTTTTTTTTTTTTACGTTTACGCTGGTAACCAGGGTAAACATCGGGTTACTAAGCGTGGCCCTGCGCTTAGTAACCCGATGTTTACCCCGGTTACCAGGGGACTTCGGGATCGTTGGTCGCTGGGGAGCTGTCTGTGTGACAGCTCTCCAGCGACCAAACAGCGATCGACATCGTTGTCGGAATCGCTGCAGCGTCGCTTAGTGTGACGGTACCCTTAGAAGGTAGGCCACAGAGGAGGATGTTGCAGAGGTCGAGGCGGGAGATGATTAGGGCATTCACAAGCATTTTGGTAGAGTGAGGGTTGAGGAAAGGACAAATTCTGGAAATATTCTTGAGCTGGAGGCGACAGGAGGTGGTGAGAGCTTGGATGTGCGGTTTGAAGGACAGGGCAGAGTCAAGGGTTACACCAAGGCAGCAGATTTTGGGGACAGGGGAAAGTGTGATTTCATTTATTTTGATAGATAGATCAGGTAGGGAAGATATGCGAGATGGAGGAAAGATAATTAGTTCAGATTTGTCCACATTGAGCTTGAGAAAGCGAGAGGGGAAGGAGGATATGGCTGATAGACACTCTGAGATTCTGGAGAGCAGAGAGGTGACATCTGGGCCAGAGAGGAGGATCTGAGTGTCAGCAGCATATAGATGGTACTGGAAGCCATAGGACCTTATGAGTTGTCCCAGGCCGAGTGTATAGATTGAGAAGAGAAAGGGCCCAAGGACAGAGTCTTGAGGGACTCCAACAGAGAGGGGGCGAGATGAAGAGGTAGTATGGGAGTAGGAAATGCTAAATGTGCGGTTGGCAAGGTATGAGGAGATCCAAGATAGGGAAAGGTCTCTGACACCAAAGGAAGAGAGGATCTGTAGTAGGAGGCAGTGGTCAACTGTGTCGAAGGCAGAGGACAGGTCTAGAAGGAGGATTATAGAGAATTGTCTGTTAGGCTAGGTTCACATTACGTTCTGGCAGTCCGTTACACCGTGGCATAATGCGGTGTATCGCAGTCCGTTAACGCTGCCATTGAGCTCTATTTCGGGCACATCGCTAGCGCACGCCCATAATGGGCGTGCGCTAGCGATGTGCCGTCATTGAGTGATGGACCCTGGGACGCGGGCTGCAGCGTTTCCGGGTCCATCACTGCTAGCACAGAGCATCTGCTAGCTCTATCTGCGCTAGTGCAGCGCCCCAGGGTCCTGGTCGTTGCAGTAATGTAATTTTCCTCTAAAGGGGAGTGATGTTACATTTGGAGGCAATAAAGGAGATCTTACTGCTAGGTTTCACCAACACACAACACACTTCATACTCCAGTCCACCAGGGGGAGCTATGCTCCTATTTATTCGGGCACTCCTCACAATTAGGTAAAACTAGTGGTCTGGAAAGGAAGTTAGTCAGATGCTGGCTGGGCTTCTCCCAGTTAGCTGCTGCCTGAGCTCCGCTCAGGGAGTTGGCCCCTGACAGGGGTGGGATCCTGTAAGAGACCTAGACAGAAGGCCACGGAGCTGCGCCTGCCCCACGTGCGGCAGCATCCTAAGGAAGACACGAACAGAGAACTGTATTGTAGAGAGTGAGAAGAAGTCATAGCAAAAGGAGAGGAAACCAGAAGGAGTTCTGCCCTGCACAGTCTGCCTCCTTCTGTGGCGCAGGATTCGGTAGCCGGAACACTGAAGGAGCAACAGTCCTTTATGCCTTGCTCCAGAGACCGGCAGGACAGCTAATTGCAAGTTACTGATCCGCCCTATACCCAAGAGTCGTGGTGGCACCCACGAGAGGCCGGGGCATGCTAGAGTCCCTGTAAAAAGCCTCAGGCCACCGGTCATATGGGTTTGTCCTATCCATCTGGGCGACAGAGAGAGAAAGAGACATAACATCTAGAACATCTACAACAGTTGTGAGGACCTTATGAGAGTCTCAGCAGTAAGGGACTACAACACCCAGACGCTAGAGTAAGGCTGCTGATTTCCACCTGGATAAGGGGACTCTGGATTTACCTCCAATCCGGCCGGATTCTGCCTGCCCTGTAATCTGGTGCTCTGGACTGTGGATGCTGAAGCCTTCAGTAAAGGTAAAGAGACTGCAACCTTGTGTCCTCATTCTTCGCTGCGCCTCACACCATCCACTATCTACACACTGGGAAGCCCTGGGGACACACTTCACCTGTGGGAAGGTATTATTATTATTATTATTATACATTTTTATAGCGCCATTTATTCCATGGCGCTTTACATGTGAATACGGGGCAAATATAGACAAATACATTAAACATGAGCAGATAACAAGGCACACGAGTACATAAGGAGGGAGGACCCTGCCCGCGAGGGCTCACAGTCTGCAGGGGGTGGGTGAGGATACACTAGGAGAGGGAAGAGCTGGCTGTGCGGCTGTTCAGTAGGTTGAGGATCACTGCAGGCTGTAGGCTTGTCGGAAGAGATGAGTCTTCAGGTTCTTTTTGAAGGTTTCTATGGTAGGCGCAAGTCTGATGTGTTGGGGTAGAGAGTTCCAGAGTATGGGGGAAGCACGGGAGAAGTCTTGGATGCGGTTATGGGAAGAAGAGATGAGAGGGGAGTAGAGAAGGAGGTCTTGGGAGGATCGGAGGTCGCGTGTAGGTAGGTACCGGGAGACCATGTCACAGATGTATGGAGGAGACAGGTTGTGGATGGCTTTGTATGTCAGTGTGAGGGTTTTGAACTGGAGTCTCTGGGCGATAGGAAGCCAGTGAAGGGCTTGACACAGGGGAGAGGCTGGGGAATAGCGGGGGGACAGGTGGATTAGTCGGGCAGCAGAGTGTAGGATGGATTGGAGTGGTGCCAGAGTGCTAGAGGGGAGTCCAGAGAGTAGGAGGTTGCAGTAGTCGAGGCGGGAGATGATAAGGGCATGCACTAGCGTTTTTGCAGTGTTGCGGTCAAGGAAAGCACGGATCCGGGAAATATTTTTGAGTTTGAGACGACAGGAGGAGGCAAGGGCTTGGATATGTGGCTTGAAAGAGAGGGCAGAGTCGAGGATCACCCCGAGGCACCGGGCGTGTGGGACTGGGGATAGTGAGCAGCCATTGACATTGATGGATAGGTCTGGTGGAGGGGTAGAGTGAGATGGGGGAAAGATGATGAATTCTGTTTTGTCCATGTTCAGTTGTAGAAAGCGAGCAGAAAAGAAGGCTGAAATGGCAGACAGACAGTGCGGGATTTTGGTAAGCAAGGAGGAGAGGTCAGGTCCGGAGAGGTAGATCTGCGTGTCGTCAGCGTAGAGATGGTACTGCATACCGTGGGATTCTATGAGCTGTCCCAGGCCGAAAGTGTAGATGGAGAAGAGTAGGGGTCCTAGAACAGAGCCTTGAGGAACACCGACTGACAAGGGGCGAAGTGAGGAGGTGGTGTGGGGGAGGGAGACACTGAATGTTCGGTCTGTCAGATATGACGAGATCCAGGAAAGGGCCAAGTCTGTGATGCCAAGGGATGAGAGGATTTGTAGCAAAAGGGAGTGGTCTACAGTGTCAAAGGCAGAAGACAAGTCCAGGAGAAGGAGGACAGAGTAGTGTCGCTTGCTCCTGGCAGTTAGTAGGTCATTGGTGACTTTAGTTAGGGCAGTTTCAGTTGAGTGATGGGAACGGAAGCCTGATTGTAACCGATCAAAGAGGGAGCAGGAGGAGAAGTGGGAGGACAGTTCAAGATGGACGTGTTGCTCCAGCAATTTGGAGGCATAAGGGAGAAGAGATATTGGGCGATAGCTAGACACAGAGGATGGGTCGAGGGAGGGCTTTTTGAGGATGGGTGTGATCTTGGCATGCTTGAAGGATGAGGGAAAGACACCTGTTGTGAGTGAGAGGTTGAAGAGGTGTGTTAGGGTTGGGATGAAGACCGTGGAAAGGTTAGGGATGAGGTGGGATGGGAGCGGGTCAAGCGTGCAGGTGGTGAGGTGTGATCTTGACAGGAGGGTGGAGAGCTGATCTTCTGTCATGGTGGAGAAGCTGGTTTTGGAGGAGCAGGGTTGAGCAGCTAAGAGGGGCAGTGGGCGCTGTGGGCCAAAGCTTTCTCTGATCGTATCGATCTTCTGTTTAAAGAAAGAGGCGAAGTCATCAGCAGAAATGAGGGGGGAGGGAGGAGGTGCGGGGGGACGGAGTAGAGAATTGAAAGTGTTGAAAAGCTGTTTAGGGTTGTGGGACAGGGAGGATATGAGGGATGAGAAGTAAGTTTGTTTTGATCTAGCTGACATAACATCACCCCAGCGGACCCCTAAGCAGCGTCGGTCACCCTGACCGAACACCACAGGTGGCATCACAACATTATCCCTTTAAAGACCTTTCCCTTTTACAACGGACCTCCCGAGGGCCATGGACCGGGTCAGCCACCATGACATCCTCCTTGAGAACCGAAGGACCCGGTACCGAGTACCCCACTGCCCTACGGGGGCGCTCCACTAGCGCGATCGCAAGTCGGCACTTGTGTTAACGCAGCCCGTTTAACGCATGTGTTGAACAGGCTGCATTAACGCAATGTGAACCTAGCCTTAGCTTTGGCTGTAAGTAAGTAATTTTGGTCAGGGCAGTCTCAGTCTCTGAAGTTTGACCAATGTACGTACATCTTCCTACATGGACAAATCGGTGCCTAATGATATTTTTGCTTTTGTAATAAATGTACTACCTCAATGGATGATTTTCAGAATTTAAGGGATTAACAAAAGTATCCCACGTTGAAGCCATGAGTGGGCATACGTTACAGTCTCTACAAGGAAAAGACCCTCTGGGTGTGATACCTCGATTGAGCCTGTAGGTCAGTCTCGAGAAGTAGCTCCTGGTGAGAAGATCATGGAGATTGGGAGCTCTCCTCGCTGATAAGAGGGGATGCAAACTAGTCACCGTGGCCGTTTGGATATCTGCAGTGAGGATGGGCCAGTGCTTAAATAAGATGTTTGATACCATACTAAAGTGAGCGCTTATATCGTCACCACTAGGGGGAACGTAAAAGCTTACATATTTATAAAGTCACTGGTAAGGTGCCTTCACTACATACAGATCTATGCAGTCACCACTAGGGGGAGCTCACTATATACAGATTTATACAGTCACCACTAGGGAGAGCTCACTATATACAGATATATACAGCCATCACTATCGGTAGCTTACTATGTACAGATATATACAACCATCACTATGGTAAGCTCACTTTTAACAAACATCTACAGCCACTATACAGATCTATACAGCTATCACTAGAAGCTCACTATGCACAGATGCATACAGCCGCCACTGGGGGAGCTCACTACATACAGATTTATACAGCCATCACTGGGAGCTCACTATATAAAGATATATACAACCACCACTAGGGGGAGCTCACTATGTACAGATATATACAGTCACCACTACAGAGATCACCATGTACAGACTAGATGGTGGCCCGATCCTAATGCATCGGGTATTCTAGAATATGTATGTACTTTACTTATGAAGATTTCAGAATAATGCAATGAATACACAGGATTCGGCCGGCCGGGCGTGACCAATCAGCGAAGCGTGGTTCAAATCCCGCCCAAATTCGTGGCCGGACTGCGTCTGTCGCTGATTGTTCGTGGCCGGCTGAGCACGACTAATCAGTGAAGTCAGGGCCAGCTCCAGGTTTTTTAGGGCTCTGGGCGAAAGAGTCTCACAGATCACTCAACATATAACACAGCCCACATAGTATATAGCAGAGCCACGTAGTATATAACACAGCTACGTAGTATATAACACAGCCACGTAGTATATTGCACAGCTACGTAGTATATTGTACAGCCACGTAGTATATAGCACAGCCCACAAAGTATATAATAGCCCACGCAGTATATAACACAGCCCGCATAGTATATAGCACAGCTCACGTATATAGTACAGCCCACCCAGTATCTAACAGCCCACATAGTATATAGACATCCACGTAGTATATAACACAACTATATAGTCTATAGCACAGTTTACGTAGTATATAGCACAGCGACATAGCATATAACACAGCTCACGCAGTATATAACAGCCATGTAGTATATAACACAGCCCACGCAGTATATAACACAGCCCACCCAGTATATAACCCAGCCCACATAGTATATATAACACAGCCCAAATAGTACATTGCACAGCCACATAGTATATAACACACCCCACGTAGTATATAGCACAGCGACATAGTATTTAACACAGCCCACGCAGTATATAACAGGCCACACAGTATATAACAGCCCACATAGTATATTGCACAGCCACGTAGTATATAGCACAGCCACGTAGTATATTGCACAGCCACATAGTATATAGCACTGCCCATGCTATATATATTATATATATATATATATATAACACAGGTCACGTAGTATATAACACAGCCACGTAGTATATGACACAGCCCACGCAGTATATAACACAGCCCACATAGTATATAACACAGCCCACGTAGCATATAACACACCCCACATAGTATATAGCACAGCGACGCAGTATATAACACAGCCCATGCAGTATATAACACAGGCCACGCAGTATATAACAGAGCCCACATAGTATATAGCACAGCCCATGTAGTATATAACAGCCCACACAGTATATAACACAGCCCACGTAGTAGATAGCACAGCTCACGCAGTATCTAACACAGCCTACGTAGTATATAACACAGCTACGCAGTATATAGCACAGCTTACACAGTATATAGCACAGCGACGTAGTATATAACAGCCCACGCAGTATATAACAGCCACGTAGTATATAGCACAGCCACGTAGTATATTGCACAGGCTATGTAGTATATAGCACAGCCCACGTAGTATATTGCACAGCCACGTAGTATATTGCACAGCCACGTAGTATATAACACACCCCATGTAGTACAGTTGTACAGGCTCCAGTGCTTTCTCTCAGACCATTTTCTAGTGCTTTTTGAAGTGTGTTTTGGGTCCTGCTGGAAGACCCATGAAATCTGAGGGAGACCCAGCTTTCTCACACTGGGCCCTACATTATGCTGAAAAATTTGTTGGTAGTCTTCAGACTTCATAATGCCATGCACACGGTCAAGCAGTCCAGTGCCAGAGGTAGCAAAGCAACCCCAAAACATCAGGGAACCTCCGCCATGTTTGACTGTAGGGACCGTGTTCATTTCTTTGAATGTCTCTTTTTTTCTCCTGTAAACTCTATGTTGATGCCTTTGCCCAAAAAGTTCTACTTTTGCCTCATCTGACCAGAGAACATTCTTCCAAAACATTTTAGACTTTTTCAGGTAAGTTTTGGCAAACTCCAGCCTGGCTTTCTTATGTCTTGGGGTAAGAAGTGGAGTCTTCCTGGGTCTCCTACCATACAGTCTCTTTACATTCAGACACCGACGGATAGTACAGGTTGACACGGTTGTACCCTCGGACTGCAGGGCAGCTTGAACGTGTTTGCATGTTAGTCGAGGTTCTTTATCAAACATCCGCACAATATTGCGTTGAAATCTCTTGTCAATTTTTCTTTTCCGTCCACATCTAGGGAGGTTAGCCACAGTGCCATGGGCTTTAAACTTCTAGATGACACTGCGCACAGTAGACACAGAAACCTTCAGGTCTTTGAAGATGGACTTGTAGCCTTGAGATTGTTCATGCTTCCTCACAATTTGGTTTCTCAAGTCCTCAGACAGTTCTTTGGTCTTCTTTCTTTTCTCCATGCTCAATGTGGTACACACAAGGACACAGGACAGAGGTTGAGTCAACTTTAATCCATGTCAACTGGCTGCAAGTGTGATTTAGTTATTGCCAACATCTGTTAGGTGCCACAGGTAATTTACAGGTGCTGTTAATTACACAAATTAGAGAAGCTTCACATGATTTTTCAAACAGTGCCAATACTTTTGTCCACCCCCTTTTTATGTTTGGTGTGGAATTATATCCAATTTGGCTTTAGGACAAATCTTTTTGTGTTTTTTTTTCATTTAAGACAAATTAAATGAAGATAATAACAAAGAATTTGTGTTTGCAATCATTTTCAGGAAGAAACTGAATATTATCTGACAGAATTGCAGAGGTGTCAATACTTTTGGCCACAACTGTATATAGCACAGCCCACACAGTATATAACACAGCCACGTAGTATATAACAGCCAACGCAGTATATAACACAGCCACGTAGTACATAACACAGCCCACGCAGTATATAACACAGCCCATGTAGTACATTGCACAGCCAGGTAGTATATAACATAGCCCACATAGTATATAGCACAGCGACATAGTATATAACACAGCCCACGCAGTATATAACACAGGCCACGCCGTATATAACACAGCCCACGTAGTATATTGCACAGCCACGTAGTATATCGTACAGCCATGTAATATATTGCACAGCCACGTAGTATATAGCACCGCCCATGCTATATATAACACGGGCCACGTAGTATATAACATAGCCACATAGTATATAACACACCCCACGTAGTATATAGCACAGCGACGCAGTATATAACAGACCACGCAGTATATAACACAGCCCATGCAGTATATAACATAGCCCACGTAGTATATAGCACAGCGACATAGTATATAACACAGGCCACACAGTATATAACACAGGCCACGCAGTATATAGCACAGCCCATGCAGTATATAACACAGCCTACACAGTATATAACACAGCCCACACAGTATATAACACAGCCCATGCTATATATAACACGGGCTACGTAGTATATAACACAGCCACATAGTATATAACAGCCCACATAGTACATTGCACAGCCACATAGTATATAACACACCCCATGTAGTATATAACACAGCCCACGCAGTATATAACAGCCCACGTAGTATATAACAGCCCACGCAGTATATAACACAGGCCACGCAGTATATAACACAGGCCACGCAGTATATAGCAGAGCCCACGCAGTATATAGCACAGCCCATACAGTATATAACAGCCCACACAGTATATAACACAGCCTACGTAGTATATAGCAATGTGGGCACCATATCCCTGTTAAAAAAAACAAGTAAAATACATAATAGTTATATACTCACCTTCCGGCGACCCCCGGATCTAGCCCAGGCTTTTAGCGATGCTCCTCGCGACGCTCCGTTCCCAGTAATGCTTTGCGGCAATAACCCGTGATGATGTAGCGGTCTAGCGAGATGGCTACCTGATCTCGAGTCATTGCTGCAATGCATTCTTAGGACCGGAGTGTTGGGAGGAGTGGGAAAGGCTGCCGCGGATGTCGGAAGGTGAGAATATAATTTTTCTTTTAAATTTTTTATTATTATTTTTAACATTATATGTTTTTACTATTATTGTAGTATTGTATTATTATAGTAAAATGCGAAGCGGTGTTTAAATCCCTCCCCAATATCGCTGATTAGTCGCAGCCCGCCGGGCGCGACCAATCAGCGACCTGGGATTTCCGCGACAGACAGACGGAAGTTAAAAACAGACGGAAGTACCCCTTAGACAATTATATAAATATCTACAGCCACCACTAGGGGGAGCTCACTATGTACAGATATATACAGTCACCACTAGGGAGAGCTCACTATGTACAGATATATACAGTCACCACTAGGGAGAGCTCACTATGTACAGATATATACAGCCACCACTAGTGGGAGCTCACTATGTACAGATCTATACAGTCACCACTAGGGGGAACTCACTATGTACAGAGTTATACAGTCACCACTAGAGGGAGCTCACTATGTACAGAGTTATACAGTCACGACTAGAGGGAGCTCACTATGTACAGATATATACAGCCACCACTAGAGGGAGCTCACTATGTACAGATCTATACAGTCACCACTAGGGGGAACTCACTATGTACAGAGTTATACAGTCATGACTAGAGGGAGCTCACTATGTACAGATATATACAGTCACCACTAGGGAGAGCTCACTATGTACAGATATATACAGCCACCACTAGTGGGAGCTCACTATGTACAGATATATACAGCCACTATACAGATCTATACGGCTACCACTAGAAGCTCACTATGTACAGATACATACAGCTGCCAGTAGGGGGAACTCACTGTATACAGATTTATACAGCCACCACTAGGGGGAACTCCCTGCATACAGATTTATACAGCCACCACTAGGGGGAGCTCACTACATACAGATTTATACAGTCACCACTAGGGGGAGCTTGCAGCATACTGATTTATACAGTCACCACTAGGGGGAGCTTGCAGCATACTGATTTATACAGTCACCACTAGAGGGAGCTTACAGCATACTGATTTATAGAGCTACTATTAAATTTCATACTCCATGTAGACACAAAAAATATTTAATTGACAGGCTCCTGAATGGCTCAAAGAAAGTTGGTGTTTGTGGAAATAATTCTCAAAAAATAATGTTCTAAGACGTGTTCACTTTGTGAAAATTGTGCACTGTTCAATCTGTTGCATCAAATACATGGATTATATTGGTACAATGTACACCACAGTCCAGAAGAGTAGAGGCTATGCCATTAACTATTACACAAATGCCACAGAAGTAGCAGTGTACAGAAGGAGCCTGTCCATAGGAGCTTACACTCTAGATCGTTAGGAAGTGATATTACATGAACACGTAACACTGGGATACTGAACAGCGAGAACCAGCACCGACTGCAATAATGTCCATTGTTATGCACAGAGAGTTTCCGGTTTATCCTGTGTAATAACGGCATATGACCAGTAGGTGTCAGTGTTATTGCAGGAACCCTCACACGTGATAGAGAAGCCAATAAAGATTTATATTTTCATAAAATCTCCTGTAGAATCTGGGTTTCCGAGCTGTAGATAAAGATAAATGCTGAAGATGCTGCTGTGGAGGAGAGACCCCCGGGATATAGCACCAGCTGTGGAGGAGAGACCCCCGGGATATAGCACCAGCTGTGGAGGAGAGACCCCCAGGATATAGCACCAGCTGTGGAGGAGAGACCCCCAGGATATAGCACCAGCTGTGGAGAAGAGACCTCCGGGATATAGCACCAGCTGTGGAGGAGAGACCCCCGAAATATAGCACCAGCTGTGGAGGAGAGACCCCCGGGATATAGCACCAGCTGTGGAGGAGAGACCCCGGGATATAGCACCAGCTGTGGAGGAGAGACCCCCGGGATATAGCACCAGCTGTGGAGGAGAGACCCCCAGGATATAGCACCAGCTGTGGAGGAGAGACCCCCAGGATATAGCACCAGCTGTGGAGAAGAGACCCCTGGGATATAGCACCAGCTGTGGAGGAGAGACCCCCGAAATATAGCACCAGCTGTGGAGGAGAGACCCCCGGGATATAGCACCAGCTGTGGAGGAGAGACCCCCGGGATATAGCACCAGCTGTGGAGGGGAGACCCCCAGGATATAGCACCAGCTGTGGAGGAGAGACCCCCGGGATATAGCACCAGCTGTGGAGGAGAGACCCCCGGGATATAGCACCAGCTGTGGAGGGGAGACCCCCGGGATATAGCACCAGCTGTGGAGGAGAGACCCCCGGGATATAGCACCAGCTGTGGAGGAGAGACCCCCGATATATAGCAACAGCTGTGGAGGAGAGACCCCCGAAATATAGCACCAGCTGTGGAGGAGAGACCCCCAGGATATAGCACCAGCTGTGGAGGAGAGACCCCCGGGATATAGCACCAGCTGTGGAGGAGAGACCCCCGGGATATAGCACCAGCTGTGGAGGGGAGACCCCCAGGATATAGCACCAGCTGTGGAGGAGAGACCCCCGGGATATAGCACCAGCTGTGGAGGAGAGACCCCCGGGATATAGCACCAGCTGTGGAGGGGAGACCCCCGGGATATAGCACCAGCTGTGGAGGAGAGACCCCCGGGATATAGCACCAGCTGTGGAGGAGAGACCCCCGATATATAGCAACAGCTGTGGAGGAGAGACCCCCAGGATATAGCATCAGCTGTGGAGGAGAGACCCCGGGATATAGCACCAGCTGTGGAGGAGAGACCCCCGATATATAGCAACAGCTGTGGAGGAGAGACCCCCGGGATATAGCACCAGCTGTGGAGAAGACCCGGGATATAGCACCAGCTGTGGAGGAGAGACCCCCGGGATATAGCACCAGCTGTGGAGGAGAGACCCCCGGGATATAGCACCAGCTGTGGAGGAGAGACCCCCAGGATATAGCACCAGCTGTGGAGGAGAGACCCCCGGGATATAGCACCAGCTGTGGAGGAGACCCCCGGGATATAGCACCAGCTGTGGAGGAGAGACCCCCGGGATATAGCACCAGCTGTGGAGGAGAGACCCCCGGGATATAGCCCCAGCTGTGGAGGAGAGACCCCCGGGATATAGCACCAGCTGTGGAGGAGAGACCTCCGGGATATAGCACCAGCTGTGGAGGAGAGACCCCCGGGATATAGCACCAGCTGTGGAGGAGAGACCTCCGGGATATAGCACCAGCTGTGGAGGAGAGACCCCCGGGATATAGCAACAGCTGTGGAGGAGAGACCCCCAGGATATAGCACCAGCTGTGGAGGAGAGACCCCCGGGATATAGCACCAGCTGTGGAGGAGACCCCCGGGATATAGCACCAGCTGTGGAGGAGAGACCCCCGTGATATAGCACCAGCTGTGGAGGAGAGACCCCCGGGATATAGCACCAGCTGTGGAGGAGAGACCCCCGGGATATAGCCCCAGCTGTGGAGGAGAGACCCCCGGGATATAGCACCAGCTGTGGAGGAGAGACCCCCGGGATATAGCACCAGCTGTGGAGGAGAGACCCCCGAGATATAGCCCCAGCTGTGGAGGAGAGACCCCCGGGATATAGCCCCAGCTGTGGAGGAGAGACCCCCGGGATATAGCACCAGCTGTAGAGGAGAGACCCCCGGGATATAGCCCCAGCTGTGGAGGAGAGACCCCCAGGATATAGCACCAGCTGTGGAGGAGAGACCCCCGGGATATAGCACCAGCTGTGGAGGAGAGACCCCGGGATATAGCACCAGCTCTGGAGGAGAGACCCCCAGGATATAGCACCAGCTGTGGAGGAGAGACCCCCGGGATATAGCACCAGCTGTGGAGGAGAGACCCCCGGGATATAGCACCAGCTGTGGAGGAGAGACCCCCGGGATATAGCACCAGCTCTGGAGGAGAGACCCCCGGGATATAGCACCAGCTCTGGAGGAGAGACCCCCAGGATATAGCACCAGCTGTGGAGGATAGACCTACGGGATATAGCACCAGCTGTGGGGGAGAGACCCCCGGGATATAGCACCAGCTGTGGGGGAGAGACCCCCGGGATATAGCACCAGCTGTGGAGGAGAGACCCCCGGGATATAGCACCAGCTCTGGAGGAGAGACCCCCGGGATATAGCACCAGCTGTGGAGGAGAGACCCCCGGGATATAGCACCAGCTGTGGAGGAGAGACCCCCGGGATATAGCACCAGCTGTGGAGGAGAGACCCCCGGGATATAGCACCAGCTGTGGAGGAGAGACCCCCGGGATATAGCACCAGCTCTGGAGGAGAGACCCCCGGATATAACACCTTATACCGGGGTCTGTGCAGTGGATCTCTCCTTATATCGTTGTCTGTACAGCGGATCGCTCCTTATATCGGGATCTGCGCAGCGGATCGCTCCTAATATCGGGGTCTGTGCAGTGGATCCCTCCTTATATCGGGGTCTGTGGGGTGGATCGCTCCTTATATCGGGGTCTGTGCAGTGGATCGCTCCTTATATCGGGGTCTGTGCAGCCGATCACTCCTTAT